>NC_047529.1:24079923-24383256 GCF_012275295.1 Melopsittacus undulatus | reverse complement strand
TCAAAGAGTTCCTCCTTGCTTGGCAAACTGGAAGGTTCAACTCTTCTCTTTCCCTTTTCTTAACACTATGGCCAATGTTATTGCTTCCTAGAAACTTTCAACTTTTAATTTGTCATCACAGAGAAATTGTAACATCTTTCACAGTTTCTGTGCTATAACCCCTTCTGCTTGAAAATACTTAGGCATAAAAAAGTGTGCTTATTCAAAGGAGTCCAACTTTCACAGAGTACTTAACCATCCCATAGTAAACACGACTAAAACCAGTGACCACACAGCTAGCTCAGGTGTCTCACATGTGGTAGAAATAAATTCTAAAAAACTCAATGTTCACCTACACTCTAGTAAGATAGCTTAAGCATCAGTGATGTTTCCACTTGAGTTCATGCCTTCATGGGTCCGTAATGCAAAGGAAAAGAGTTTCTGCGGATGAAAATTTGATGGAAGCATCTTCACTTCTATTTACTGCATGAAATAAAATTTCCAGTGACAAAGGCTGACACAAGTCCAGCGCTTCAATGGAATTGCACCAAATGGTCTAAGTTGAGAATTTAAGCCCTTTTATTTCTGTTTTGTGTATAACATGCTCTTCTTAGGAAACTCATAGCCTGCTATTTACCAGTGGGACAGCAGCTAAAACTAACAAACTCTGTAGTCTAAAAAAGGATAAAAACTTCTACACTGACCTCTTGGTAGCTGTGGTATTTTTGCTGTTTAGTTCTATGTCAAAAAATCTTGAAAGGCTTGACCCATATAAGTGACAATTTATGTGCAACATTTCAGTTTCAGAGGTAAAACCAAGTTTTAGCTCAAATATTAAATAAAATATTATAAATTATCACCCACCTTCCCAACAAATGTTTCCTTTCCATCATGGAGATGAAAAGTGAATTAATAGTCTTTGACAACTTGTATATCTAGTTTTGAGCTGATGCGGTCTTAAATGGATGAGTTATTGAGCTCTGAAAAATTGACTTTGTAATGAAAATACTGATAGACTATAAACTACAGCTATGCTACTGGGCAGGGGAGGAAAGGAAAATACTGTAATTATTAGTACATAAATACTGTTCTACTATTGCCTCGACAGATCAAACCCAGACATATCAAATATAAACATGTATATCCCTAACTATTCTATGATTGCATGATTATATATATTTCTTACTCTAGGTGCATGTGTCCAAAATGTAATGCTTAGTTGGAAGTCCATTGAATCCCAAAAGATAATATAATTTAAATTGACAAATATCTTACATTTTAAAAGAAAAATACTGTCACTTGACTATCAAAGAATGAACGTTGAAATATTAGCCCAAATATTAGAAATTAAAATGATCTCCTTATCCATGTTCAATACATTAGCATCAATGTACCACGAGAACCAAGTCACAGACCCCAAAATGTTGGAAATCTGAGCTCTTCATAGTGAAAACAGTTGTTAAAACATACTTTAGCTTCACAAACATGCTTCTATGGTTTTAGATTAGGTGTAGTGGAAAAAGACCTGGGTGTCTCCCTCTACTGTTTGGGTTAGCTCTCTAGAAAGTGACCTGGGTGTCCTGGTGGACAGTAAGCTCAGTATGAGTGAATAATGTGCTGCTGCCTCAAAGAAAGCCAGCAAGATGCTGTGCTGCATCAACAAGAGCATCACCAGCAGACATAAAAAAACATTATCCCACTCTATTCAGTGCATGTTAGGCCACGTCCGGAATGCTGTGTTCAGTTTTGGTCCCCGCTATACGAAAAAGATGTGCACAGGCTGAAGAGAGTCCAGAGATGTGCGACGAGGATGATCAACAGACTGGGAAGCCTGCCATATAAGAAAAGGCTGAGAGAACTGTGTTTGTTCAGCCTTGAGAAAGCTCAGGGGAGACCTTATCACCATATTCCAGTATTTAAAGGGTAGTGTGCTGGTTTTGGCTGGGATAGTCTTAATTTTCTTCATAATAGCTGCATTGGGGCTGTTTTGTATTTGTGCTGAAAACAGTGTTGATAATTCAGGGATCTTTTCATTATTGCTGAGCAGCACTTATACAGAGTTAAGGCCTTTTCTGCTTCTCACACCACCCCACCAGTGAGTAGGCTGGGGGTGCAGAAGGACCCGTGAGAGGACACAGCTGGCCCCAACTGACCCAAAGAGTATCCTTATAGCATATGGTGTCATTCTCAGCACATAAAGCTGAGTGTCATGGTTTAAAACCCCACCTCAGTCTCCCGCAGTACCACACACCCCTTTCTTCCCCCTCCCACCTCCCCATTCCAGAGGGATGGGGAAGAGAACTGGAGGAATACAACTCCCACGGATTGGGATAAAACCAATCCAGAAATTAACGTATAACACAAATCACTACTGCTACCACTAATAAATCAATGTTAGAGGAAATAAACAAGGAGAGAGAATACGATACCACCCGCCGAAACAAGCCCAACCCAGAAGAGAGCTAAGCCCCCCCCCCCCCTCCAGCCAACTTCCAGTTTCTTCCCCGAGCATGACGTGCTGTGGTATGGAATATGTCCCCGACTAGCCCAGGCCAGGCCAGGCTCTCCCTCCTCCCGGCCTCCCCTCCTCCCTGGCAGAGCATGAGCTTAGAAAAGGCCTTGGACAAAACCAAACATTTGAGCAGTAACTCAAAAGTGTATGCGCCACCAGTAACCACTCCCAGCCTGAAAGTCAAAACACAGCACCTCACCAGCCACCAAGAAGGAGAAAAAATGACTGCTACTGCTGAACCCATGACACTGAGGAAAGAAGGAAGGAGGTATATTTGGAGTTACAACATTTGTCTTTTCAAGTAGCCATTATGCATGATGGAGCTCTGCTTTCCTGGAGATGGCTGAACTCTGGCCTGCTGATGGGAAGTGGTGAATGAATTCCTTGTTTTCCTTTGCTTGCGCGCATGGCTTTTGTTTTACCTGTTAAACTGTCTTTATCTCAACCCACAAGTTTTTTCACTTTTACCCTTCTGATTCTCTCTCCCATCCAACTGTGAGAGGAGCGAAGGGTTTAGTTGCCAGCTGGGGTTAAACCACGAGTGGAGGCTACAAAGATGTTGGAGACTTTTTTTCCAAGGAATTCCCTTCCACTTGCTACTCTATGATTTGATGATTCTGTGATGTAAAGTACAATTAAACAAATGTTTTGACCTTAAAACCTTGAACATTTTGGGTTTTGTTACATGATTGCATGGTATTTCTCTTAATGTTTTAAAATGATAATTTTCTAATGTTCGTAATATTAATGACTTGTAAAAGTAGTGGTTTAATATATAGAAATGGAATACATAAAACAATGAAAATAACTTAAACTCAACCATTTAAATTATGTATAAAGAAAAGTTAGGAGAATTAAGCTTTTCTTCTAAGACTTAACATGTTTCCTAAGAAAGATAGCAATTTGGGAGGAAATACATCTTGTGGTGAAATCTGTTCTGGAACAAAAATGCCCATATGTGGTTTTCAATTGATTTCAGCAGAAGAAAGCTTGCTCTGTGAATGACAGAAGCAGTGAGGGATAACGTTGCCCCTCTGAGCTTTTTTGTGCCTGCATGAATGGAAAGAAAGACAGAAAACTATGGGATGCCAATTGACAAAGTCTGGCTTCTGGCTTTAGCAAGGATTATGTGAGGTGTGATCCTTGGGAGCCAATCTGGAAGGACAAATGAATCCAGGAAGACAGGACATTCTTCAAGAAGGAAATCTTAAAGGTTCAGGAGCAAGCTGTCTCCATGTGCTGAAAGATGAGCCAGTGGGGAAGACGGGCCTGGCTGAATAGAGTGCTTTGGCTGGAATTTAGAAAAAAAGGGCAAGGCAGCTCCGGAGGACTACAAGAATGTCATGATGTTCTGCAGAGAGAAAATTAGAAGACCATAAATCTAGCTAGAAGTTAATCAGGTTACTGCCATAAAAGACAATAAAATATGTTTATAAAAATACATTAACAATAAAAGGAAGGCTAAGGAGAATCTCCGTCCTTTATGTGATGCAGGGGGAAACATAGTAACAAAAGATGAGAAAAAGACAGGCACTTAACACCTTCTTTGTCTCAGTCTTTACTGGCAAGACCAGGTGTTCTCAGGATACCCAGCCTCCTGAGTTGGAAGACAGGTATGAGGACCAGAGTAAAGCCTTCATAACACAAGGAGAATGATACATAATCCAGCTACCTGCTATACCACTTAGACACACATGAGCCTATGGGGCTGGATGGGATTCACCTAGTGTACAGAGGGAGCTGATGGAAGTGCTCACCAAGCCACTTTCAATAATTTATCCGCAGTCCTGGATAAACAGAGAGGTCCCAGCTTCCTGGATATTAGCAAAGGTGATGCCCATTTACAAGAAGGGTTGGAAGGAGGATCTGAGGAAATACAGGCCTGTCAGCCTGACCTTAGTGCCAGGGAAAGTTTTGGAGCAGCTCATCCTGAGTGCCATGATACAGCACATACAGGACAACCAGGTGATCAGGCACAGTCAGCATGGTTCTACAAAAGGCAGCACCTACTTGGCTAAACTGATCTTCTATGAGCCATTTAGTGGCTGAGGGAAAGGCTGTGGATGTTGTCTACCTAGACTTCAGTAAAGCCTTTGGCACCATTTCCTACAGCATTCTCCTGAAGAAACTGGCTGCTCATGGCTTGGATGGGGTACTCTTCACTAGGTAAAAACCTGACTGTATTGCTGGGCCTAAAGACTGGTGGTGATTGGAGTTAAATCCAGTCAGTGGCTGGTCAGAAGTGGTGTTCCCCAGGGCTCAGTACTGGGGTCAGTTCTGTTTATCAGTGGTGTGAAGGAGGGGATCAAGTGCACCCTCAGAAAGTTTGCAGATGATACTGAGCTGGGTGGGAGTGTTGATCTGCTGGAGTGTAGGAAGGCTCTGCAGTGGAATCTGGACAGGCTAGACTGATGGGGTAAAGCCAACTCTATGACATTCAACAAGGCTCAGTGCTGGGTCCTGCACTTGGATCACAATAACCCCATGCAACACTTGAGAAAAAGTGGCTGGAAAGCTGCCTAGGACCCAGTGATATTTGTTGACAGCTAGCTGGATATGAGCCAGCTTGTGCCCAAGTGGTCAAGAAGGCCAGCATCATCCTAGCTTGAAATCCTGTGGCCAGCTTGACCAAGGAAGTGATCATCCCCCTCTACTTAGCACTGGTGAGGCTGCACCTGAAATACAGTGTTTAGTTCTGGGCCCCTCTGGAGCAGGTCCAAAGAAGTGCAATGAAGCTGGTGAAGAGCTGGGAGCACAAGTTTTATGAGGAACAGCTGAGGGGACTGTGGTCGTTTAGCCTGGAGAAAAGGAGGCTCAGGGGAGACTTTATTGCTCCCTACAACTACCTGAAAGGAGTTTGTAGTGAGGTGGATGTTGGTCTCTTCTCCCACGTAACAAGCAATATGACAAGAGGAAATGGCCTCAAGTTGTGCCAGTGGAGGTTTAGATTGGATATCAGAAAAAAATGTCTTCACTGAAAGCATTGTCAAGCATTGGAACAGGCTGCCCAGGGAACTGGTTGAGTCACCATCCCTGAAGGTATGTAAAAGAAGTGCAGATGTGGTGTTTAGGGACATCGTTTAGTGACAGACATGGCAGTGATGGGTTAATGGTTGGACTATTGACACTGTTGACAGGAAATATGTCACAAGCAAGGTTATACTGTTGAAGAGAGAAGGCTTGAGATGCCCCTGTGCTTGGAGATACTAGAACTTTCTACTTTTTGGGTCTCGTTATAGCTTGGAGTAATTCAGAGCAGCCTCAAAACCAGAAGTTACTTAAAGGCTCCATTGGCTGGTAACTGGATCCTTATTTTATCTGGTTCTTTTAGGGTCCTCAGCTGAGGTTTTAAAGTATTTTATTTTGTTGGCAGCAGCTGCTTCTGCAACTGTGTGATTGGGAGGCTTCAGGAAGTTGTACTGTGAATAGTGCAGATGGAAAACTGAGAGTGAAGTAGGGCCAGTTTTCATTACAGGACGAATTTGGCTTTTCAAGTGAAAATCCTCACAAATTTTGCTGCTGGCAATCTATGATACTGTGAGCAAAACGTTTTAGCCCATCCGTGGATTTATTTTTCTATGTTTGCTTTAATTTTATAAAGGCTTCTGAAAGGGCCCATATCTCCATGCTTCCGCAAGAAAATAAAATTATACTCAAAGTGAAGGAATTTCAGGTAATCCATCACAAACCCCATTCCCTTCCTTTGGTCACCTCAACAGTAATTCTTTACTCTAATGATTACAGATCCCTCTAGTGCTTTCAAAATCTTCATTGGAAAAGTCTGGTGAAAAAAATGGATTTCGTAGTATGTCCTGAAGAATAACCAATTCAACAGTACTTGATATCATAGATAGGAACAAACTCTAATGCTGTGGCATTCCCATAAGAAAGCTTCTACCATACACAACAAAGCTGTTGCATGAGTCCTTAAGCTGAAATCAGTTCTCAATTTGTCAAATATCCAGCAGGTAATTATTATGGGAAAGCACATTTTTGTCTGCATTACAGATAAAGAATTGCCCTGTCACTAAATTCATCATTGTCCCAGCTTACTTACTGAGTCCTAATCATCATCCCACCTAGGATGGTTATGAGTCAGTTGGCTTTGATGTCCACTGTTAAAAAACATTTTCATCCTTAACATTACAAAAAAATGCATGAAAATTTAAAACACATGTTGAATGATGAGATTTTCTAATGGTCATGACTGCATCTGAACCTGGGATATAGAATTTATTTTACTTTTGAAATGAATCTGATAAAAATTTCACATTTGCACTCAATAGTATTTTCAACCTACAATAGATTACATGTAATTACCAAAAAAAAAGGTACTTCTTCATATACATCCCTTGTGAGATGAAGCAGAACTAATCAATTGAGTATAATAACAAGAGAGACAGATTTATCAGTTCATATTACTCAGTTGGAATGATTTGTGGTTAGGACAGAAAAGTTTAAAATGGAAAAAAGTTTATTATGGCTATGTTCTGAACTAGACTGTAGATGAAAATGCTTCTGCTGATTGATTATAAATGAATAACTAGTGCTTGCTTTCTCCTACTGGAATCAGTGGCAAGAGTATTTCTGCTGGAGAATTTCTCACACCTTCCTGTGCTCTCTGGGTTGTGAATGCTCCATCCCTGGCAGTATTCAAGGCCAGGTTGGATGAAGCCTTGGGTGATATGGTTTAGTTTGAGGTGTGAGGCCCATGGCAGGAGGGCTGGAGCTAGATGATCTTAAGGTCCTTTCCAACCCTAACTATTCTATGATTCCCTGTCATGGGTTCAGCAGTAGCTCATGCTCTGCCAGGGAGGAGGGAGAGATAGGGCGCCTGGTCTGAGCTAGTCGGGAAGGTATTCCATACCACAGCACGTCCTGCTTGGGGAGGGGACTGGAAGCTGGCCGGGAGGGAAGGGGTTAACACGCTGGGCTGGGCTCGGGGAGGCAACTGGAAGCTGGCTAGGAGGGGAGGGGGGAAGCTCTCTCTCTCTTCCAGGCTGGCCTCGTGGCAGCGGGTGGTATCGTATTCTCTCTCCCTGTTTGTCTCCTCTAACATTGATTTGTTATTGGTACTGGTAGTTATTTCTGTTATACCTTGATTGCTGGACTGATTTTACCTCGATCTGTGGGAGTTGTATCCCTCCGGCTCTCCTTCCCATCCCTCCGGGAGTGGGAAGGTGGGGGGGGGGAGGGGAAACAAAGGGGGAACTGTGCAGATTTACTTTAAACCGTTTTTATCTTAATCCGTGGGGGCTACATTCTTTGGATTCTTCTTCCTAACTCTCCGGGAGTTGGGGGACTTGGTTTAAACCACGACATTCCCCTTTTACAAAATTTGTGAGAATCTTTCCATTGGTGTCAGTGAGACATAGCTTAGCTCCTTAAAGCACTAAGTGAATACAATAGCTTGTTTCTGGCCTCAAAATGCATGTATAAAGGCAGCAGATCTTTATGTAGTCACTCTGTCCTGGGTTCAGCAGCAGCAGTCATTTTTACTCCTTGGCAGCTGGTGCAGCGCTGTGTTTTTGACTTTCGGCCTGGGAACAGGGCTGATAACACTGATGTTTTTAGTTACTGCTCAAATGTTTGGTCTGGCCAAGGACTTTCTGAGCCTCATGCTAGGGAGGAGTGGAAGCCAGGAGGAAGCAGAGACAAGACACCTGACCCAAGCTAGCCAAAGAGGTATTCCATACCACAGCATATCATGCCCAGGATGTAATAGAGAGCAACCCAGAAGGGCTCTCTCTTCTGGGTCAGGTTTGTTTCGGAGGGTGGTGTCGTATTCTCTTCCCTTGTTATTTCTCTTATCATTATTATTATTGGTGGTAGCAGTAGTGATTTGTGTTATACCTTAGTTACTGGAGTGTTCTTATCTCAACCTGTGGGAGTTACATTCTTTCGATTCTCCTCGCCATCCATCGGGGGGGGGGGGGGGGGGGGGGGGGGGGGGGAGGAAAAAAAGGGGAGGGGTGAGAGAGAGACTGTGTGGTTGGGTTTAAATCATGACACACTCAAAAAACATGTTGCAATTTTGGCAGGATAAAGAAATCTTTTGAATGTGGCGCTCTCAGGCTTATAATTCATGAGCAGAGTAGTATCAGGAGTTAAGTCTCTTCTTGTAAACTAAACCAGTGCTGGAGTATGTTTTCTGGTTCTGTGACCAGAAGTAGCATGTATTACTAGACTCTTCTTGTTCCCAAGAGAGGATGACTGCTTGTAAATTGCTTTTAGGAATGGTCTTTGGTCTGTGCCAATTCCCAAATTATA
Organism: Melopsittacus undulatus; assembly: GCF_012275295.1. Classification (NCBI taxonomy): domain Eukaryota; kingdom Metazoa; phylum Chordata; class Aves; order Psittaciformes; family Psittaculidae; genus Melopsittacus; species Melopsittacus undulatus. Next base: position 24,374,495 of record NC_047529.1, on the reverse strand, counting down.
TTTAGGGGTCATTTGAGAGACTGCCCATATCAAAACAGTGCAGGAAGTATTCTGTCAGTGTAAGAACGCAATGGCCATGTTGCTGTTCTCATGCACCTCTGCCCAGCCTGTGTTTCATTTATTAACAGAGATGCACCTAAAGAGCCTTAAGACTTGTCTGTACAGGCAGCTCTGTACAACATTTCTGCCCCATTTTAGAGTCTGAAAACTCCCGTGGAAAGCAGCATGCCATGTTTGTGTGACACCATGCCACTGTGTACAGCAGATTGAAGGCAGCACTGAGCTGGCTCATTTTTGCCTAGTCTGGAACACTGGCAAAGCAAGCCCAGCGTCGCTCATTTTGTCTCTGTAGGCATGTCCCTAGAGTAAGAAGAACCAGGTGGAAGATGTTTGTGCCTGTGGAGATGTTTATACCTGAAGGAATAGCACACACAGTTGATGCTTACAGTTGCCTGGTGTCACCTAGCTCTCTTTAGCAGAATTATTTCTATTTGACCCTGGTATGACTGAGATCAGACATTAGCTTAGCACAGAGATGAGACCTTTTGAACAATAGCACCGTATATAGGTTTTATTAAAGGCCAAGAATGTCCAAATTTAATCCTTATTCTATGTTTCTATATATCTCTATGTTTCTATATTTTCCTAGCAACTCTCTTAAGTTTCTATGATTGTTAGCATGGCATTCTTATAAATTTAAATTACAGTCATCTACTTACTTTATTCAGGTGGCTTGTTTTGATATTGACGTGTAAAGGAACCCATTTCCTTGGAAAGAAGTAAATTAAAATCAAAAGCATATATAAAAGATGAGGCAATATTTCATCATAAGGTAAAAATGCATGCAAAGAATCAAAGACCAGTGATATCTTTACTCCACTCAAGTTTTTTCAGATTTAAGAAAGAAAATTATACCTATGAGTATGTATGTGCATAAGTAACCATCCTGTGACTACATTGAGTGATATATTGGTCTGCTGTATGGAGTATTCTTTATAGAAAACTGTGCTTTGAACTTGTGAGCATGATATGCATTAACTGCAAAAGAGTGCCCTCCACTGAAGATTGTTTCTCAGGCTGGGCAGCAGAATTTCAGTAAGAGATACTACTTTTCTGCCAAAAAAGTATGAGCATGAAAAATGAAGTGAAAGCACACTTCCAGATTTCCTGTGTTTTCTTAATAATATTTATTTATGATTCAAGACAAAACACTCTGTGATCGTCATATCATATGTACAGTAGGTGGTTCTGATTTTGCTAAGCCCAGCTTATATGAATCAACAGGGAAAGAGAATACCTCTCTGTCCAAGCACTGAAGACTCACGGTAATTCTTCAGCACAGCTTTCAAAAGTAGCATTACAACAAGGAACCCCTCATCAAGAAGAGAAAAATTACAGTGCTCTAAAAACCAAGTCAGTTCATCACTCTTGAGTTAATTAATGATGCTAAATGGAAGTCAGTAATAGCAAATTAGAAGCATCTGATTCTATGCATTATCTATGTGATTTTATGCATTAAACTCTTATTTCCTAAAATACATGGGAACAAGTATTTGAGAGGGGAGGCTGCAGTGTAGAGCTCAGAGTGTAGAGAGTGCCTGCGCTGGTCTTGTGAGGGGAGGGTGCACAATGGGCAGGGCTGCACTCGGTGCTCCCTGGTGGAGGTCCTGCTGCATCAGGGGCTGAGCTGCGGGATGCTGTCAATAGGCTGCAAGATGTCAGGGAAGCTGAGAGGAAGCAGGACTGCTTGCTCCAGGCCCAAACTGTGCGGGGGCCTCAAGCATCCACTGTAACTCATAGAGGGAAGAAGGAGGCTGTTAACCCAGGAAGCTGGGAGAAACATAGGGTTAGCTGGAGAACAGAAAGAAGGACTACGCATCCTTGTGAGAGGTGGTTAGGGGCTCTGGAAATCGGTTTGTCTTTATGTCTATTCTCCAGGATACAGGGGAGGACCTTAAAAAGGCTAGGAGGATTGGCCAGGTTAATAAATGGTTAGAAGAGTGGTGCCATAGTCAGGGGTTTGAGTATCTAGAACATGGGACTTAATTTAGTAGGCCAGGTCTACTGGGGGCTGGTGGAGCTGGTGTGATAAAGAAGGGGAAGAGTGATTTTGCTAGGAGGCTTGCCAGGCTGGTTAGGGATGCTTCAAACTAGATGTGTTGGGGGAGGGGGGCATCATTCCATCCCAACACACCCAGTCAGTTGCCAACAGCTATAATAAATGCTCGGAGCAATGTAAAGATATTCCAGGCACTCCAGCCAATGAGCCGGCTTCATTTGCAGCTCAGCTCCAATGCCTCTATACAAACACCCGTAGCATGGGGAACAAACAAGAGGAATTACAGATGTATGTACATCTTTGGGGGTATGATATAATAATAGGCATCACAGAAACATGCTGGGATGGTTCCTATGAATGGAGTGTTGGAATGGAAGGTTACAGGCTTTTTAGAAAAGACAGGCCTGGCAGATTGGGGGGGGGGGGGGGTTGCTATTTATGTTAGAGATAGGCTGGAGAGTATGAAATTCTGTTTGGGGATAGGTGATCAGTTAAGAGAGTTTGTGGGTCAGGGTTAAAGGGAGAACAGAGAAGGGAGACATTATTGTGGGGACCTGTTACAGATCACCTGATCAAGAGGACTCTGTGGATGAAGCACTCTAGAGACAGATGGGAACAGCCTCACACTCGCAGGCCCTTCTCCTCATGGGGGACTTCAACCACCCTGACATGTGTTGGCGTGAAAGTGCAGCCGGGCACAAGAAATCCAGGAGGTTCCTTGACTGTGTGGAAGACAACTTCCTTCTGCAAGTAATAGAGGAGCCAAAAAGGAGAGGTGCCATGCTTGACGTTGTGCTCACCAACAGGGAAGGGCTGATTGGAAATGTGATGCTCCAGGGCAGCCTTGGTTACAGCAATCACAAGATGGTTGAGTTTGAGATCATCAGGGCAGTGAGAAGAGCGTGCAGCAAGCTCACGGCCCTGGACTTCAAGAGAACAGACTTTGGCCTCTTCAGGAACCTGCTTAGTAAGGTTCCATGGAATATAGCCCTAAAGAGCAGAGGGGGCCATGACTGTTGGTTGATATTCAAGGATCACCTACTACAAGCTCAGGAGTGTTGTGTCCTGACTAGAAGGAAGTGCATCCTTGGATGGATAAGGAGCTGCTGAGGAAATTCCAAAGGAAAAAAGAGGCTTATAAAAGGTGGAAGCAAGGACAGGTGGCCTGGGAAGAATACAGGGATGTTGTGCGGAAAGCTAGGGAGCAGGTTAGGACAGCTAAGGCCCAGTTAGAATTAAACTTGGCTAGGGATGTGAAAGATAACAGCAAGAGATTCTATAGGTACATTGGAAATAAAAGGCAGATAAGGGACAATGTGGGGCCTCTCTGGAAGCTATCAGGAGAACTAGATACCCTGGATGTGGAGAAGGCTGAGGTTCTCAAATGACTTCTTTGCCTCAGTCTTCACTGGCAAATGCTCTGACCACACTACCCAAGTCTTGGAAGGCAGACGCAGGGACTGTGAGAATAAAGACCTTGGGCCACTGTAGGAAAGGATCTGTTTCAAGACAATCTTAAGAACCTGAATGTACACAAGTCCATGGGACCTGATGAAATTCATCTGCAGGTCCTGAAGGAGCTGCCGAATTAAGTTGCAAAGCCACTGGCCATCATATTTGAAAAATCATGGCAGTCAGATGAAGTTACTGATGACTGGAAAAAGGGAAATGTAACCTCAGTTTTCAAGTAGGGGAAAATAGATGACCCAGGGAACTACAGACCAGTCAGTCTCACCTCTGGGCCTGCAAAACTTTGGAACAGATTCTCCTGGAAGGCATGCTAATGCACATGGAAAACAACAAGGTGCTTGGCGACAGCCAGCATGGCTTCACTAAGGAGAAATCCTGCCTGACCAATTTAGTGGTCTTCTGTGATGGGGCTACGGAACTGATGGACAGGGGTAGAGCAGTTGATGTCATCTGCCTGGATTTCTGCAAAGCGTTTGACACTGTCCCACATGACATTCTTGTCTCAAAATTGGAGAGACATCAATTTGATAGGTGGACCACTCAGCGGATAAAGAACTGGCTGGATGGCTGCACACAAACAATTGTGGTCAATGGCTCAATGTCCAGCTGGAGACCAGTAATGAGTGATGCCCCTCAGGGATTGGTGCTGGGACTGGTCTTGTTCAACATCTTCATCGGTGACATGGACAGTGGGATTGAGTGCACCCTCACCAAATTTGCTGATGACACCAAGCTGTATGGTTCGGTTGATACACTGGAGGGAATGCCACTCAGAGGGACCTTGACACTCTTGTGAGGTGGGCTGATGCTAACCATGACAGGTCCTACACCTGGGGGGGAGCAATACCAGGCACAGCAAAGAGATTGGGCAGAGAAGAGATTCAGAGCAGCCTTGCAGAGAAGGACTTGGGGGATGTTGGTAGATAAGAAAATGAACAGGAGCCGGCTTCAGTGTGCACTCACAGCTCAGAAAGCCAACCATATCCTGGGCTGCATCAAAAGGAGCGTGACCAGCAGGTCGAAGGAGGTGATCCTGCCCCTCTACTCTGCTCTCGTGAGACCTCACTTGGAGTATTGTGTTCAGTTCTGGTGTCCTCAACATAAAAAGGACATGGAACTGTTGGAACAAGTCCAGAGGAGGGCCACGAGGATGATCAGGGGACTGGAGCACCGCCCATATGAAGACAGGCTGAGAAAGTTGGGGCTGTTGAGCCTGGCTGCATGGAGACTGCATAGCATCCTTCCAGTACCTGAAGGGGGCCTATAAGGATGCTGGGGATGGACTCTTCATTAGGAACTGTAGTGATAGGACAAGGGGTAATGGGTTAAAAGTTAAACAGGGGAAGTTTAGATTGGATATAAGGAGGAAGTTCTTTACTGTTAGGGTGGTGAGGCACTGGAATGGGTTGCCCAGAGAGGTTTTGAATGTTCCAACCCTGACGGTGTTCATAGCCAGGCTGGACAGAGCCTTGGTTGACATGGTTTATTGTGTGGTATGTCCCTGCCCATGTCAGGGATGCTGGAACTAGATGATCTTAAGGTCCTTTCCAACCCTAAGTATTCTATGATTCTATGATTCTATTATTCTAAGTAGCAAATCTGGAGTTTTGCTCAGTGCTTCTTGCTAATGGCCTGTCATACTTTAAGCACCTAAACAGCACCTGATTGTTATTTAGGGAGGGAGCAAATGAATTCAGGGTGTTGGCCCATAAATATTGCTATTTAACCCTTTTTCAATTTGCCATTCTAACCCTCTAAACACTCTCATGTCTTCTCCCTGTGTTTTGATTTAGTAAAAAAATACCTCAACTTTTGTTTAGCAAAAGCTTTACCACTGCTAGGATTTACTGTTACATATAAGCGTATAGCAGTGTTATCTATGTGCAGTCAAGGTGGAGCTTTATTACAAGTGCAGAAAATCAAGCAAAGGAATCATGAAATTATATCTTCCTTCTGGTTTTGTCCTGAGGACAATTTCCCAAATATTCTTGAGGGAGAGTTAACTTCAGTAGGTAGTTATAAAGAATTACAAGTGTGCAATAGATTTAAGAACAACATGCAGGAACAAAAAAATATTTGAATGCCCATAAAAATAAAAAATAAAACTCTTACAAAATTATGTGGTTATAAAAATAACCTTCACCTAAAGATTTTATTGTTAACGGTATCACATTCTTCTGTTATTATGATAAAACTTGATAAACTTTACTTATTGGCTAAACTTTCTATGTTGTTGTGAGATGTGGGTTAAAAATTATTCTCTTCTAGAAGGAAATATAACCACATAAAATACACTACAAAATACTAATATGTTATATAAGCATACACATATACAATTATATTTATTATATAACATTTAAATACAAAATATAATTGCTTGAAATATAATAATTGAATTTGAATTGCTGTATTATGGATGTGGTATACATTTATCCATCTTTTTTTCCATTTGCAAATATATAGCAGCCAATATATCCAATTAAAAGTAATCTCCTCTTGAAATTCATCAAGAGTAAATGCTCTGCAGTATTTTTAGGAGTTATTTAAACCAGTTAATGGGCTGATATTCACCATGTGTTTATGTTCATTTATGCTTTGTGCCATTTTAAGCTTGAAAGTAATAATAAAAGAAATACTATGCCAGAGTGAAACATACGATTTAAACTATTGTTAGAATTTATTAATGTGGCAAACAGCTCAGATTAAAAATGTTGGGCAGTTTTAGAAGGAAATTCTGCAGGATATTTAAGTCAATTTTAGCTAAGTCCATTAAATTCTCCAATAAATTATTCTCTGACATACTCTGTGCCCGGTGCAGAAACCCTGTCTGTCAATGCACTGAGTGATAATTTAGGATCTGAACAGGGAACTATAGGTTCTTATAGCTGCCTAAAAGGCTGCTTATGAATACTATATGGGGAAAATAGACTGTAACCCTTACGACAAAAACTTGAATCCAGGTCTTATCATTTGTTATCTCCGGATGCTTGTACTCTCAGCTCCATAAGCCTCAGGTTTTTTTTGCAAACAAAACTGCTGGAGCAGATGGTACTCACACTGCAAAACAAACAGGTGCATTCTCCAGGTAGGTAGAAAAAAAAGATTTATATCTTCTTCAGGCTGGCAATCCATGAAACCCATGAAGGTGTGAACCCCATCCTGAAAAATAAAAATTCCTCCCAAGTGGATGGGATAGTCAGTGAGCTACTGAATACAAGGGAGAACCTCCTCACTCTCCATTGCCAAAGCAGAGTACTTCTGATCTCTCTTTTGAAAGTAAAACTTAGAAATAGAAATGCAATCTCTTATTGACACCTGCTTTTCTGGGAAGCAAAGTTAGCTCTTCCTTTCATCCCACAATTCCTAACGAATAGTTATGAAATTTAATAAACACAGCTTTTCCCATCTAAATATTAAGATTACATACCAATGTCATTACGTATTTCCACTTCAGCAACTATTTAACTTATATAGCAAAGCCTGAACTTCTATCTTACTTTACAGAGGTAAGTATATTTTGGATAAAACTCATGTTCCTAACTGGTGCCCTAAAATATTCTTTTCCTGGCTTCCAGGTAACTTTCAAGAGGGCTGGAATCTCCACAGTGGTTTCTAGCATTTCTGCTGAGAGCTCTGCTCTAAGGTTCTTACCTATTCTAGGATGCCTTAAATAGCACCACACATTTTTTACGAACCTATTTTTTGTTCCCTTTACTTCTTAACATCAATGTTTTTGATGAGATGGCAATACCTATTAAATTAATGTACAAGACATGGTAAATCTGCTAGAACTGAGTGTAATTTAAGGCCATGACAGAAAATTTGCATAAGAGCACAGTTTTTGGCTTTTCTTTTCTTGGTGAGAGATGGAACTGTTGGAACAAGTCCAGAGGAGGGCCACGAGGATGATCAGGGGACTGGAGCACCTCCCATATGAAGACAGGCTGAGAAAGTTGGGGCTGTTCAGCCTGGCGAAGAGAAGGCTGCGTGGAGACCTCATAGCAGCCTTCCAGTATCTGAAGGGGGCCTACAGGGATGCTGGGGAGGGACTATTCATTAGGGACTGTAGTGACAGGACAAGGGGTAATGTGTTAAAATTTAAACAGCAGAGGCTTAGATTGGATATAAGGAAGAAATTCCTTACTATTAGGGTGGAGAGGTACTGGAATGGGTTGCCCAGGGAGGTTGTGAATGCTCCATCCCTTGCAGTGTTCAAGACCAGGTTGGATGAAGCCTTGGGTGATATGGTTTAGTGTGACGTTTCCCTGCCCATGGCAGGAGGTTTGGAACTAGATGGTCTTAAGGTCCTTTCCAACCCTAACTATTCTATGATTCTAAGAAGGAGAATCTCAGAACTAGGTTGTAAGTTTTTCTTGTTTTATTCAGTGAAACAATCACAAACATGTTTTCCTGGCTAGTGAAAAAAGGCAAAAAGGCTTAAAAAAAATCCACATTCAGTTCACTAGTCAAGGTTAAAGCTGAAGGTGACATGTAAAGCACCAGAATCACTTCTCTGCCAAGAAGTTTTCATCAGTCTATCTACTATCTATACAGCTTAATGCCTTTAGCTCTTTGTGGTCTTCTTCTCCTAGTAATTCATTTTTAAGAGGATACTCAGTCTTTGGTTGTTAAGAGTTATTAGGTAGGATTTTTGTAAGAAACAACACATAACAAATTCAAGCTAGGTAATGCCTTTGTTGCTGCAGTAAAACTCACACAAAAGAGAACGTTTCACCACTGCTACCTTCAGATATTTTTCTCAAAATAAAGCACTAGTTTCTCTACAAAAGTATTCCTGGAACAGCTGGCCATGCAGAATGTAGTGTTTCACTCTGCTGTGGCAGGAGGGACACAGTCCTATATTTGTGCTCTGGCTCTGCTTTAAGTGCCTTCCTGGCATCAGTCCCAGCAGCGCTGCACCAGCTGAGCTCTTGGTACTTGCCCTTGTGGAGTAGCTTTGTTAAACCTCTAGGGAACGAATCAAGCAAACATTTCTTTCTCTTTTTAACCTCTTATGAATGAAGGTACACAATGTTTTTCTAAATTGATTTTCTACAGTCCACACCTAAACCATTAGGTTTCCCATTCTCTATTCAATACTTCAATTGGGAGAGGACAAATGATCTCTGTGGAGTCAATAAAAAGAGTAAAACCATGGACCTTTTACTTCTGTACTTGTAGACCAATGCTAAGCTTGAACAGGGAGGAACTTTCATCTCCACTCAACAGAACAGCAAAAAACCTTTTTGAAAACCAAGGTCAAGCAACATTTTATTTCCTCTGTGCATCCAGCTATGTAGATATGTGTGAAAGATCCCTGCATGTTAATATTTGCTGATTACATGAAGCTGTATGCTAACTGTATGTGTACAAAAATAATTCAAACTTTTACAGAGACATCTTTATCTTTGTATGCTGAAGAATAACCTACGGCTCCTTACACATAAATCTACCACTGAGAAGTAATTAATTACCTGTTGGGGGTGGGGGTGTGTGAATAAACACCCTTTTTTTTTTTTTCAACAATGCAGCTAATTATGGCTAAGCTATAAACTGAGGTGGTACAAAGCATTGCTCTAGCACACGCATAGGGCTGCCGAATACAATGCTTCAAAGCTCTCTAACACTGCTGTGCCTTCTCCATCGTGATGTTCGCAGACAAAAACTAACCTGTCCCTCACCTCCATCTCCTGCCAAGCAGGATGATGAGTGGAAATGCTCTGCAAAGTGTAAGTAATCTTGCAATGTTCTGTGCTGCATTCTAACTCTGTCAGTGCTTAAATTCTAGTTACTGTTTGTACATAACCTTTTGGTACATGTACACTTAATTTGTGATTTCATTTTATTCACTGAAGAAAAGCTCTGCTTTAAGTGAAAAAGATGACATTTCCACATTTGCAGTGGGGACAAAGTATGTCCCCAGCTCACATACTCATGACAAAGCACACCCTTCAAACCTCTTGCCTTCCTATGTCTTTAACAAAAATCTCTGAAGATATGCCAAGAGATTAAGATTCACATTATGAATCTTTCAGGCTTTACATTAGTGGCAACCTCAGGTCTTTCCATTGCAAAGCTTGATGGCCAATGGGAAACATGTATTTGACTTCATATCTGGTAGTTTGAGATTTATTTTTATCATTGTCTCTATCTATTGCATAAATTTAGATGCAGTTCTAGCTGAAATCCCCTAATATATAATGTATTTATACTGATTACTGTAAATTCCTTAAAGCATTCAGAATATTGCCTAACCAAAGAATTAATAAATATAAGCATTCCATAATATCAAAAATCAAGATGCTAGCTTTGTATATTCATTCTGAATGGTTATAGATTTATTTTTCAGGGATATAGTTTTTATTTTGTACATGGCAAGAAAACTCTGAAGTCTCCAGCTTCAGAGTTGCTGCTTGGAAGGAAATAGCATGTTTCCCCTGCTCATCCACTGATAGGATACATGCAAATGGTTCAAAGGGAAGCATTTATTTATCAAGAGTGTGATCAAACACTGGAATAAGCTTCCTAGAGAAGTGGTTGATGTCCCAAGCCTGTCTATGTTTAAGTCGCACTTGGACAATGCCCTTAATAGCATGCTTTAAATTTTGGTCAGCTCTGAATTGGTCAGGCAGTTGATTGCTGTAGGTACCTTCCAACTGAAAGAGTCTATTCTATATCTTGTTTCTGAAGAGAAATGTAACAATTGCAATGAATCACATTTTGGACATCAGCAAAGATCTTACACTGACAAGCAACAAATATTATTCCACATAAGAAAATGAGTGGTTGGTTTGTACATAGCATTGAGTTTGAATCAATTAATATAGACCAAGTGTAATATTTACTTTGAGGCAAGTTACAGTAAGAATACTAAACATAGTAACTGCCTATATTCCTGCAAGACAAAATTTAGGAGTGTTACTCTTTATGGCTGTTGACTGAAAACAGATATGGAAAGTCAGATTTATCTCCTATAACTTTATTTCCTTGAAGTTCGGTGTCCGGTCTAAGTTAGCTATTTGAACTACTTCTGTGGACAGATTGTCAGAGAAGAAATAATGCAAGGCATCTGAATATACCTCTTGTGTCCTGATGTGTGTAGGTCTCTGAGTATGTATATGAGACAGAGTTCTCACACAGATTATGTTTCTTCTGACTGTATAGGGAGCAGGTGAAGACAACCTCCTTAGTCTCAAGCTCAGTCTAAATTGAAGCTGAATCCCAGTCTGAAACACTGCCATGAGGAACTATGTATGAAATACTGTCAGAGGGTTGTAAAAAAAAGTGGAGGTGGCAGAAAATTTACTGATGTAATGACATCTTTCAAGTGGTAAAAAATAAACTCTTTTAGTTTGCCAGGATCATTTTACTATAGTACAGATCAAATGTGACTGGGTAGAGACAGGCAAGCTGCAGGGCTGAGCATTTGTATGTCTTATTTTGTTACAGGTTTTATGAGGAGAAGAAAACTAGCTTTAATCCAAACTAATTATATTTGGACGGAATGCTCTAAAAGGAGTTCACATTTCTGCACCCCATTTAAACTTTACGAGCTTGCTTTCATGCAGCTCTAGCATTATAATTATACATCAAGAACTTTTAGACGTTGGAAACACTGGCAGATCTCTGCATGTATGTCTGGTAGTCTAAAAGCCTTTGCCAGTTTGAATTTGAATTAAATAATACGTTACCTCAGAAACTTCATAACTAATGTTACAAATCTGAAGTAAACACACTCAAACTGCAAAGTAGTATCTCAAAGGCATGTCCATTAGTGATGACTTTATTTTGCTTATTTTTTTTAAGAAAAAAAATAGGTAGAATTGTTCATAGGTTTAATGTCACATAATTCATAACCATATGTTCCTTCATCCCTGTAACTTGAGCTTAGCTAAGACTTAATCAGTAGCTAAGACCATACTATTCTGCAAAGTACGAATTCCATCCATGATGAGTCATATCTTTATGGGAGAGGAATGTTTTTCCTCTCTTCTGTGATGAATGGAGCATGTGATTCCTATCATTTTGGCATCACTTGAAAATATTACATTATCTGACTTAATTATTTGATTTTACTTGAGCAAAGTGTGACAGACCAGTGTAGTACCATTGTAGTTTGAATAAGGAGAGTTTTCTCCTGACTGCAAAACTGGGGTGTCGTGGTTTAAACCAAGTCCCCCAACTCCCGGAGAGTTAGGAAGGAAAATCCAAAGAATGTAGCCCCCACGGATTGAGATAAGAACGGTTTAATTGCTAAGGCATAACACAAAATCACCACTACTATTACCACTACAAATAATAATCATACAGCCAATAACAAGCAAAAAGAATACAACACCCCACCAGCCACCAACCCATAACTCACTCCACCCTGCCCGGCCGAGCACCGCGTGCTCCTTCCTCCATTTTCCTCCAGAGCTCCACCCCTCCAGCTCTCTCTCCCAGTTGCATCCTGGGCATCACGTGCTATGGTATGGAATACCTCATTGGCTAGCCTGGGTCAGGTGTCCTGTCTCTCCTTCCTCCCAGCCTCCCCTCCTCCATCTGGCCGGAGCACATGCTCAGAAAAAAGCCTTGAACAAAAACACTCTCAAAATATGCTTGCTATCAAGCAACTGTTCCCAGCCCAGAAATCAAAACACAGCACTGCACCAGCCACAAGAAGGAGAAAAAATGACTGCCATGGCTGAACCCATGACATTGGGGATGATTAATTTGTATTAATCATATAAAATCTATATAAAACCTAGGTGTAAAATCTAGGGCACATTTTTGGGGGTCCATGAAAAATAGTTATTTAGCAGTCATTGGAAGTTCATGTTAACTTTCATTCCTAGCATTCCTGAAATGTTTCCAGACATACAAAAGGTATGAAGTCCAAATTTTCAAATTATTTTTTCACATACAGTTATAATTACAGCTTTATTATACATATTTCACACATAGCAAGGAATAAGGGCACCCTTAACTGAAGGAAGCAAAGAGAAGGTAACATAATTCTAGAGCTGCTTATACACATGAGCAAGTGCCACCATTTAAGAAGTTACTGTGCATCTGACCTTTGGTGACTGTTCATGGACATGACCTTAACCTGAAAGTAGTACAATTTTATCAAAATCTCTTTTGTTGCACACTGAGCTAAGCCTTGCAGACGCTGAGAGCTAAGAATACATGAAAAGTTACTACGTCAGCTGGCATGACATAATTTATTGGTCATCTACTGAGGGGGCCGGGCTGCTGGGTTCATGAGCTAACGGCTGTAAAGTCTTGCTATCTTAAGAAAAAATAATTATCTAAGACTAAACTAAGACTTTCAAGCAATTCCAGCTTCCAATTTCATCATCCTATCAGGGATAAATGCTGGAGTTATTTTGGCTTCTCAGAGTTTGATGAGATCAAGGATTAGTCCAGACATGACCAGAATTTGTATTCCCATTGAATAAATAAATTAAAATAAATGAGATTTGAGAGTTTTAGATCTTTTGAATTTATATTTCTCAGCTATCCTGATATATTCACACATGCTTCTTTCTTAATGCAGCTGTTCATTTGATGATTGCAAATCTCAAATTTATAGTCTTTGCAGATATTATCGCATCTGGAATGGAAATTAAGTTTTTCTTCTATGCTCACACAAGAGTTTCATTTATTGCACAAATGAGTGGAGCTTAAATTACTAAAAGTGATCTATATAGGTAACACATCTGATCCTACATACAACTCATTAAAAGTATGACTAACACAGATACAGGATTACTGAAGAAATTTGGCAATGGAAACTGAGATTTTCAGTTCCAAGGTGGCTGGTGGAAATCCACATGTTCTTTAAATGAAATACTGAAACCAGGCAATAGTGCCATTAACCATTTAGCAATGCTTCCCTCTTGTAGCATTCCTGTGGGTTTCAGTGAGACCATTATTGAAATCACCTCATTCTTATCATGAATGCAGGGAAGAAAACAAATTGTGAATTAATTATCAGTTAGATTATGTTTTTCATATCTTAAGCCTGAGGGACTGTCAGGACCTTAGCAAAAAAAAGTAATCATAACTAGGAAATTGCATATGTTTTAAAAAGTAAAATAATAACTTGGAGGTTGTGGTTCAGCTTTGGATGTAACATAGTTAATTCACTCCCCTATAAATGTTAGTTGGTGATTTATGCCAATTCTTTTGCATTTGAACAAATGCAAATTTCACTTAGAAAAAGACGTGATTTATAGTCAGAAATTGTCGTGGCAAACTTAACAAGTTTCATTGCCACTGGCTATGACTTTCAATGTAATTCTAAATTGTGTCCCTTCATGTAGGGAGCATAAGATGCCTGTGACTGAGAAAAAAGTCCATATTAAAAAAAGTGGCCTTAGGATTCATACACCTAATAAAAAAGGAGTAATAATAATGATAAAAAAATAATCACTGGAAAAATTACTTGTTTTGTAAATGATGCAATGCTAAGCACTCTGCACTGGGCATTTTCCTAGATACAGGATTTCACTTCTTTGTTGCAGTGAATCATTCTAAAAACACATGGGTTCCTTTGACATTATCAGTAGGAACTGCAATGGGAACAGCATTTGAATTTGCTGAATTTGAGCAGCTAGACACTGATAGTCTTGTACTTGTGGAAGCAGAAATTAGCAAGCAATTGGCCCATCATCTGAGCAAAATTACCCCTCTCATCATCCAACAGCCAGTGAGCAATTACACCTTGAAAGTGTCACCTGCACACATTGAAAGTGCCATTTACCCTCTATAATTGAGAAGTTTTGAGAAAGTTAATCAACAGGAAAATTAACAGGGACCAGATTCTGCAGCAGTTGCATACAATTAATTCTTTATCTCACTAAAATAAGTAGGGCTGAGAGAGAGCAAAGCTTTCTTTTAAAATTATTTAATTATCACAATAACTTAAGGGTTAATTTCACATACATGTTTATTTTATAGGCAAAAAGCCATAGTTTTTATAACAATAGGATAACATTTTATACACATTAATCACTCTGCAGTATTCAACATAAGCAAGAAGACCTGGCCAACTAAGTGGTTATAATACCCTATTCTGAAAGAAGACTAAAAGACCAGAAGCTTTTAAATTTCCTTAACTCTGTGTTATTCAGTGTTGACATAGCTTTGAGAATGTAGCTACTGCTCTGTAAATATTTAATCTCTTCTATAACAAACATCCTTGCACACAGAGAACTTTGATTTAGGGGTTCTCAAAACAAGCAATTGTGATTTATGACAGGGTTTAGACTGTGTCTAAAACAGAATTAATCTCAGTACTAGAAGATCCCATGGATTCCTCCACCACTGAAGCCAAATTTGTCCTTTCCTCCAAACCAGTCCTCAAAGTGGAGAAATATCCTGAATTAGAGCCTAATATTATTTATTGTTTTGTTTGCATATTTTGCATGCACCAGAAAAGCAAACAGGCAAGAATATCTGGGAATTTAGGAAGAACTGGATTAGTACTGTGTCCACATCTCTAAACTGGAAACAGTTATAGACTCAACTTTAACATTCCTGAAACAGAATATTTTGATTTTTTGATAGATTTATTAGGTGTTATGGGTGCTATGAGAGAGACGATCACATAGTGGCTTTTTTTTTGTAACTCAACGATTAAGGTGCTTAATTTTCAAATTTCAAATTATTTAGTAGAAGCTTTTTATTTAGTAAAAGACAATTTATCTTGCTTGAATATCAGTGTTTCCTCTATCCCAATGAATAAAATAAATCCAACAGTGCATCCTCCCTCTGTGAGAAATACATTAATGAGGACTTCAACTGCATGGATTTGGAGCATGATGTTGAATTCAGTGTTGATCTTTTTATACAGTGCTGGTTTTGGCTGGAATAGAGTTAATTTTCTTCATAGTAGCTAGTATGGGTTGTATTTTGGATGATGGGAAGTGGTGAATGAATTCCTTGTTTTGCTTTGCTTGCATGAACAGCTTCTCTTTACATATTAAACTTCTCAACCCATCTATCTCAACCCGTGAGTTTTCTTACTTTTACTCTTCCAGTTCTCTTTATCCATCTTGGGGGGGAGAGCACAAGCTGCTGGCTCGGTTTAACCATGACAAATACCAAAGGAGATATGCACTCTGTCAGTCAGAAATACATTGGGTGTTTATCGTTTGCCTTTCTGTAGCAGGACTTTCTTATCTTTGACATATATCTTTCACTATTTTGTTCATATTCTATGCTGGAATCAATAGCTCTAGGGAAAATAAAGGCAAACAGACAAATACAAATAACACACAGAAAAAAAGTTCTTGCAAAAATCAGATTAAAAATACCACAGAAGTTTTGGGAATTCAGGTGTGTGTTATTGCAGAAGTCAATTGAACATAAAATATTTTAGTTATCTTTAATTCATGACATGTTACTCGGGGTTGTTTCAGTTTAATCTTCCACCTCTTTGATCAGAAATATCTTTTTTCTTTCCCTCCACAGTTCGCCAGTTGCTGTGGTCTGATGCTGACAGCAAGATTTTCATTCAAGAAAAATAGGGCAGTTCTGTTGGTCTTTGCAGAACCACACTCAAGTAGACTGATAAAGCTAAGTATTTCAATGCTATTGCCTGTATTTGTGTTTGGTGGCTTTGTCATACTGTCATACTGTTAGTTTTTATGGCACACTTGTCCTCCACACAGTACTTTCTATAAGTGGTGAATAGTATTGCTCCACTGCTGCAGTAAAAGGAGGGAAAGGGTATAGAAGTGATTTGCTCAAGGCTATTTCCCAGATCATAAGAAGTGAGGAGATGTGCCCCCATGCTTTCCAAACGCTGACCTTTAGCCAGTCCTTTCCCACTTAAATACATGATTCACTGTACTGTTTTTCTCCAGCGTTCAGTTGTTATTAGTGAAGTCAAATGCAAAACTCCTGCTGTCCATACGGAAAACATCAAAGAAACAAAAACCAAACAAAACCCCAGTTTCTTTAAGATATTTAAAAAAAAAATCTAGCTATGTTTCTTAGGTTGTTACATGGTTCCACCTTTGAATTTTCTGAGTTTATGAGACTTTTTAAAGAAACATATTTTTCCTTCACAATACTTTGTTGAGATAAGGAAAGCTAACTATAGCTTAATTTTACAATGAGGAGCAATTCCTATAGAATTTAGATAATTTGTTGATGAGCTAAGAAGAAGGCTTAGTAAGACTGAGAACTGCAGTGGAGCTCACCACTCCAAGCCACTAGAGCATCCCTTTTACTAAATTTTGCTTCAGTTAGCAGAGCCCTTCACTTTTTTTTTTTCATGAAGTTTAGACTTTGCATGCGGTGTCAAAGACTACTGGATTTTTTTCAATAATTATAATTTATTTACTTTTTAAATACTTGGAATACAGCCAGGAGCTGTCAGATATTGTGGGACCACAGGTGGAAATTAGTGCAACTGGTAAACTGCATTGGCATTGGTAATTCTTGGTGGTGTCCAGTGTTATGACAAGTGCCAGTGGCTCCAAACTGCAGTTAGGGATGTTCAGGTTTGATATCAGGAAAAGTTTCTCCACTGGGAGAGTTGTGCAGTCTTGGAGCCAATTTACTAGAGAGTCTATGGAGTCTTTATTAGAAGTTTTTCAAAATTTGGCTAAGCAGAGCCATAGCTGATCTCGTCTAGTGCTGGCAATGGTCCTGCCTGCTATATGAAAGCCTGAGCTATATGTCCTCTACTTCTGTGATTCCATGAAAAGCAAAACAAATTGTTTATTTTTATAGCATATTGTTATTTTTTTCCTTTAAAATGTCTGAATGCATTTGTTTGATAAAAAGGCAATAATTAGGCATTTTCAGTTCACAGTGTTATAATATATGCTAAATTTCACAAAAAAGTGAGCAATTGATTCAGCATTCTTAAAAGAACAACAAGGAATGTCAATGAAAATATGAATAGAAAATATTCAGTATTAGCAGAATTTAACTTGGGAAGCAAAGCTACCCTTATTAAAGTCTGCTTTATAGTTCTTACTAACTTCACTGCCAGCACTCAACAAAGGTGTAGCAATGCAGACATGCACAGGCACCCTAAATGGCCCTGTGGCCCACAGAATTTGCCATCTGAGCATCCTGGAGAATCATGTTTAATTATCTGCTGAGAATGGAGCTGTGTTGTCTGGTGAATCACTGACTGACTGTGGGACATATGCAACAAAAGACTTCCATGGAGCAGCACTTACAGAAGTGAGCGACCTACCTATATGTGCAGTGCTCAGATGCAGTCAGGGTAGACTGCTTTGCTTGTGCCAAAGGCATAAAAATACTCATACATCTATTTTAAGAGGATGTAACTATTTTTTGATCCTTGCATGTGTTTAAACTGTAATTCTGGTAATGGGGAAATAATATATAATTAAATAAATTTTTATATGATCTTTTTTTGCAGTTTATCAAATCCCACTGGTGGCCCAAATGTACACATCCAGATTCTATCAGCAATGTCTCTAAATAACTCAGTGTACATCCTGTTCCAAGCAAGCTTTACCAAGCAGGGTCTATTTATGAAAAGACAGCTAAATGGTAATGTTTACTGGTCAGTGCCACCATAATTACTTCTCAAATGTATTTGAAGGTGGTTTGATTGATATTGGCCTGCACTTGGTAAGCGCTTGTTAAGCCATTCTTGCTCAGCAGACGCACAAACAAAGGTTTAACTTAAGATCCTTAAATCACACTGCATAATATTTAAAAGAAAACCAAACCAAACCCAACCCTTTTGGACCAGTCCAAATGACTATTTTAAGCATTGCAGCATCTAACTGTCAGGCTTCTGGCTTGTACTGAAATGAATTCCAAATTTGCCTGCAGAATAAGAGCTGAATTACAATTCAGCTCCTCACACAGAATGAAAAATCGACAATCAGAAAGTCCTATGCAAAAAGCCAGGAATCATCTGCTAGCTGCAGGTGAACACTGAGAACAAGGAGGTAGCTGCACTATTGTCCATTCTCATGCCTAAGTGTTTAAGTTACACACTAAGGTTATAAAAGTAACAGACTGCTAGCAACATTATGGCAAAATAAGTTCTCAGCTATTACCTATTTGAAGAAAGTTCATTATTTCAATTGCATAGATTATATTGGCAAGAAGCTCTCAAACAATTATGTTCTATTGGCAGTAGCACTGACATTGAAGAATTCAGATTTAGATTTTTGAAAACAAATTGCTAGTCTGAAAAACAGTAGAGAGATGGAGGGTTTCATGCCCTGAAGCCCCTTGGTCATGTCCTCCAACAGGTGACTAGTTGAATCTCAGAGCCATGTGAAATCAATTGACCTCTATATTGCTAGGCATTTAACCCTGATACTTCTGCCTATATTTTATGCTTAATATCAAACCATCTCTCTCTTCTTTAATGAAATAAAATCATAGAATCATAGAATGGCTTGGGTTGGAAGGGACCTTAAACATCATCTGGTTCCCACCTGTCGTGGTTTAAACAAAAATCCACACAGTTCGCTCACTCACTCCCCCCCTTGCTCCCCCAAGTCGCAGAGAGTTAGGAAGGAGAATCCAAACAATGTAGCCCCCATGGATTGAGATAAGAATGATTTAATAGCTAAGGTATAACATAAATCACTACTGCCACTACTACTACAAATAATGATACAGCAAACAAGAAGTGAAGAGAATACAACACCTCACCAGCCACCGACCCATAACTTACTCCACCCTGCCCGGCCGAGCACCGCGTGCTACCTCCTCCATCTCCCCCCAGAGCTCCACCCCTCCAGCTCTCTCCCAGTTGCATCCTGGTCATGACGTGCTATGGTATGGAATACCTCATTGGCTAGCCTGGGTCAGGTGTCCTGTCTCTGCTTCCTCCCGGCCTCTCCTCCTCCCCGGCAGAGCACGTGCTCAGAAAAAGCCCTGAACAAAAACACCTGAGCAGTACCTCAAAACATGCTCGCTATCAAGCAACTATTCCCAGCCCAGAAGTCAAAAGACAGCACTGCACCAACTACAAGAAGGAGAAAAATGACTGCTACTGCTGAACCCATGACACCACCCTCCTGCTACAGGCACTGACACCTTCCACTAGACCAGGTTGCTCAAAGCCCTGTCTAGCCTGGCCTTGAATACTGTCAGGGATGAGGCTTCTAGACAGAAAAAACCTCTGCTGAGATTGAGGGTGATTGTTGAAGGACAGAACTCTCAGACTGCAGCTGAGTAGTTTCACCAGTCTTACCCATTGAGTTAAGATAAAATATTAAAGAAGTTTTCCCAAGTCTTGTGCACCCCTTCAGGTCTCTGCTGCATCTCTTGGGCTCCCTATATCATTTGGCTTTGGTATCTTTTTCTGTCAATTGAAAGCCTTTATTGAAGGCAGAGTAGCTTTAACCAATATTTAGGAACAACTTAAGAAGTGATGCTCAGACACTCATTTTCCATAGTACGTTCATATAGCTGGACATGCTTACCTAGGTATTAAGTACTTTATCACTAGCTGATAACTGAATAAAAAGAAGGATCTTGGGAATGTGGGTAGGAAATTAGAACTCCCCAGATCTTAACTAAGAAACGTAAGCACTGTTCCTAGACATTAGTTTTCCTGTCTCTCTTCTCACCCTTGGAAATTTTGGGAAGATGTGATTGAATTTACCCTCCTATCAGCTGCAGAAGGTCTGGGTTTTAATCTCTTTTTCTGTCCCTTAGAATACCTTTTGTATTTGACTTTTAAAGACAAGACCTATCTCTTTAATCTCTGTAATCTTTATTTCTTTCTCTCGCATTAAAAATGCATTGTAGCTAACTGTTGTAGTATCAGATCTAGTAAAAACAGTTGTACGTTTGCAAAACTGCTTTGCAAGCTAAGGTCAGCTCTGGTAGTCCTGAAAGGCTTTTACTTACTTCTAAATTTAGGCAGCTGCTTAGAGTGCAGTTTTGGACCTTAGCTCCCTAAGCATAGCTTCAGAGACTGAAATTGCTTTTATCTTCTGAACCAAAGTGACCCATCCAAGGCTGTGCAAGAAAATCTGGAGGAAGTCACTGTGTACACAGTGCCAGTGCTGGCAGAGGTAATGCCATCAGTAATGGCAGTGCAAGCGGTGCTCGGTGTGAGGCTGGCATCTGACCCACAGCAGGTCTGAACTCTGAAGCATCTGAGCACCATTCATTGTTTTACCCTGCATAATTTTGTTTTTCTTAAAAATCAAGGCTTTTAATTCTTTGCAGACAGCACCAACTGCTCAGTCACCTGGGCTGAGTCTTCTTTCATAATTTTAGATCAATCAATACTTTCTATGACAGATTATCAAGTATTTCGTGTGGTAATGGAAAGCTGAAAGAAAGCAGGTAAATAAATAGTGAATTAATTGCACAGCTTTATCTGGAAATAATGAGATTCTTTACTGTTAGCAAGGAGTAGCTCTTAATGGATCCACTTCAGGCAGTTTTTTGTTCACATTTCAGAGGTTTTTTTATTCACATCAGATAAATTTTTCATTCTGATAGTGGAATCCACAAGAGGATTTCCAGACAAATTCAGGCATAAAGGGCTTTCAGAAAGGGTATCAGAACAGGCTGTTGATGTTGAGGTAAGATTTTAGTTTAACAAAACATGTAAATAAACATTCTTAATAAAGAACTGCTTTTAAAGTACATAACAGCATAGTAAAAGTGATTTAATAAAACTGCTCAGACAGACTTGGCATTTATAGGGCTTTTCTGTAAAGTGATACAGAAATATAAATAACTGTCTTAAATAAGATCTTTAACCAAATATATTTGCACTTCTTTGCACCTGCTAGCTAGCCATGTGAAAGAACATATAAAAATAGATGACCTCTTTCAATTTATAGAAAAAAGAAATTACTTATTTTTCTCTAGTGTTTAAATCCACACCAGGAAAATTAGGATATTAACATTTTACATATGTTCTCATTATTCATCACATTATATATTTTAAAATGTGGGAAGTGCAAGTTTTATAGTGTTGAACTGATAACTGGACATCCAGACTGTCTGGGTGCTGTTCAGTATCATTCAATGGGACTTTCCATCTGCAAGTATGCCAGAGTGTTTTCTAAAATGAGAAGGTGATGCAACTTCCAGCCCATTACTTCTTCACTCAACTCTGTCAAGAGTGTGTAGGTGTGTGATACCACTGAACCTCAGCTATATCTGAGGGATTCAAGGAAGAAGCACTAACAGATAAGACAAGATGGACATTTGGGAAGGGAAAATGGCCAAGGACATCAAGGCAGCACTTCAGTGCTAAAAGATTTCAGTGTCTTAGCAGAGCATAATAGGCCTTGGTAAGCTGAAGAGTTTCTGTATAGCACTAGCCACTAAAATCAGATGTGTGTCCTATATGTGTACAAGGGAAACCTGACAGAAATAGATCATTTATTTATTCAGCCCTATGCAAAACACTCCAGTCTTCCCATGACATGAACTGAGAGCTGCACCAGGGTATACCATTCAGTAAAGCACTTCAGTATACTCTGCATAAGTCTGTATCATACCAAAACTGCCTATAAAACCCTGATGTGCTGAACAGAAATGAGCCATCCTGAAATGTTAAAAAGATCACTTTAAAACTTTTGTCCATAATATAAATTATTAGAGAAGTTATTTTATGCAGTTCCTAACTAGGTCAGCTAGTTCTGGTTTTCAGTATATGTGGTTGGATCTATATTTTCATTAAGCTTTATTTAAATTCTTCACAATTTTTAGTAATGAAACTGCATTTTTTTTTAAATTTAGGTTATCATAAAATGCCTAAATTAACACATCTTAGAATCTGATGACCCAGGACATAGTATGCTTTATATTAAAGAATATGTAAGTGTCCTAAAAACAAGATATATAAAAAAATAATTTAATACTAATCTAATAATATCTGCTCTTGCAGATAGCATAAACAGTACAGTACTGTCAAATATACTTTTTATATTTCTAATATTCTCATAACCTAGCTATACAGTGAATTAGCTGAAACAAAAATGTATCTCTGTGTAATCTAAATAATAAAAAAATTACAAATGTATAATATATAATTCCTCAACTGTTACCTTTTTATTAGCCTTTACTGAATAGTTTAAAATCCAAAAAAATTGCATGTATTTTCATACAAACTTATCAACTCTTTTAAGCCAAAACTCTCATTTCTTAGTTGAGGAACTGGCTCATTTGGACCAAGTATTACTTCAGTTTTTTAATTTCTTCATTATAAAACAGTAAATTGCAGAACTGCAATAAACAAGTTCTTTATTATTGGAGTTTAAAGGAGCATGCTATGAGGATTTGAGAGCAGACAGTATGCTAAGATTTGTTAATAAGTTTTATACTAATGCGATTTCATGTTAAAGAGAGAATAATCACGAAAAAAAAACCACATGGAAGCAGAAGTAGAACTCAAGCTCCAGTGTTTATTTATTTATTGATAATCAAAGGAAATTAATAATAAAGGACTTCAGTTCAGAGATAGATAAACTAGCATGCCTGATAATATGATCAGAGGAATTGTTCTTCAAATGTTGCCTTTAGCATGGGATTCAATATTGTAGAAGAATGTAAGCAGTATGACATCACTGTGAGCCAAACTACATATATTCCCTGACTTACTTGATTTTTTTAGTGTTATTTAGTTGCTCAAATCAATATTTTCAGACAAGAGTATTTATTGCTCATTCTTTATGACTGTAAATTACAATGACCTTAATTTATTGCAGATGATTTCAGTACGATTATTATTGTAACTAAAGAAGACAGCTGAGTTCACAATACTTTTGGGCCCAGTTTCCTGGCTTTTGCAGTGGCTTACTGTGAGGAGATAAGTGTGTGTGCCACATGTGGAAGAGGAAAGCTCACAAAGGTTTCTGGGCAGGTGACAGCCATAGGTCTTTTTGAACTCAAAAGGAAATGAACAGTAAGCAAAGCCAAGGTCAGAGGGTAAAATGTTAGTGAATGTGAAATGAACAATATGAATTCACTGAATGAGGAGAAATATATACTTATACAGTTTTATATAGAAATCATAGAATCATAGAATAGTTAGGATTAGAAAGGACCTCAAGATCATCTAGTTCCAACCCCCCTGCCATGGGCAGGGACACCTCACACTAAACCATATCACCCAGGGTTCTGTCCAACCTGGTCTTGAGCACTGCCAGGGATGGAGCATTCACAACTTCCCTGGGCAACCCATTCCAGTGCCTCACCACCCTCACAGTAAAGAATTTCCTCCTTATATAAAATCTATACTTCCCCTGTTTAAGTTTTAACCTGTTACCCCTTGTCCTATCACTACAGTCCCTAATGAATAGTCCCTCCCCAGCATCCCTGTAGGCCCCCTTCAGATACTGGAAGGCTGCTATGAGGTCTCCACACAGCCTTCTCTTCTCCAGGCTCAACAGCCCCAACTTTCTCAGCCTGTCTTCATATGGGAGGTGCTCCAGTCCCCTGATCATCCTCGTGGCCCTCCTCTGGACTTGTTCTAACAGTTCCATGTCCTTTTTATGTTGAGGACAACAGAACTGCAAACAGTACTCCAAGTGAGGTCTCATGAGAGCGGAGTACAGGGTCAGGATCACCTCCTTCAACCTGCTGGTCATGCCCCTTTTGATACAGCCCAGGATATGGTTGGCTTTCTGGGCTGTGAGTGCACACTGCTGGCTCATGTTCATTTTCTTATTGACCAACACCCCCAAGTCCTTCTCCGCAGGACTACCATGAATTTCCTTTTTGCCCAACCCATAGCTGTGCCTGGGATTGCTCCCACCCAGGTGTAGGACCTTGCACATGGTTAAACTTCATGAGGTTGGCATCAGCCCACCTCACAAGCGTGTCAAGGTCCCTCTGGATGGCATTCCTTCCCTCCAGCATCTCAACAGAACCACACAGCTTGGTGTCATCGGCAAACTTGCTGAGGGCACACTCAATTCCATTGTCCATATCAGCGACAAAGATATTAAAAAAGACCAGTCCCAACACTGATCCCTGAGGGACACCACTCGTTACTGGTCTCCAGCCAGACATTGAACTGTTGACCACAACTCTTTGAGTGCGATGTGTATATATAACTGTAACTTAGTGCTGTCATTCACATGCATATAATTTTACTATCATGTTTCAGCTCTTTATGAAAATCTCTATCATTGCTAAAGGCAGAGCTTTTCTTAATTATAAAACTTTCAGGTAAAATATTAGTCAAAGCCAGTATGTTTGCCTAGAAAATGATATTATTCCCTGAGAATGTTAAAAGCAAAATATTTTTTTGGTCTCATCTGCCTCTGTCCTGTTACTAGTGAGTAACAACTTTCCAAGTTCATCTTAAAAATATTCTCTAGTCATGTCTTCCTGTGTGAGGAAATCATGCAGCAAAAAAGGGAATTAATTTGTCTTTGTTTCATTTTCCACTCAACAATTTTCCAAGAGACTGAAACTTACAAAATAGAAAAATGTTCACATCAAGACAAAAGAAAAAAAAAAGACTGTTTTTATAGCTGTTATGATACAGAGTTCAAAAGCAAGAAGACAGTGAAGAGAAAAAATAGAAAAAGGAGAATGCAAAAGTAAAAAGTTTCTGTTTTTAATTAACTTTCATTTTTCAGTGCTCAATTGTTCGAATTTCTTTTTGTAATTCAGTTTTGAGTAATTCTTAGAAAATATTTTTCATAGCAAAAAATGTAGCACTGGGTACCCTCTGCAAAATATTTTTCATCTTTAAGAGCTCAAAATATGCATTATTTAAAATGACACAGATTTATCACTAAACAAAACTAGAGAATGCACTTCCTCACCATTTTTAATACTCATCAGAACATTTCTATAGTCCCAAAACTAGATGATCTTAACGTCCTTTCCAACCCTAAGTATTCTATGATTCTATGAATTAAAAGGCAAGATGTGGAACAATTTAGAATGGGCCCAAACACAGAAAAAAATAGATTGATATATAAACTTTTTAGATTAGATATAAGGAAGAAATTCTTCACTGTCAGGATGGGGAGGTACTGGAATGGGTTGCTCAGGGAGGTAGTGAATGCTCCATCCCTGGCGGTGTTCAGGGCCAGGGTGGATGAAGCCTTGGGGGGCATGGTTTAGTGTGAGGTGTCCCATCCCATGACAGGGGGATTGGAACTCGATGATCTTAAAGTCCTTTCCAACTCTAGCTATTATATTATTCTATGATTCTAAAATACAGGGAAATTGATTAGTCATTTGATATAGGGTGTTTTTTTCATCTGTACTGGTATGCTGAAAACTGAAACTGCTTATCCTGGGTTTAGTTGTGAAGATTGCAATTTGAAAAATTCACACAGATCTAATAAGCATGGCTTTATAAATATTGTTCGTTTTGCTCTTTTCTTCATTTGTAATGATTTATGATATTGTCTGATAGAAAGTGAAGGCTTATTAAGGATGTGAGTAGGTGTAAACAGAACTGGATTTGTATAAACAGGAGGTTTAACCTTCCAGCTGTCAATATGCTTGCTTTGTGAAGTTCTTTTGCTGAAGCATAAAAGGCTGGAGTTGATGCATAAAGGCTGCTTCTTGCCTCCACCCCAGTTTTAAACCACAGTAATTTCCCTGCATGTAGATGTCAGTTCCCAGGCACAAAGCCAGAGTTTCCAGGCTCCAATGAAAGCTTCCTGTGTGAAGACCAGCAAGTTACTTGAAGTGTGAAACTCATCACATTGTAGGAAGTCAGACAACTAAAATTCTTATGAGCCACTGAAGTGTGGTTTATTTCTTATTTTGAGTAATTATTTCTTCTCTTTTAACTTCCAACATTAATTTGTGTAGAACAGGGTGGGATTATTTTTCTTTGTTTTGGGGGTTTAGAGGGGGCTTTGGCGTTTTGTTTTAGAGATTTTTTGCTCTTTTTTAACATATATGTAGATACAGGAGGTGGTGAAAAATAAAAGTGGATGTGTTGTAAATGTAGTTGGAGTTAAAATCTTACATTTAAAGATAGGTTTTTAACAAAGAATATGGAGGAAGGGGTAGCTAACATCTTGGCATAAATAGTCCATCTCGTTGTTTTGCCACCTTTTTGAGCTTTATTAGGAAGATACGGTAGGAAACTAAATTATTTATGATATTTCATATGTATCTTGTTTTTCTAAACTTTATTTTCAAACTCTGAAAAGTAATTTGGCCCTGAGGTAGGGGGGAAGGAAGGGGTATGATTTGGACACTCCTGAGTAATAGCATTAAGAGGTTTTTCTGGTTAGTTGTTTTTTTCTCTCCAGAGGTCAGCAGCACAAAATACATAAAAACAGACCTCCAAGAGTACCATAAAATACTTTTGAAAATAAAACCTTTGAAAGCTTTTGATATCATCTTGGTGAGCTAGAAGTTTTCTTAGACAATTTTTTTCCTTTAAGTTTTGTCTTTTTATTGCAAACCCCATTGTTCACTTCCTTTTCTTTAAAAAAAACCCAAACAACTGAAAAAAGTTATATTTACTGACTACTTTGAACTCTTCCTACAAAACCTCATCTTTTTTTCATCCTTTTTTGACTGTATTTAATTTAGGGTATTCATATTATATCTTAAACTGCCATGAAAAGTTCTGCAAGGGTTGAGATAGGTCATGGTGCGTGAGACCTAAGCAGTCAGTGATTGCATGGAAAGGAATAACCCTCATCTGCATGAGGTAAACAGTAATATCTCTTAGGCCAAAGGGATAAATCTCAGTGGACGATCTAGCCCATAAAAGGTATCAAAGAGTCCCACTTGATTAGCTTACCTTAAAGTACACGGTAATTTATCCTAGCTCTGCAGTGACATGAGAGAAAGTAATAGCAGAAAGGGGAGGCTCACAGCTCTGTAAACAGATTTCCTTCTGAAAGCCTGTTTATCCAAGGCGAACTTTTGGCCTCATTAAAAGTGATGGCATAATTCCCATCAACCTTATCTGTAGTAGGAAAGGGTTTGAAAAACGTTTAGTTGTTGTTGAATGCCGTGAAGCCACATTTATCCCAGGATGGATTCAGTACCAGCACTTTCAGCATCACATTCATTAGACTTGGAACTTGTTTCAACATTGAAATTGATTCACTTCATTATGACTAAATGAGGGCAGCTCTCCTATCATTGATTCAATTTAAGGAATTTAAGCAAGTGTAGCTTGTTCCTGTATCAGAAATAGGGGGAAGACACAGTAAAATAAGCCACCTTTGTACTGATTTTGCATTTACAT
This sequence comes from Melopsittacus undulatus, assembly GCF_012275295.1. Taxonomy (NCBI): domain Eukaryota; kingdom Metazoa; phylum Chordata; class Aves; order Psittaciformes; family Psittaculidae; genus Melopsittacus; species Melopsittacus undulatus. The sequence continues at coordinate 24,346,803 of NC_047529.1, read as the reverse complement.
TTAATGTGTTTGTGTACCAGAGCACATGTATTCACAAAAGGTGGAATTGGAACTTGAATTTGACTTTCTGATAAGAGATTGCACCTATCAGCCAAATATTTAAGCCAATATGAAAAATGAATGGCCAGGTTACATAAGAAATTGGAGTGTTTAGACACTTATCTAGCTAGGTTCTAAGCTTAGATCAATTCTAAATTTCAAGCTGGTTGCAGTGTATTTGCAAAGAACTTTTTAGAGGTTTGAACAATGTCAATGGAACCTTTCCAAACAGCAGGTTTGTATAGTCAGTCCTTTTCTCTCCCAGTGATTGGGTGGAAAACATGCTTCAGGAATGGTGGGGATTTTAAAGGCTTTAAGAAACTATAAAGTCAACAGTCTAAGTTCTCTGCAGTGTATTCTGGCTGTCTGGGGTCACACAGCATTATGCATAAGCTCTCTGCCTTCCCAGGGAGGCAGGGGTCAGAGAAAACCTAAAAGGCAATGGAAGTTCAGAAGCAAAGGTAAAACTTAATCACAGTGCAGCCAGCCCGTGCCATCCACTTAGTCCTCAAAACAAATCTCCAGCGGTGCACATGCTTGCAGTCAGATGACTTTTAGAATATCATGGTGAGACTTCATGTCACAGAGGCAAAAAAAGGCAAAAGAAGTTTTAGTAAAATAATCAGGATCTAGCTGCCAGACCTTGCAAACAGAAAATCATAGAAGTGAAATGATATTTGAATCTAATGGAACATCTAGATAGATAGTTTCTCTATGAATGTATATACACAGATACAATTCATGCATATATTTTTGTACATACAAATAGTATATGCCTGATGAAAAGTAAAGTTAATGTGAATTTAAAGGGACAGCCCTTGTAACAGTTGTTTGGCTAAAAAGTACACAAGTTTCACTGCTATTACTTGAAAATTGAAAGTACTTTGTTAGAATATGGAAACCCTGTCCCAAGAAAGATGTACTAGAAACAGATTTCCAAACAGAGCAATGTACAAAAGAAAATAATTCTAAACTTTAAACATAGCTGCTCTGAATTAGTTTTTTGTTGAGTTTGTTTTGGTTTTTTTTTCCTAGAAAAACTAAAACAAGAGATGGAATGTATAGATATGACAACTAAGGTTCTTCATGCTGCACTCAGTCCCCACACACAACCAATTCAATCTCTCCCCACTCATTGTTCCCTTAGTCTACTGACTAAAAAGGACCATTTAGTGGCTTTTGTAGTGCAGATAATTAAACAATGAAAATGATTCACATATAAATGTTTAACATAGATATGTAGAAGCAGAAATTCCAACATCTAAAAGTATGATGAACGGTTCTAGTAACTTTTGCTAGTACTTGCTCACAAATCATCAAAGAACTCTATGTATATCTGAGTTAACACAGAATATAGTAAACTTTAGTTAGCAATTATAAGACAGTGTCAGATTAGGTTTTTGTTATAGCATAGATTTATAATATGCATTAGGCAATTAAAATGCAGTTTTTGCTTAGTGCATTGTAGATAGTTCAAGCAAAATTTTTTTTTGTAAATGTAAAATCAATTATAATTGTATGGGTAAGTATTCAGAAAATGAACATGCACTTTTTTATTACAGGACACAAAATTTTAATGAGGATCAAGATTTTCTTAATATTGGCTGGGTGACTGAAACTTACGCTGCAAAATAGACCAGATTTAGTAGGAATGCTAAAATATTGGCACGGACTTCAAAAATATAAGAAAGTAGGAAGTGCTGAGTGATTCTAGCTTTGCTCATAGAGCGATTACTATCTGGCAACAACTAGTGATTAATCTATAACATACAATGAAATCAAGGTCATGATGAGTTATTGTTAAACATTAATTTAATTCTCAACATTATGAATGAAGATATATTTAGCTTGTTCTAGAAATAGCTAACTTTTTTCAGAGTTTTCTATAGCTACCCTTGAGATACACATTAGATTAAAAATTATCCACACATGTGGGAAGAAATTCTAGAAACAGTAATATTGGATATCCCATGATGATAAACATTAATGAAGAACTTTAATGAAATCTTCCTAAACAGGCTACCAACAAGAAAATCTCTCTTTGCATGCTACAGAGAGTAAAAGACACAAATGGTCAGTTTCTGTAACTGTTCTCTAGTTTCAGTACTTTTACTACTTAATGAAAAGTCACAAAGAAAGGTATTCCCCATCTAAATATGTGAAAATTGCCTTTTTGACCAGTAGTTATGCTCAGTGGTGATTCCAGAAATATGCATTAGCTAGGAAAAGCATCTGCTATGGAGTAATGGGTGAACACACATATTAATGTGGCAGGTGTTTTGTTTCTCAAGAAAGGACTTCTGCAGTGATTTCACAGTAAAAACCAGCTTTAAAACAACAACCAAAACCCCAGAATCTTCTGAAAACAAATGATATACACATAGTTTGTTTTTAATCGTGAAGCCATCTTCACTAGCTCTTCAAGTCTAAATTAATTTGAAAGCAATAAAGAGCAGGAAAAATGCAATCATGCTTTAAAATCTTTTTCTTAGCAACTCTTCATTATACTGTTTTATTACTTTAAGTACATTCTGAACACTTTCTATGGCTAATACAAAGGCACAGTTTTTTCCCTTTCAAACTCTAAACTAAAACTAATTCAATTCATGCTGGAAAGCAAAGACCATAAAACTAAGTAGTTGGATGAAAAATCAAGGACTGATGAGTGTTGAATTCCTCCTTGCATTAGTGTTCACTTTGTGGCTTGCAAATTCTTTGCTCTTTCAGTATTGTGATTTTATTGCAAAATTCTGTTTGGCAATTAGATTTCTGAATATTGCTTCATATATTGATCTTAAATAGAAAATAAATGTTTAATATAAGCTAGCTACTCCATGCTGTGAGTGTTTTCTTGGATACCTGGATTTTTAGAAGCCTGCCACTTCAGCATCTGGAAGGATTGGCTCTAAATTCTGTTAGACTGGGCACTTTAAAAAAAATCTTCATCCATTCAGTGAAACAAAAAAGTCAATCTCTGAATTTTGCCAACCATAAAAATTTAAATTTCTTGAAATATTACACGTGAAAACCTGTGTGTGAGACTTTTCACCTTTCATAATCTTGATATTCTGCTTTCCTAGAAGTTTTCTTAGAATGCTCTCAAAGCTTGACCAGAGAGACTGCAGTCTTTTTCATACTCCTCTTGCAACAGTAGACATATCTTCTGTCTTTGCAATGGACAGATGGCACTCTTGCTTTATACCTAACATGCTTCTAAATATATCAAGGGAGGCCATAAACCAGCTAAATATAGGAGTTATCTGAAGGAGCAGGTAAATGACTGAAGTTCTGTGGCATATCTGAAGGGGGCCTACAGGGATGCTGTGGAGGGACTGTAGTGATAGGACAAGGGGTAACGGGTTGAAACTTAAACAGCAGAGGTTTAGACTGGATATAAGGAAGAAATTCTTTCCTGTTAGGGTGGTGAGGTACTGGAATGGGTTGCCCAGGGAGGTTGTGAATGCTCCATCCCTGGCAGTGTTCAAGACCAGGTTGGATGAAGCCTTGGGTGATACGGTTTAGTGTGAGGTGTCCCTCCCCATGGCAGGGGAGTTGAAACTAGATGATCTTGAGGTCCTTTCCAATCCTAACTATTCTATGATTCTATGACAGTGAAGATCCCTTCTCCAAAATTACCCGGACTCTGAGGATCATTAATGTGAGAGCTAACCCATTCACCACCTGCACTTATGACAGTGTTTAGCAATTCAAAATTCAAATCCCAAGAGACAGATATTAACCCAGCAGTATTTGTGTCCTTGGAAGTCAGGAGACATATCACTTTGCGTCTCAGGAGATGCTGCCTATGTATTGCTGAAAATCAAGCAGTAGAGAGTCTCTTTAAATTCATTTGAGTCCTACAGGTTGTTTTTCTGTCATATGCACTGAAACACAGGGTAAAGCATCTGGTCATAGTTGTATAACCACTCGTCACAGGAAGGCAATTTCCTGCCATTTTAATCAGAATTTATCAAGGTGATAAAATATTGTCATTTAAAGGATGATTTGTATTGCAAGAACAGTGCTGTATGTCTTTTAAGTAAGAATCTTGGTCATGAGTTCATTGTATACAATTGATGAAATTGTAGCTTGTAGTTCCAAAAATGTCCAGAACTTGGAAGATGGAACTGATAAGATGGAAGAAAATCAACTAGTTCTTTGGTTGTCTCAAGGCAGAGTTAATTAAGGAACTTTTTCTACCAGTGGCCTTATTCACAAAAAGCTTCAATGGATAGAAATACCTTATCCCAATCTGATTGTTTATCCAGCAGATGACTAACATCACTGCTTGAACGGTTTCATTAATAAGTCACCAGAATTTCTTTCACTGCAAGTTAAATCTCCTCTTTCCTCCTTGCTTATTTGCATCCAAGGATTTTTCTAAGATGGGTGAGTGTCTGCTTTTTTAAGAACTTTAAAAGATTTTCACTGTCCTCCAAAATGTGTTTGTGTAGGCTTATCTGAAAACTTAAACATATATGTTACCTGTTTCATCTTCAAACTTCTGGATAAAATGTACATTAGAGACTTGTAAAGGCCACTGCAGAATCTCCACTTAATTAATTCACTTAAATGTTCAAATATTGAAGGATATTCTCTGAGCAGTCCCATTTGTGCGTAACCATCTTGTAGTGGTGTTATCAATACTCTATTCCCCAAGCATCCTTTGAACATTGTAAAAACTCTTAACCCATACAGATTACCATCTACTATCTCTCCTGTATCTCCAAGGACTATTTCTTGATACAAAGGAAATAATCATGTCATTGTTTTATCTGACATGATTTGTTCTTTACAAATCCATCTTATTACTTATCAGTTTCGTTTAGGTGGCTTCTAATATATTGTTTCTTTTTCTGTATTTTTTCAAGACAAGAAATTATACTGAATTATCACTAATCCCCTTGGTTATACTTTGAAAATTATGCTGTATTGACTGTATTGACTGCTTTCTTAGCTTCTGAAACTGTATCTATTATCTAGGAACTTCAAGAAGAACCATCAAAATTCAGAGATCCATTCATTGTGTTCTATTAGTGCTTACATAGTTTAACCAGGAAGGGAACAAAATCATAATTGTTAGAGTGAGTTTAGCAAGGATTTTGGTGGGATTTCACAAGAAAAGACACAAATGATGGAGGTAACACCCAAGAAAGACGGGTAGGTATTTTTCTTGCTTCTTCTTTATCTCAGTTCTTCAACACAGTAAATCTAAATCAAAGCAGTAAACCTTGTTTTATTCCATGAAGTCTGCAGACATTCTAAGCATAGCAATTTAAAGTCATTTTTTAGGTTGACATCACAGTGGAAGCTAAAAATTTACTTTTCATGTAGGAAGATTACTATAAAGAAGGCTCTCTGTTGTCAGATCTTTATAAAGAATGCTGAAATTTTACGAATTTGGTAAGATTATTGTACATATTCTGGAATTGCTTCATCATAAATCAGATTAGATCAGGTATTGGAAAAGATATAGATAAATATATACATATATACGTGTAGGGCATAACAGATAGTAAAAAGAGAAAAATACCAACAACTGAGAACATTATTAGCTTTAGAGAAGAAAATCTATCATTAATTGTAATGACCACTGCATTCTGGTTCTAGGGTAGACAAAATTACCTCTTCCAATAATATATGTAATGGAAAAAGGGTTTACGTGTGGCTTATGCTTACCATTAGACTTTTTTGTTGTACCTCTTTAAGCTTTCTATGGTGCCTTATTCTTTGCCACGATTTCAGCATGTTACTTAAGTAAGAAATAATAAAAGTTATCTGATTTTATTGTTGTTTTACTATTCTATTTGGAATAGAACAGGCAGCAATTATTTCATGTCTGTATTTAAAGATAGATTTTTGACTGGTCAGCTTTATAAAGTACTTACATACAGACCTGACAGGTGCATATTTTTCACTAAAATTCCACTGGGCATTGAGACTGGGATTTTCCAGACACCACAGAAACCTCTGTAGCATTCACAACATAATGAAATCAAGTGATCTTTGCTATTCACATTCTCAACATGGAGCGCACCTGGGACTTATATGATTGAGCAGGCACTGCTGAGGAGTCACTTTTGCTGTTGCAGCACTGAGTCTGGAACAGTGGTTAAAAGGACTGTAAAACTGCTTCGTAACCTCAGGAAAAAATGTGAGATCATTTCTACTTCTTCCTTCAAACACTGTTGAAACTCCTGTTGCTCATATGAGCACTTTTATCATAGAACCATAGAATAGTTAGGGTTGGAAAGGACCTTAAGATCATCTAGTTCCAACCCCCTTGTCATGGGCAGGGACACCTAACACTAAACCATATCACCCAAGGCTTTGTCCAACCTGGCCTTGAACACTGCAAGGGATGGAACATTCACAACCTCCCTGGGCAACCCATTTCAGTACCATGTCCTCTTCTAATTACTTAATGCTTCTTTAAATAATTGCAGGATCTTGTTTTTCCCTTCTGTAGCCTTTGGGATTCTCTAGGGGCTTTTTCTGTTAGTGCTTAATAGCAGATGCAATCAGGCATACCTTTGACAAGAGTCCAGGTCCTTCAATGTGGCAATATGTAATTGTAGTATGGCTAGCAAGAAACATGAAACACAAAACAAATAAAAGACCTAACAAAAAAATAACACCAATTTTAGCTGAACTGCAGTCTCAAGATGCAAACTTTCCATAAGATCACTCTGTGATCCCATTCTTTTTAATTCAGTCAGAATTTAGAATTTAATCAGCCCAGGCATTTTAATGCCTAACATTAGGATATAAATTACTGCCTTGTAATACATTTTCTTCTAATTCTGCGTAGTCTAGGGAATTAACTTGCAGACAAAATAAAAACACTGCTTGCAAAGTGCTGCAGGCTTTACACAAGATGCTGTTTCTCTTACTTATCTTCCATGAACTGCATATTTCATTAACCATCGCACCTGAAGGCCAATGAGCCAACCAGAGATTTCTGGTACACTGATGTTTCAGGTACACAGCCTTCCAGCCTTCCTTGTATGTGCTGGTTGTTTTGTTTCTCCCATTACAGCGAGAGAAGTTAAGCACATCATGTTGGAACTCCCAGGCTAGAGATGTCAGTTATCTTTCCTTCTTCACATCAGCAGGGTCAGAAATGGGCTCTGGACTGAGCGTTAGGCGTTGACTGAGGTATCCCAAAGAGCCAGCCACTTGAATTTTTAGTCTTGAAGACAAGAAAAAAATTATGCCCTTAGTATCCTTGTTACCCCAGAATGCATTCTGGAACTGATCATATAGGAGAGTCATGGACACTTCAAGCTTTCTGTCTTACTTTTTAAGAATGTGAAATAAAAACTTAGTATCTTTGAAACAAAGACATGGATTAAGTCTGTTGCTATCAACCACTGATGCTGGGAAGTTACCAAGATACCCTGGAAAGAAAACAGCAAACACACATAAGGGAAGAGGCAGAGACTGGATGACATAATACCTTTGGTGACATTCAAATTTAAAAATAATTATTTTTAACTGTCTCTGAATAAGATTACATAGTACTATTTTATGTACACAGAGTATCCCACTTTTAAAATTAGTTAGTTTCACACATGAATAAAGGGGAAATGACACATTTGTGGTTTTATGAGAAACATTTGTCATTGTCATAGAATCATAGAATCACATAAAAGTTAGAGTTAGAAAGGACCTTAAGATCATCTAGTTCCAAACCACCTGTAATGGTCAGGGACACCTCACACTAAACCATGTCACCCTTGAACACTGACAGGGATGGAGCACTCACAACTTCCCTGGGCAACCCATCCCAGTGCCTCACCATCCTAACAGTAAAGAACCTCCTCCTTATATCCAATCTAAACTTCCCCTGTTTAAGTTTTAACCTGTTACCCCTTGTCCTGTCACTGCAGTCCCTAATGAAGAGTCTCTCTCCAGCATCCCTGTAGCCCCTCTTCAGATACTGGAAGGTTGCTATGAGGTCACCATGCAACCTTCTCTTCTCCAGGCTGAACAGCCCCAACTTTCTCAGCCTATCTTCACACGGGAGGTGCTCCAGTCCCCTGATCATCCTGTGGCTCTCCTCTGGACTTGTTCTAACAGTACCATGTCCTTTTTGTGTTGATGACACCAGAACTGCACACAATACTCCAAGTGAGGTCTCATGAGAGCAGAGTACAGGGTCAGGATCACCTTCTTCAACCTGCTGGTCACGCTCCTTTTGATACAGCCCAGGATATGGTTGGCTTTCTGGGCTGTGAGAGCACACTGAAGCCGGCTCCTGTTCATTTTCTTATCTACCAACATCCCCCAAGTCCTTCTCTGCAGGGCTGCTCTGGATTTCCTTTTTGCCCAACCTGTAGTTGTACCTAGGATTGCTCTGATCCAGGTGTAGGACCTTGCACTTGGCATGGTTAAACTTCATGAGGTTGGCATCAGCCCACCTCATAAGCATGCCAAGTTCCCTCTGAATGGCATTCCTTCCCTCCAACATATCAACCGAACCACACAGCTTGGTGTCATCAGCAAACTTGCAGAGGGCATACTCAATCCCACTGTCCGTGTCACCGACAAAGATGTTGAACAATATGAGTCCCAGCACCAATACCCGAGGGGCACCACTCGTTACTGGTCTCCAGCTGGGCATTGAGCCATTGATCACAACTGTTTGCGTGTGGCCATCCAGCCAGTTCTTTATCTGCTGAGTGTTCCACCTATCAAATTGATGTCTCTCCAATTTAGAGACAAGGATGTCGTGTGGGACAGTGTCAAACACTTTGCTCAAGTCCAGGTAGACGACACCAACTGCTCATCATGCCCCTGTCCATCAGTTTCATAGCCCCATCACAGAAGGTCACCAAATTGGTCAGGCAGGATTTCCTCTTACTGAAGCCATGCTGGCTGTCACCAATCACCTTGTTGTTTTCCATGTGCTTTAGCATGCCTTCTAGGAGAATCTGTTCCAAAGTTTTGCCAGGCACAGAGGTGAGACTGACTGGTCTGTAATTCCCTGGGTCATCCATTTTCCCCTTATTGAAAATGGGGGTTATATTTCCCTTTTTCCAGTCATCAGGAACTTCACCTGACTGCCACGATTTTTCAAATATGTGGGACAGTGGCTTAGCAACTTAATTCAGCAGCTCCTTCAGGACCTACAGATGGATTTCATCAGGTCCCATGGACGTGTGAATGTTCAGGTTCTTAAGATGATCTTGAAACAGATCCTTTCCTACAGTGGGCCCAAGGTCTTTATTCTCACAGTCCCTGCGTCTGCCTTCCAAGTCTTGGGTGGTGTGGTCAAAGCATTTGCCAGTGAAGACTGAGGCAGAGAAGTGATTCAGAACCTCAGCCTTCTCCACATCCAGGGTAGCCAGTTCTGATAGCTTCCAGAGAGGCCCCACATTGTCCCTTATCTGCCTTTTATTTCCAATGTACCTATAGAATCTCTTGCTGTTATCTTTCACATCCCTAGCCAAGTTTAATTCTAACTGGGCCTTAGCTGTCCTAACCTGCTCCCTAGCTTCCCACACAACATCCCTGTATTCTTCACAGGCAACCTGTGCTCACTTCCACCTTTTATAAGCCTCTTTTTTCCTTTGGAATTTCCTCAGCACCTCCTTATCCATGCTAGGGTGTATCCTGGCCCTGCTGCTGCACTTCCTTCTAGTCAGGACACAACACTCCTGAGCTTGCAGTAGGTGATCCTTGAATATCAACCAACAGTCATGGGCTCCCCTTGCTCTCTAGGGCTATATTCCATGGAACCTTACTAAACAGGTTCCTGGAGAGGCCAAAGTCTGCTCTCTTGAAGTCCAGAGCAATGAGTTTGCTGCACGCTCTTCTCACTGTCCTGAGGATCTCAAACTCGATCATCTCGTGATCGCTGCAACCAAGGCTGCCCTGGAGCATCACATTTCCAATCAGACCTTCCCTGTTGGTGAGCACAACGTCAAGCATGGCACCTCTCCTTTTTGGCTCCTCTATTACTTGCAGAAGGAAGTTGTCTTCCACACAATCGAGGAACCTCCTGGATTGCTTGTGCTGTTCCTTACCATCCCTCCAACAGATATTGGGGTGGTTGAAGTCCCCCATGAGGAAAAGGGCCTGCGAATGTGAGGATGTTCCTGTCTGTCTATAGAGTGCTTCATCCACAGAGTTCTCTTGATCAGGCGGTCTGTAACAGATCCCCACAGTAATGTCTCCCTTCTCTGTTCTTCCTTGACCCCTGACCCACAAAATCTCTGTTAACTGCTCACCTGTCCCCAAACAGAGTTCCATACTCTCCAGCCTATCCCTAACACAAATTGCAACTCCCCCTCCCCTGACTATGGCAGCATTGTTCTAAGCATGTATTAACCTGGCTAATCCTCCTAGCCTTTTTAGGGTCCTCCCCTGTATGCTGGAGACAATCTGATTTCCAGAGCTCCTAACCACCTCTCCCAGGGCTCTGTAGTCCTTCAGGTTCTCTAGGCTACTGCTATCTATATCACTGTCCCCCAGATGGATCACTAGAAGTGGGTAATAGTCAGCAGGACTTATTAGAGCAGGCAGCCTCTCTGCAATATCCCCGATCTGATCTCCTGCTAGGCAACACACCTCCCTTGAGACTGGATCAGGCTGACAGATGGGTGCTTCTGTGTGGACTGGCTGCAAAGCAGTGGGCATATTGTGCCCAATCCCTATGTTTTAGCATTAGAAGATGGCTTTTATGAAGAGCTTTATGATGGTTTTTTCCTTGCACCACCAGTAGAGATCTTTACCAGTGCATCAGCTGGTTGTTCATCATGCAAGTGTGTTTCCTCCTCAGCCCCATGCAGGACAGCAAAGCGGTTCTGGGTGGGGACATCAGATTTAGGAGGAACCCTCTTGCTTTTAATGGTCCTCTTCCTCCTTTTTTTTTTTTTGTTGCTGTTTCCCAACTTCCTGGGTTAATGGTCTCCTTCTTGCCTCCATGAGCTACAGGGGACGCTTGAGGCCCCCGCACAGTTTCGGGCCTGGAACAAGCAGTGCTGGTTCTTCTCAGCTTCCCTAACATCTTTTATCCTATTGACAGCATCCTGCAGCTCAGCCTCTGCTGCAGCAGGACCTCCACCTGGGAGCACTGAGTGCAGCCCTGCCCATTGTGCACCCTCCCCTCACCAGACCAGTGCAGGCACTCTCTACACTGAGCTCTGCGCTGCAGCCTCCCCTCTCATCGGCTCTGTCTGGGTGCCTACGCTGGCCACCGCCGGGGCAGCCAGAGCAGAGCCCTCAGACCGGGCCCTGATCATGAACTGCGTGTTCACAATCCACCTGACCACACCCCTCCCCATCACTCCTGCTCCCTGGGGCAGGTTTTTAACCAGTCAGGGCTGGTACCGCCCCTCCTGGCTCCGCCCCTGTGAGTGAGCTGCTCAGGTCAGCTGAGCTGCCGGCTCTTGGGTAAGGCTTGTGGAGGACTTGAGGCTTTCTCGGTGTCTCTCTCCGCTCTGAGTTGAGGCTTCTGGAAGCTGAGATTCCTCCCGCTCAGGTGCTGAAGGTGTCCTCTCTAGAGCTACTCACCTCAGTAATGTCCTCAAACTTTGCAGTGCAACTTGGGATGGTTGAGATCTGAGCATTGCAGTGACAGGTGTTCTTCCATTTACTAGACATTCTGGGGAATCCTGAAATTCCTAATTATTAGGTAGGACCTTCCTGGAATCTGAAAGGAGAAAAAACAGCTTGTTTCTGAGATTATTCCCACCATGTGAAAATGACTTGCTACTGAGATTCTGAAATGTTTAGAGGCATCACTGGTCAATGCTGATGGCAGTCACTTAAAGAAATAAGTGAAAACCTCTTTGCTAATTCCTGAAAGGGCAACGTGTTTGTGTATGGTTGTGAAAATTGCCAGTAGCTGGGAAGTAATTCCTTTGGCATCCTTGTGTGATGCTTTGCATTACCTCAAGATGTGTGTGATGTATAGCCTCCTGTCAAACTTGTTACAAGTCTTAATATTAGAAAAACTAAGATAATCACCATATAAACTGCCAAACAAATTGATCATGAACTGCAAGGGAGACAAGGAGATGACTGCAACAGGTTTGACATTCTGAAGTCCCCAGATGGCCCCCATTGAAGTAACAACAGGAAAAATTATATTTGCAAATCTGGCAGGGGTTGTGATTGCTTACAAAGTCTGAGAGAAAGAATGCGACAATGCTACTGATTTTTTCTACTACATTTGGTGTAAATGAATGGGAATATCTGATAGGAATATCATCGAATAATTTTACAGTTTTGTGAGAAGTTAGGAAAGCACTTTCTGAAAGTGCCAAACATTAACGATACTAGTAACACTTGGTGACAAGTGTTCTTGGGTGACGTGGTTTAATGTGAGGTGTCCTGTCCATGGCAGGGGGGTTGGAATTAGACGATCTTAAGGTCCTTTTCAACCCTGACTGTTCTATGATTCTATGATTCTAACACTTTTTCTCTTTTTTTCTAAATATCTTTTATTTAAGTCAAGTCTTCTCACAGAAATCATTAGTCACACATATTTATTGCCATCATTATGACAATAAGGAAAATGAAGAAAACAGAAATCAAATCAATATTGTGTATTAATATTACATCTCATATTGCTTATTTGCATGGTGCAAATTTTAGCATCCATCTCAGCTGTGCTTGTGAGTAATATCATCTCTTAGTAATACCTGCAGCCAGCTACACAAGCTCAAAACAGTTACTTCCCTACTATGATATCTAACTCACTTCAGGATTACTGCTTTGTTAGAGTACTGCATCCAGTAGTCACAGTGGCATTGTTTTCTACATACGTGCACTTCAATTTTCACCCCTGAAGGCTGGATGACACTTTGAGCAACCTGATCTAGTGGAAGATGTCCCTGCCCATGGCAGGGGGTTGGAACTGAATGATCTTTAAGGTCCCTTCCAACTATTTTATGACTCTGATTTTAATTGGACCCAATTTACCAAATAGTCCAGACTTCACTGTCTGGTTGTCTTTTGCCAGTAATTTAGTCTTTTGTCTGTTTTCTTAAGATTTGTGATCTATGGTTATTTGCTGAATGTATGGAACACCCCAGAGTCCTAAATAGTCTCTCCAGGATCCCAAAGGAAATATTTTCATGTTGTAACTTTTTTTTACTTAGTAACTTCTCTTTGGGATCTCTTAATCATTTTTACATCTATTCACTTCATTCACATTAAACATTGATTCCCAGTTAAGCAGTTGTAGATGAATTACCCCGTGTCGTGGTTTAAACCAACTCCACACACAGCTCATTCACTAACAACCCCCCCTTTACTCCCCTGACTCCCAGAGAGTTAGAAAGGAGAATCCAAACAATGTAGCCCCCACAGGTTGAGATAAGCGCAGTTTAATATCTAAGGCACAACACAAATCACTACTGCCATTACTACTACAAATAATAATGATAAAGCCAATAACAAGTGAAGAGAATACAACAACTCACCAGCCACTGACCCATAACTCACCCCACCCTGCCAGACTGAGCACCAACCGATACCTCCTCCATCCCCCCAGAGCTTCAGCCCTTCCAGGTTTCTCCCGGTTACCTTCTGGATATGACGTGCTATGGTATGGAATACCTCTTTGGCTAGCCTGGGTCAGGTGTCCTGTCTCTCCCTCCTCCCGGCCTCCCCTCCTCCATGGCAGAGCATGAGCTCAGAAAAGACCTTGGACAAACCAAACACCTGATCAGTAACTCAAAACATACTTGCTATCAGCAACTGTTCTCAGCCCGAAAGTCAAAACACCCTAACCCTAACCCTAACCAGCTACCAAGAAGGATAAAAATGACTGCTACTGCTCAAACCAGGACACCCTGTCAAAGACCCAGTACCAAGAGGTGCTCCTTATACAGGAATCATTTTTGCTACCTTTTATTACTTCTCCACCAGCAACTAGCATAGTGCAAAAGGACTGACTCAATAGAGGCTATAGCTCTGTAGAGGCTACGTCTACACTGCGTGCATTTCAGTGCATGTAATTCATTCACTTCAGACTAGTTTCGATGAACATCCTCTGGTTTCAACAGTCCAGCAAGAATACAGTCTGTGCACTGCTGCAAAACAAAAACCATGAAATGAGGTAGGATACTGGTTTGCTTCAAAAATGCTAACAAAGAAACTAAATTGTTTATTTTGTTTAACAAAACTAGCAAAATCATCTGAAACTGAGCCTATTTGACACCTTTGTCTCAATAAAATCCTGCCAGGTATCAGTCTTCTATTCTTCTGTCCTAGATTTAGCAGTAGCAGCCATTTTTTGTTCTCCTTCTTAGTAGCTGGTGCAGTGCTGTGTTTTGACTTTCAGCCTGGAAACAGAGCTGACAACACCGATGTTTTCAGTTGTTGCTAAGTAATGTTTACTCTGACCAAGGACTCTGTGAGTCTCATGCTCTGCCAAGGAGGAGGGGAAGCTGGGCGGAAGCAGAGACAGGACACCTGACCCAAACTAGCCAAAGAGGTATTCCATACCACAGCACGTCATGGCTGGGAGGCGACTGGGTGTTACCCAGAAAGGCACTCTTCTCTCAAGAAACTGCACTTCTTGGTTGGACTTGTTTCAGTGGGTGGTATTGTATTTTCTTTCCTTGTTATTTCTCTTATAGTTATTATTATTGGTCTAATGTTCCCTATTAGTGGGTGAACAATCCAAGACCATTGTGAGACAGGTTAGTTTTACCCTACTGATGATGTGTTGTTGCAATAGTAATCCCGCTCAGTATAAGAGGAACCACAGGTTCAGACCCCTGGTGTGTGCGCTTGGCTGAGGAGCCACTGGTGCAAGGCTATCATCTGTGGGCTTATGACTGAATGCCTCTAAGTCAGAATCCTGCATAGACATAGCGATACTGCAGTGCTGCCGGTGCCTTGGTGAGCTCGCAATAGCGGTCACTGGAGATTGATCCAGGAAATGATAGTCTTGCTCAGAACATAGGAGAAGGAAAACTCCTATCTTGAAACCCAGGCTGATGGAGCTCGTCTAGCTTTGTATGGTCTTCCATCTAAGAGAAGGACAATCTTACAAAACCTACAACCTGTGGACTTTGCTGTCACCATCCTAGCAGGCCAGGCCGTGGCAGTTAAACCTCAGGTGTAAAGGATGGGGCCAGTTCTGCACAAGCTGCACCTCACCTAAAAACTCTGCTGCGCAGGCTGGAAGGGCTTGGCTCTCACTTGTCTGTATGGACAGGTGAGGGTCGAATTGGTAGGTGACAAGGTGCACGGGAAGCTGCAGATCCAACCTTGCAAGCAGGCGGACCAGTGCATGGGTAGGTCAAGATTACTGAGGAGTAAGTCATGGTCAGACACTCTTTGATTGCCTTAAGCACCTTTTCAGACCAGATTTGCATACCCCACTTGCCCTTGGTCATCATGCTTGAAGTAAGCGTGGTTAAAGTCCTTCCCAAAATCTTTGCTCATGAAGCCAAAACATCAGTTATTATTGGTGGCAGCAGCAGTGGTTTCTCTTATAGCTTAGTTACTGGACTGTTCTTATCTCAACCAGTGGGAGTTACATTCTTTCAATTCTTCTCCCCATCCCTCGGGGGGGGGGGGGGGGGGGGGTGGAGGGTGGGGTGGAGAGTAGAAACTGTGTGGCTGACTGGGTTTAAACCATGACATCTTCATAGTCAAAATCCTTTTTACACTTACCTCCTGTTTGATGTCAAGATTATAACTATCCAGGTTATCCTGCTTGACATTTAAGCAATTGCAAAGCATCAACACACTTTTGAGTCTTTTGTTATACTCCCAAAACCGTGGAGATTATGAAAATAAGCATTCAAGGCTAGAGATTCCCAAGCAGTTTTAGTTAGAACTTCTGAATAGCACTTATTTGGGGTAATTTCAAATGGTTTAAATGCAGCAGATAATGTCTAATATGTTGCGGGAGTCCTGGAAACTTTTGTAAGTATTTTTGACATTTTTTTCTTCCTAAATTAACTTCCCTTACCAAATGCAATTTTTCTATCTCCATTCTTTCCCTTTTGTTGAATTTTACTTGTAATTCTTATTTGTATTTAAAGTTTTTTGAGGAGTGGGTTCATTAATTACCAGGATTGCCTGTGTTTCCAAGAAATAATAGTAATAAATATTTGTATGAGATTACATTTCCATTTTATTTCCAAATAGAAAATGAACTAAAACTCTTACAGTTTATAAAAGAGATATTTTTAAGAGGATGCCTGATCTGGGGTGGATTAAGACTGCTGGTTTAGGGCTAAAACACACTAACTGCTAGTCTTCTGCCCTGGTTCATTGTCTGTTTAGTATTCTCAGCTTTCAGTAACAAAGGAACCAGATGGTGGCTGAGTGGAGATACACACTGCATGCATTTAACAATAGGTTTTATGAATATACACTAGATAGTTTATTGTCTTCATAATCACAATAAGAGCTCTTTTGCAGGCTGTGTTAAACACTAATGTTTACCAAGTATATATTCACGTCCTGAGGACAACACTGGAGTCACCTTGCCCTTCTGCAGAGCTTGTGCTCTGAACTGAGTATAGAGATAAAAAAAAAAATAGGCAAAATCAACTTTGTGTTTTTGTATGGGGTCTACATCCTTATTTACTGTCTACTAATGCAAGTCTGTTAGTTCTGGGAGACCTCTAACCCTGATGGAATATTTTCTAAATGTAAACTTGACCAAGTCAGCCGTAATGCAGAGACATTCAAACAGCTTCTGACTTGCACCCATTTTTCATATAGTCCAGTTCTTGCCTCCCTGGTATCACCTGCGTGATTCATCTCATGAAAAAGTGAGGAATCTGACCCAGACTAGGTTCTTACATTACATTTACAATACGAGTTACATGGAAGGGGAAGTTTGTCTCAGATTTTTGTGCTTGCCTTCTCTTTCCAGTATGCATTCACTTTATGTGATTGCAGGACCTGGACAGCTGTTAGGTGATTAGGAAAAAACCCCAAACAAAACCAAACAAAAGTACACCCACATAGCCACAAAACCCTCAAACAGCTAAAGCACAGAGGCTCTGATTTTTGGCTGGTTCAGATATCTCTTTGGGCAAGATGGTTGTTCCAGGATGATTAACAAATAAATTCACCACATCACAAATTCTTGAGTTAAAAGTAATTTTGAAAGGATCATTCAGTGAATTAAATCCTCAAAGTTAATTTATAATTATATATGTCTCCCAAGCTGAAGACTCCGAACTTTTATTAATAGGTTCCAGGGCCAAGTATAGGTGCAATTTGGCCTAAAAAGGCTTTGGCTGGAAAACTGAGCAAGAAAGTAAACAGATATGCTGGTCTTGGCTTTCGAAGTTATAGGCACATTTTAAATAGAATTGCCTCTAACCACAGCTGCAAAGCTTAATCTCTGATGTAATAAAGCTGTCTGGTTTATGGCAGACATACATCAGCACTGCTCTGATGGCTCAATCTGTTAGAATCACAGAATGACAACTTCTTTGTATATTACAAATAAATCATTGCTATCACTCGACATGTTTGTATAAATTGTAAATCATCTGGTGTAAGTTTTGCTTGAGAAATATAAAGCTGTTGGAGTTCAAGAGTATATAGAATGAACAGAGAAAAAGGTTGAAGATTTTATCTGTTTCCTCCAACAACGTGTTTTATTTCACTCAAGGGACTTAGCCACATGCATTCGGAAAATTAAAGGCAGAAAACTAACACTTTAATAATTTTCTCCTCTGACATGCAGACTCATCAACAAGACAATGAACTGTGAGTATATGTAAAAAGCTTTTAAAAGGAGAAAAAAATTAATGTAAAAAGTCTAGGCAAGATCCTTTTATTAGTGTTTGAATTCAAACAACTTCACTCTAGGACAGAGTTGTAAATGTCGGATTTTCAAGGCAAGTGTTCTTCTTGTTTTTAACTACATCTATATTTTTGCATATACAAAAGGAGGGAATCTTTTTGCCTCAATTTGTTATGCAGGTTTGTTAATTTAATAAATCCATAATCCCCAGTTTTTCTCTGAAATATCAAAGTGAATTGATAGAAGTGCCTCTACTTCTAAATGCAAAACTGCACTTGGACCTACAATCTTCTGTTCACTCACTATTGATATAAACCTTCCCATGTGGTAAAGACATGACAAGAATTTAAATAAGTGATATAGGATGGTTCTATGTATTTAAGTAGGTATACATATCTATGCGTATATACATACTCATGTAGATAGACATAAAGCAGGTCTTGTGTCAACTTGCTGACACATAAGAATGAGGGGTTTATGCAATTTTTCAGTAGAAATATGATGACTTCTGCATATTAAAACAATTTTACAATTTTTATTTGATCAGTTAGGCATTCTGTATCTCCCTGTATAATATAAAAGCAAAATTTAATCTGAATGAGAGGACAATAGACTGATCTCCCTGATATAAGAGCATTTGACATCCAACATGAATCAGGTAATACTTTGGAAGATCTTCGATTACGTTTTTTAAACAAAACTATGCTAATTAGATGTTATTTTTTATTATGAGACTTTCTTAAACTGGTATTAGACTAACATGAAACTAAGTTAAAGGAAATTCAGTAAGAATATTTTTCTTTAAAATACAGTTTGGACTAGATAATCTATCTAAATTGGTCTAAACTAACTTAAATGGTCTAAACCATTTTATCTAACTAAAACACTAAATTCGTTTGTATTGCAAATCTATTACTTTCATCACTGTTTTCAGCCAAAATCATATGTTTCTCAGCCTGGCATAGTTTAGAGTAGTCTGGGAGGTCAGCATGAGTCTATTCACAAGTTCACTAGCACAGCCAGGAAGCAGTTTTGATCAGCTTTTCACAAGCTGAAGGCTGTCATATCCAAGCAGCACTCACAGCTGGGTAAGTGTGTCTGGTTTCCAGATTATTTCAGTGTGCTTCTCAGAGAGGCTGCAATGAGACAGGAGAACCAGCTTGGTACTGTCAGCATGCTCTAATTGACTTGGACAGGCTTGGTAAACTGACTTAATCAGTTAGAAGTAGACTAGAAAGAGCAAAACTGCTGACTACATTCCTGTTGTGATGCTTGTTGGAAATTAGTTGCCGTTCCCCAAAAGAAGGCAGTTAGTTACAATTTCATGAGAAACAAATTGTCAGTATTTTTAGTGAGTGCTGAATAAAACCAGTGGAAAGTAAAGTTATCTTCCCTTATAGCTGTAGTATTTCAGTCACCCTTGATTACTGCAATGACTGCTTCTTTTTTTGTTTGCTTATTTTTTTGTACAGGTTACTGGACATAGTGAGCACAATCCTGCATTCTCCTGATCCTGGGACACCCTGGAGCTTCAAGTCAAGCTGCAGCTGCTGTGTTTCTCTCTGGTCTGCACCAGTCTGAGCTGAAGAAGTTCTTTACTGTGAGGGAGGTGAGGCACTGGAATGGGCTTCCTTTCCAAAGAAGTGGCAAATGCTCCATCCCTGGCAGTGTTCAAGGCCAGGTTGGTCAGAGCCTTGGGCTATTGGTCTGATGTGAGGTGTCCCTGCCCGTGGCAGGGGGGGTTGGAACTAGATGATCTTAAGGTCCTTTCCAACCCTAACTATTCTATGATTCTATGATTCTATGTATACATTCTTTCAGAATTCTGCCTCAGGGCATCAGTCAGCGTTACTGAGACTCCATCTTCTTAAACCAGGGCTGAATTTTTTCAGGGCATTAGACAGAAGAAGCTTTGGGGATTGATTAGCATCTGTAAAATAACAGCAATGAAATTAAATAGATTGCTGCTTTCCAGATTGAATATTGTGTACTGATGTCCTGCTTTTGGAAAAGTGGCTGTAGTGCCATCTGCTGTTCTCCTAAAGACAAAATGTTTCCCAGGAGACTTTCTTCTAGTGCTGGGGATTGGTTATCACAATGTATTAAATATAAGTTGTTAAAGGTCTCAGAGAACTGTAGCTGGTGCAATATGAAAGCTGAAAGGATTAGGAAGAGCATGAAGTAATTTTTACTGTAATGAGTGCATTAATCTGAAAATCACAACAAGATCTTGAAACTGGTCCTCATGCAGAACACATTTATTTATGTGATCCTGCTCTCTTTTGGCCCATCTTGAATAGGAGAGACTCCTGAGAAACAGATGTGGTTTATTTGGGAATATTTACATGTAGCAATCTTCTTATGGCTGCCTAGATTCAACTTTACCGAGGGAGGAGCTTCTGTCATTATTATTTCTCCAATGTCTACAGTATAAATCTGGAAATGTATAAAGGGCTACTGGAATATGAACTATTTCTTTTTAGTCTTTCTAACCGCCAATAGCTTTTGCATGAAAGCTGTAGGTTGTCATTTATCCACCAGTGACAAAATTCCTGGCATATTCCAGTATCTCATATTGGTTTGGTTTGAAAATGGTATAGGAGGAAATGTACCATGATATTCTAAGGATGAAAATTAACCCATCTAAAATAACTGCCCCCAGGGAGTAAATAACATTCACAGTATTCCAATAGGTAACTAGAAAGAAAGGTTTCTCTCTCTACTACATTTTAAAAGATCTTAAAACTTGGGTCAAAATGATTCAGCTGCAATTCCCCGCTCTCTCTTCTTGCCATTAGAATATGGGAAAAGCCAGCAAAAAATAAAAATTGACTGACAAGTCTGTGCTATTTTATTTTTTCAGCACAAAAATATCAACTATTCAAAACACAAAAATGTCATGAATTTGAATGAAATGCCCCAGTTTGATGAAAAATTGCAACACTTCTAGAAATGTATTTGGAACTTTTGAGTCA
This sequence comes from Melopsittacus undulatus, assembly GCF_012275295.1. Classification (NCBI taxonomy): domain Eukaryota; kingdom Metazoa; phylum Chordata; class Aves; order Psittaciformes; family Psittaculidae; genus Melopsittacus; species Melopsittacus undulatus. The sequence continues at coordinate 24,326,046 of NC_047529.1, read as the reverse complement.
GTTGAAAGACTGATATTTCAATTTGTTTTATTTTAAAACAAAAGCAAATGTTGAAATACTACATATAACACATAGGAAAAGAATTTCTGAACAGCTGCAATTAAAAATTATTTCTGGCATGAGAGCAAGAATACTAACAAAGATTCCTGTAAGAGGAGTATATCTTTCCTATATGCCAATATGAATTACTGTATTAAATTTCTCATAACCAATGTTATCTGTCTAATCTAAGATACTTATCACCAGACATCTAAACATTAGAGAGCAACTGAATAAACCACTGTGTTGCAAATAGAATAAAAATTTAAAAACGACATCTTCTAGTCTTCTGTTCATCCAGCTCTGTTACAAGGCATTTCTTATCTCTTCCTCTCTCTTATTACACTGTTTTATTTGGCAGTTATTCAGACTAATTAGTGGAAAAGTGCCTTCAGTGTAAGTTCCATAATTGGCTAGGAAATAAAAGAATTCTAAGGCAATTTTTCTTCATAAGGAAATATCACTCTACAAAAAATGAAATTTGTATAGGAATTTTCATAATTTTATTAATGTTTCAGTTGTCAGATGTATACAAATATGCCTGAGCGGTAACAGAAGAAATTGTGTAAACCAAAGTTAGGGCAGAATCCATGCCCAAAGCTGCATACTTGCTCTGGTTCATATCTTGGTGCTCTGTCGCTGTTCATTAGTCAGATTTATAGATGGGAGAAGAGAAAGAAACTGCAGGATAGTAAGTACTTTTGAAACAACTCCACACTAAATTAATTGCCAATGCAATTGGTAAATGGTTCCATAAGCCAAAGTTTTAATATCCTAGTGCAAAGCATCCCTCTCTCCATATCGTTAGAAATATTGTCACAGGCAAAACAGAGCAAACCTGGGGAATTTAACTTAATTTATTGTCAATTAACAGAAACATTTGATTAGCCCCTTGTCATCACTGCAGGCTACACTCAGGCACTGCCTTTTTGGTGAGGCAAAAGGAAGTGCAGGAGGTTGATCAGTGTACAGTGGTTTCTTTCTGCTGCTCGTTTTTTACTTTCCCCCCCCCCTTGTTTCCTTTTCTTCCTTCTTTCTTGTTTCTCCTGCTCTAGAATGGGTCCTTCTTGGATCACAGACCCATTAGGAATGCCACCATAGAATCACAGAATCATAGAATAGTTAGGGTTAGAAAGGACCTTAAGATCACCTAGTTCCAACCACCCTACCATGGGCAGGAACACCCACACTAAACCATGTCACCCAAGGCTCTGTCCAACATGGCCTTGAACACTGCAAGGGATGGAGCATTTGCCACTTCTTTGGGCTCCCCATTCCAGTGCCCCACCTCCCTCAGTAAAGAACTTCCTCCTTATATCCAATCTAAACTTCCCCTGTTTAAGTTTTAACCCATTACCCTTTGTCCTTTCACTACAGTCCCTAATGAATAGTTCATCCCCAGCATCCTTATAGGTCCCCTTCAGATACTGGAAGGCTGCTATGAGGTCTCCACGCAGCCTTCTCTTCTCCAGGCTCAACAGCCTCAACTTTCTCAGCCTATCTTCCTACAGAAGGTGCTTCAGTCCCCTGACCATCCTCATAGCCCTCCTCTGGACTTGTTCTAACAGTTCCATGTCCTTTTTATGTTAAGGACACCAGAACTGCACACAATACTCCAAGTGAGGTCTCACGAGAGCAGAGGGGCAGGATCATTTCCTTCAACCTGCTGGTCACGCTTCTTCTGTTGCAGCCCGGGATACAGTTGGCTTTCTGGGCTGAGAGTACCCCTCCTGCTGCTCTCACCTTGTTTTAATTTTCTTTTGGCATTTATCTCCATTTCTTAAACATGTTGTGAAGGCCACCCATGCAGCTCTGTTCCCTGCCTGCCCCCTTCCAAAGACTTTTTGGTTTATGCCCCATACAAATATTTATTGCAACCTTAGACTTGTGCTTCCAGAGCAATCCTTTGACTAGTCTAAACCCAGAGCCACATAGAAAAGGATCTAAAGATGCTGAAGGCAGAGCAAAATTAGTTTGCTGGGCTTAATGTAATACTTTCCCTGATATCCAGTGTTGGCTATCCACAACATAAGTTGTTAGGACCCAAAATAAATAAATAGCATTCTCCTGATTAACAATATTAGGAGAATATTTTTATGACAGTCATATTTTTTGATATTTATATTAGACCACCATCAAAGTTTTCTCTGATAGGTAAACCTTCTAAGGCTATAACACTGCTTGCCTGGGGAAAGAATAAAGATTACTTATTATTCTTTCTTTGTGCTTTCAAAGAAAACTCATTATAAAGGAGAAAATGGGAGAAAATGTTAGGAAATTGATAATTACCTCTACAGTCTACTTTCAGTTTTTTTCTCATTTAATCACAGAGCAGTTGCAGGTTAGACATTAAATGTTGTTACTTTTTACATGATTTGGAGACTACCCATGCGAAGTAAAATGCAGGTTTCTTAGTCTACTTCCAATTAAGCAGCTGCTACTAACCCATACTTTTTACTGTTTACTTTTTACTGTTGACTGAAAGCATTTAATTTATGGTGAGCAGGAGAACAAATTATTTTAATTAGCTATAGAGGAAATCACTTGAAGTTATAGTTCAGTCATCCTGGGGTGAGAAATAATAATAGACAACACTGTTTGCACTAAAGATACTTTTTAGAGGTTCCCTTACTGATAATTTGACATTAATATATAATGCATAAAAAGCATAAAAATTCTAATTCTGTTAGTTTTGCCTTTCAAAAAACTTTTTTTTTTTTTTTTAAAAAAGCAAAACCATCAGTATAAGTCTGTGAATTTAAAGATTTGGTCTTTCTGTTTGGTTACATTGGTTGAGTTTTTTTTGTGTTAAACACAAAAAAGCCATTTTCCACCCACTGAGAACTTCAAATGTTCAGATCCTGCATAAGCAATTTGAGTACATGGTGCATCTTTGTGACCCATGAAATAAATTCTCAAAGGTATGAATTGTTGTAGACTAGATGGATGCTTTAGATAAAGATAGATATAATTTCTATAACAAATGTGATTTTTTCCAGTTGTGAAGCAAAAAATGCCAAGTTCTCCTACTTTTAATTAATAATCAGCTCAGTAATCTTCAGTGTTTGTTTATAAAACTCTGAAATAACAGAAAGCGTTAGAAATTAAACATTCTTTAAATACAAACCATTCAGACTGTTTAAGCTCCCTATGGGACTTGCTCTAACATAGTATAAACAGGGCTCACTTCAGTGTAAGTGGTCAAATTTCTTGTCTGTGCTACTGCAACAGGAGCTGTGGATGGCTATACATCCACAAGAACAAGGGCAGGCAATGGCAGGGGTGGAGGTTTCTTTGGAATAACACCAAAGTGCACAACCCTCATCAACCCATTTTTATTAAATTTGTTTCCTGGTTTTGAGAGTTTATAACAGGGTCCCCTCTCAACACTGACTGGGTTATTTTTAGCCTCAGAAAGGTCCACGTATCCATGCAGAGAGCTGTAAGTGGGAGAGTTCTGCTGGGTAAAGTTTCCTGGTAAAGATTTCCATGAAGATACTTAGGCTGGTGTCATTATATGACAAAAGGACACCAGTCATATTAAGCTTTTGGGGGTTTACTTAAATTATTCACAGAAAGTTTATTCACACATATATTGCAGTATTTTCCATCTTCAGCACAATATTACAGTATCCTTCATGTGCACTGTTTGACAACTCTGTTCTACTTTCAGAAGCATTCAAGCTCATGGATGGAGTTTTATTTTACGATGATCATCATAAAAGGTGAGAAAATATGTGGAATAAAGACACCAAGCAGTTGTTAGAACAGAAAATTAGAGAGAAGAATATATAGCAAGGTATTATTCAGAATCATTGCTCAAGCTGATGATACTTTTGATAAGGTATAATGTAGCTCAGTAGGCTAAATATAATAATATAATTCAGTAGATCTAAGATTAGAGATCATAAACTCTTAACCTGACATCTTAATAAAGTTATTAATTTTCCTTGTGCTATTCATTATGTTAATAACTGCATCCTGAACAGCACTGATGGAACAGCTGCCCAGATGTCCACACATAAAGTATGTCTCTATTGCAGGATGCTATCTTGAACAGCAGCCATATGTTGATGGCTATGGAAGAATGAGAACAGAATAAGCATATGGTGTGTTTCATCCTAAGTCTCTCCCAGCCACCAATAATTCTCAGCTGTGAATTTAAGACCTGGTACAAAGACCATCAAGATAAAAAATTGACACTAATTGCAATAGTACTGCTGAGGCCTATGGAGAGTTTTAGTCTCCATTTAATTCTCAGATTTCATTAAAGGTGCTTTAGTGAGAAATTGTTCATTACTGACTAGTTCTAGATAACTCTTTTTGTTTCCGTAGTTCATGATCCTGTAAGTTATTTGAAGGTCACCTTATGTTTAAAAGGCTACTTTTTAAAAGGTATTTTTTAAAGATTCTGTCTTCTGATTAAGCTCAGAGAACAAATTAACTGGATTCTCTTGCAGAGTAGTCCTAGAAACATAAGCCTGAAAATGCAATGCTTTTTTTTTTTTTTAATTATTGTTGTGGAATATATCCTGTAAATTAATGTAATTTCAGTGTCTCTGACACGTTGTGAAGAAAACTATCTCCAAAACCAGACAAATCTAAGGCAAAGTTTTTAAAACTCCATACACACTATCTGGCTAACAAAGGATGTCTTAGAGGTCTTCATGACATAGGAACACATACTTCTAGAAGCTCAGGAAGACAGGCAGGTATTAGACACTCTGATATGTAAGACACACTGCTGTTTTTGACAGCTGGATTCTGGCAGAGAGTTTCTTCCTTGCCACAGTGGAGCTCATGCTGCAAAAAAGGCTCTCGTTCTCAGCCAGAAGCAGTATGTATTAATCAGTGTAGATTCAATAAACAAGAGCTGAAGATCCTCACAGACTTTAACCAGCAGCTTTGCAGGTCACCCTGGTGGTGTGAAGCACGTATGTAGCTAGAAACTTTAGAGTGATTTCATTCATTTCTGTGAAACCATTTGAGCTGTCTGCTGTGGTCTCCTCAGCATTACGTGTCTTGCACCTCAGAAACAGATTTTTAATTCAGAGATGTACTTTCAGACATACTATCTGCAGCTGATGGGAGCCAGAAATTGAGCTGGGTGTCATCAGTAAACTAACAGTGCTTGTACTTCTTTTAGTCTGGGCACATGTGGTATTTACTCCTCCCTACATCTGTATGCAGTGAGTATTCACTCAGTAAGCAAAGAGTGAGTGCTGTTTAAAACAGGATGAGGTGCTCAGTGGTGGGGCAGAAGATTAGATGTACCTATTCTCTGAATCTATAAAACATTGGTAGTGTATTTCAGTGCTAGTTATAAAGTGTATTACACTATTTGATTAAGTATTGCTTTGGTTTTACTTCTGTAAATGTAAAAGAAATTAAGCCCATCCAAAATAACAAGTATTTCCTCATGCACAACTTACAGTCCTATGAAACCCATCATTTTCAGAGAATGTCTTGTACCTTAACTGAGGCATTCAAAATGATCCATTGTTGGGGGACAGACATAAACTTCATGTCATTGCCCGGCTACAAAACACAGATGGAAACAGAAATATCTGTCTCCTTCAGACAGAAAAAGTCATTCAGTCAGCTGTGTAGGAGAGTAATCAATACATAGATACAGACCTTTGTAGGAGACGCTGGATTTTTTTCCTTCATTTTCTTCTCTTCTACCTTGGTAGCCATATTTCATACATTAGCATTGCAAGTTTCTGGTTCTCTCTTATGTCAGACATGGGACCATGGGCCTCTGACCCCTGTGATATGAAGCAGTTGAGAATGTTTCCAGGCACAGGAAGCAGCAGTACTCTATGCCACCACTTCTCATACATTATTATTATATTGGTTTTCCACTATCTTCTTAGTAAAAACTTTGCAGATTATATTCTTTAGTCTTGTGAACACTGCCTTGCAACGAAAGCAATTAAACAGCAGTCTTCTTTGGAACCCCTTGTATCTTGATGCATTTTCTTCTTAAGTACCAACGAAAGTCAAAGACCAGCTGTTATCTTTGTTCTGCAATAGCTGACAGCCAGCACTGCCATCTCCGCTATAACAGATGTTATCTGCCTCCAGGCACCTTTTCTAAGGAGAAAAAATCAATTGCATACTTACACGTAGTCTGTGGGGTATCCAGCTTAGTAAGACTACAACCTCAGATCAGTTTTGAAGGTGCTGTTGCACAAAAATCATCTTACATCCCTGTTGTACATTTTGCCAAAAGCAACTAAATTGTATTAGAAGGTGGGGCCATATATAAGTCCCAGATAAGAGAAGTGACATAAAACTTGAGCAGAAAAATTAAGTGCTGTTGTGATATGCTTCTTTGGATTTTTTTTAAACCTTGATATTTAAATATGAATATTTAGTCCCTGTGCTCAGTGCCTCTAATCTAACTGAACTGAATAAAATTTCTAAAGTGTACCTGTTCTGGTACTAGCGGTCAAATGGTAAATAATACTTTCACTTTATATATAGGGAATTTTCTTTGTCATTGCTAGGAATTGTGTTTTCTACAGTTACAGCATAAATGAAGAAGAGGAAAAGAACACACAGAAAGATTTATATTCCTAATTCCATAGGGTTGGAATAGACTTTTAACATTTTACAGTACAATCCTGGTTTATGACAAGAATTACTATGATATACCATAATGCCACTACAATTTACATGAGCTATGGAGTTTCAGAAGTAATCAAAATACCAAGAAATACCTCCTCCATTGCTGTACTATGAATGAATTGAACCCTCATGCTTCATTGCCACATGCCTAATAGCAAAACTCTGATAACTAATGTATGATAACTTTATTTAGCCAGCTAACGCTTTCCAGTTTATAGGTGAAGTGACAGCAGGAGGCAAAAACACATTCCAGAGAAAATGAAATTGCGATAGATGAATGCTTTTTTGAAGAGCTGCCTTTTCCCTATAATGCCAAGGCTGCATTTGTAAATAGTGGCAGATTAAAAAAGTTTGAGGTTGAATCTCATTGCAAATTTATATTTTTCATCAACTCAGTGGCATCTTCTATAGGAGTCGCTGCACATTTTACGTATAAAAAGCTTTTCAGAATGTGAATCTAAGCCTCAAAGAACACAACAGAAACTCAGCTTTATTCACTGCCTCCACCTACGAAGTGCTTTCTGCTCTGATCTTCAGGCTCAGTTGTGACCACTATTGCCACTTTTGCCCTTTCTCTGCTATATGGGTAGTTTCAGACTTCTTTTGGCCTTAGCAATGATAAAGTACTATTAAGCAACAGGAAACAAAATGGAAACCTTTTGTACCAAGAAAGTACATACTTTTCTCTTGAAACTACCATTTTGTTTTTCAAAGTGATCTTTGGATACTGAGAACCAGATTTTCTCATTCTGAGCAGTGTTTCAAATTTTCCTATCTTCAGATCAGGTGCTACCAAAACAAAAAGAAGTTTCTGCTTAAAGACAGAACTGCTTGTTTTTTCCCCATAGAAGATTTTTCCATTCTCTGGGGACCTTGATTGCTCTTTTTTTGAATGGCTCTGCAGTGTCACCTTCAGCCTTCAGTAAGGACCAGAAGAATGTGTATCAAAAAGATACAGAAATATTAACTGCAAATCTATCAGGAATTCTTAATGACTAGGGAAATGCCCAAGGGGGGGAAACAGTTAAATTGCTTGGTTTCTTTAGATATGTAGAATCATAGAATGGTTAGGATTGGAAAGAACCTTATGATCATCTAGTTCCAAACCCCTAACATAGGCAGGGATGCCTCACATTAGACAATGTCACCCAAGGCTCTGTCCAACCTGGCCTTGAATACTGCCAGGGATGGAGTATTTACCACTTCCTGGGCAACCTTTTCCAGTGGCTCACAGTAAAGAACTTCTTCCTTATATCTAACCTGAACTTCCCCTGTTTAAATTTTAACCCATTACCCTTTGTCCTTTCACTACAGTCCCTAATGAAGAGTCCCTCCCCAGCATCCTTATAGGCCTCCTTCAGATACTGAAAGGCTGCTATGAGGTCCCCTGATCATCCTTGTGGCCCTCCTCTGGACTTGTTCCAACAATTCCATGTACTTTTTACGTTGGAGACACCAGAACTGCACACAATACTCCAAGTGAGGTCACACAAGAGCATAAAGGCAGGATCATCTCTTTCAACCTGCTGGTCACGCTCCTTTTAATGCAGCCCAGGATACATTTTAGGGGACCTTTGGAGGTCATTTTACCCCATCTTCATTCTCAAACCAAGGCTAAGTTTGAAATTAGATCAAGTTGCTGGATGTCTTATCTAGTCAAGCTTTGAATGTTTCTAGGGATGGAGCTTCCACATCCTCTCTAAGCTTCTATTCCAGTGTTTTACCTCCTTCAGCTTAAACATTTTTATACATCTCTCACTAGATACTAAGCACATATTCCTTAAATATTACCATATCTGGTATCCATGCCCAGGCCCTTGGTTCTTTACGCAGTTGCCAGCTCAGACCTCAGGTATTCCCAGGTGCAGGTCTCCTTCTACTCACCAGCTGGTCCAGCTTTGAGTTCACTAGGAAATCATAACACAACAGAGTAAGGTCATGCAGACAACAGCAATGACTTAGGACTATTCCCTGTGAGCAGTTTGACTCCTCTACCCTGGTTCAGAGATTAAGTGTGTACAATAATACAGATATATTCAGAAAAGGCTTCAGGTCCAGGCACTGTTCAGACTTTATTACAGATGCAGACAAATAAAAATCTGGATGTAAATACCAGTTTTTTTTTTTCAATTTATTTCAGTTGCACGTTTATAATTGTTAAGCTACCTTGGAAGAAATGGTAGCTGATTGAGAGGAAATGATATTATCTCTTGTCCATTAAAAAAGTTTTTTTACGAAGTGAAAGCACATCTCTCATAAACAAGGATTTGTTTGAGTGCGCACACTCCAGCTGTTGAAAAACTGCATTTGATGATGTTTTGGAAACTAGGCAAATCTCTAGGGCAAGAAAAAGCATAACTATCATTTTGTCTTTGCAATTAGAAAAATGATACATTGGCTATTTCACACTAAATGGTTTGTAACCTAATTCTGAAATATGAGCTAAATTATCAATGGATATAATTTAGCATAAATTCAAGGAGTAAAATGGAGAAATTCTGCTTTACAGCAATAAAGCATCATCAATTAACTAATTATCATGAAACTTTTTATTAAATCATTAACTATCATGTTCCCCTCTTTTACGTAAGTTCTTTCACTAACTTTATATTTACCATGGATTGTCTTTTCCCTTTAATAATAAATATTTATTTTTTTATATTGCTTTTCCAGGACCTATAGAAAATATCTCTCAAATCATAATTAGCTTGACAATGTTTGCCTGTCCTTTCCCTGGTAGGTGGATATGAAGAGTATTGAAAGTAAAAACTTCTGCATTTGTCTTCAAGGTTTGGAACAGATCCTTAGTGCTTCAATTAAATTAAAGGATCATCTAATTATTCATGGTAAGGCATAGTTAGTTCATTAGGAACCTGTTCCATAGCTCCTTATAAGTTGCCTTTGGAAACTGTTTTTATAAGAGTAAATCAAATAATTAGCTATTGTGAGCTATGTTCTCTTCTGCTGCATCTGTTATGAAACCTCTCAAGCGTATTTGTTCTGTGCAGTATGATTAGTTTGGAAAGCAATAGAGGTTATTTTTCTCATGGCTTTGAAAAAGTTTAGCATCTTCACAATCATATCCACATATAGGGAGTTACAGGCAATAGAAGTTACATGCAAAACTGGAGTGTGAGTGCTCTACAGTGGGTCCAGTTAAAGGACCTAAAATAATGAAAGCCAAGCAAAATAAAGACATGGGAAGCAAAGGTCAAATTTGGCTCCTATTTACCCAGTGTACTATCCTTGTAAGAAGCTTTTTCCAAAATGATATAATTAAGCGTCACTGTGCTCATATTGGCTATGCCTCTTTCATTTGTTAATAGCCTTCTCAGTAGAGGATCACACACATCTCTAGCCTAAAGCCATTTATCCTTGCAGTTCAGTTTTTGTGGAATCCAATTTGATTCACTCACTGACAGATCCAAGAGTGTAGAAACGATTGGTGCAGTCATGTTTATTTATCATCAGAAATTTGTAGAAGTGGCTTACAATTAAAAAACTCACACAGTTTTGTTATATCTTCTGGGCATTGAAAATAATTTCATTTTCATTTCTCTTTCCCTTATGTTTTCTTAAATTTTGAACACAATATTGTCTAAAACGCAACATCTGACAATTTTTTTCACACAACTTTAATTTTAAACCACAAGAATTTCTGTTTCATTCTGAACATTACCTATCTACATTTATTGTTTTTAATTAAAATAAAGGAAGAAAAATGCAGTAATAATTTTATCTTTGGCTCTAATCTATGCATCAGAGGTGATAAATTAATTTAGTCTTTTACCATAAAAAGAATTATATCACGTGTCAAAGTATATCACCTGAACATCATCTTCACAGGGAAAGTGGAAGCATTGTGAAATAATCCCTCTTCATAGGAGGGAAATGTTCTACCAGCAGTTTTTCCCTCACAGTTTAGATTGCATTGTAGTGGGAGGCTGAATTATTTATTCAACATTGATATTAGAATCCAAAAGACAGCAACACTAATGAAGTAGATAGACATGTAGCGTGGCGTAATTTGTAGAACAAATTTGGCAGATCATAAATTCCTACGTCTTATAAATCATTCAAGGAATATTCTTACCAAATTCATTATTTTCTGTAAAACACCAAACCCATAACCTCTATAAATGTGAATTAATGTTTTTCCTGTAACAGAGGTTAAACAAAATCTTTCCAGTGTAGGAGGCTTCATAAAAAATCCCACCTAGCAACTGCATTAAAAGGCTTGAATGAAGTGCTGCTGAAGGATAGGAAATGAACAGTCCTGCCAGTGAGCCCTTGTGTGACACACAACTTCTATATCTCACTTCTAAAGAGATGATTTAATATTTATGAAGAAACATTTTAATACAATATCATATATCTATTTAAATATTCATTTTTTTTTGCAAAAGAAACAGTTCTTCTTTAGCTCAAATTGGTCAACTCACTAACTTAACACTATTCTGCTTTTACAGAGTTTCTTGGTGCAACAGTCTATCTACCTAAGATGTACTAAAATATTTTCTTTACAGTCAATGTCAGAACTGCTGTCATTTGGTGTCCTTTGAAGTTTCACAATGTTGTTTTATTTGTTGTATCTCTCTCAGAGAACTTCCCTCAGAATACCCACTGTTTTTTCTACCATTTCAACCATTTCATTTCAGCCATCACTATGGTTTTTCAATATTTTACCACAAAATGCTCATATTTCCCAGAACTCCTTTTCAACTTCAAATATTATTTTTCAGTAAGAGATAATAACCAGACAAGTGCAGTAAATGTGCAGACCTGAAGGAGGACAATAAACCACAATTACCTTTCTATCAAATCTAAGATCTGGGGCATCCAAACCACATGGGTCTCAAATGGCTGGGGCAGAGGCAGTACCACGGGTGGGCAATGAGTGTGCAAAGCTCACTGCCTGAGTTTACCCCAGATAATCCCTTAATGCCGCGGAACGGACTCAGTCAGAGATCAATGTGATCAGACAAAAAGCCATTTATTGCAAAGCATTAACTCCTTATACCCTATTACTTACACACACCTACAGCAATTTGGCATATCATGATTGGATACTTGTCTTGAAGACCCGTAGTGGCTAACATATAATTGGTTAAGCACAGGTGTGAGAACTTGACCTCGAACGCTTGCCAACAGTGAACAGTTCTCATAACTCAGTGAATTACAGCTTCTTCTTATATTGCTTGCTTAGGCTTCCTTGGGCCTCCCATGGCCTTGCTGTATCCCTCAGAGTTATTCAGAGTTCATGCACCAAATATTCATTTTCCTGTGAGAACACTGTCTCCACACGTTAAAGTGTTTAAAACCCATGAAGATGAGGCCTTTAGTGACATAGTTTTGTGGTAGTTTTGGCAGTCCTGGGGGAACAGTTGGACTTGATGATCTTAAAAGTCTTTTCCAACCTGTTTGATTCTACGATTCTATGACTATGATTTCACAATTACTAGACCTAACACATGATTTATCCAGCACATCATTGAATACTCTTCCTCTGTAGAGAAAAATAATTAATCATATCAAAACCACCATTAAATTATGCTGCTGGACCAATAACTGTGATAGTTGAACTAAATTATTTTGGTTATGGTGTGTAGCTAATGGTATTCCCTACATTTTTATAACTCCCAGTTTCACTTTTATCACTCATTATGTGGCCAAGGGTCATAGAAAGAAAAGCAAAGAACAGGTCTTCTGGAGGGGCTGCAAATGAGGAAAGGGAAGGAAGGATCCAAGAGAAGGCTGTACATTTGAAACAAGGCTTAGAGACTGAAGGTAAAACAGCTCATACACTGGAACTCAGCTGGATTGCTCTGAAATCTGAATTCACTCTGAATTGCTTGTCTTGATTTGCTGCCTTGTATCTGCCCTTTTGTATGAGAAATTTAAATTATACGCACTCAAAGAGTTGTGGTCAATGGTTCAATGTCCAGCTGGAGACCAGTAACGAGTGGTGTCCCTCAAGGATCAGTGTTGGGACCGGTCTCATTTAATATCTTTGTCGCTGACATGGACAATGGAATTGAGTGTGCCCTCAGCAAGTTTGCCTATAACACCAAGCTGTGTGGTTCTGTTGATATGCTAGAGGGAAGGAATGCCATCCAGAGGGACCTTGACACACTTGTGAGGTGGGCTGATGCCAACCTCATGAAGTTTAACCATGACAAGTTCAAGGTCCTACACCTGGGTCAGAGCAATCCCAGGCACAGCTACAAGTTGGGCAAAAAGGAAATTCATGGTAGTCCTGCAGAGAAGGACTTGGGGGTGTTGGTCAATGAGAAAATGAACATGAGCCAGCAGTGTGCACTCACAGCCCAGAAAGCCAACTGTATCCTGGGCTGCATCAAAAGGAGCGTGACCAGCAGGTCAAAGGTGGTGATCCTGCCCCTCTACTCTGCTCTCGTGAGACCTCACTTGGAGTACTGTGTTCATTTCTGGTGTCCTCAACATAGAAAGGACATGGTACTGTTAGAACAAGTGCAGAGGAGGGCCACGAGGATGATCAGGGGACTGGAGCACCTCCCATATGAAGACAGGCTGAGAAAGTTGTGGCTGATCAGCCTGGAGAAGAGAAGGCTGCATGGGGACCTTATAGCAACCTTCCAGTATCTGAAGGGGGCCTACAGGGATGCTGGAGAGGGACTATTCATTAGGGACTGTAGTGATAGGACAAGGGGTAACGTGTTAAAACTTAAACAGCAGAGGATTAGATTGGATATAAGGAAGAAATTCTTTACTGTGAGGGTGGTGAGGTACTGGAATAGGTTGCCCAGGGAGGTTGTGAATGCTCCATCCCTGGCAATGTTCAAGACCAGGTTGGATGAAGCCTTGGGTGATATGGTTTAGTGTGGGGTGTCCCTGCCTATGGCAGGGGGGTTGGAACTAGATGATCTTGAGGTCCTTTCCAATCCTAACTATCCTATGATTCTATGAATTAAGTCATGAGTGGTTGAAATATTCAAGAAAAAATGGTTGTAGACTGATAATCAGTCCCCAGGATGTTCTCTTAGTGTTTTTTATCCTTCTTCTGGTGGGCTGGAAGAACATACTAATAGGGGAAGAAAGATCATCTCTATGAATCAGCTGGTGAATGAGACTGCTAAGCCATTGTCCATCATATTTGAAAAATCATGGCAGTCAGGTGAAGTTCATGAAGACCGGAAAAAGGGAAATATAACCCCCATTTTCAAGAAGGGGAAAATCTATAACCCAGGGGACTACAGACCAGTCAGTCTTACCTCTGACATCCAGGAAATTATGATTATTGTTCAAAGAAAAAAGTATATATCATTCATAAATGTCAGCTATTAGCCAGTTCTGCTTATACCCTAAACATTTCCTTTCCTAAATGTACATGAAACAAACATTTACTGCTAGGAGTAGAAAATTGAAGTGCTGATAGAACAGCTTACATCTCAAAATGCCTTGTCTGATAAGATAGATGGAGCCTAATTTGTCCTCAGGAAGACTTCTAGTAGGGACACATGAAAGACTGGGCATTCTTTCTGTACTACAGGAATCAAACAGTGTTGCAGATTACACTGAACAGCCACACTCTTGCTTTACAATACTAGTAATTTATGATCACTTCAGAAGATACAGTCATTGGTCTGAAGATTGTGGTTGTTCAAATATAATAAAGTATCATAAGAGGCATTCTTTGCAACCTCACATCAGCCCTGCAGTCCTAGCAAAGAAAATAGTCTGTAATAGCAAAAAAAAATTCCCTAATATACACTTGTCTTTCCTTAATTGAACTTTCTCAGTCAAACCCACAGAAAATTCAGTCTCCATTAATATTACACTGTTGTTTGACTGATTTCACTTTAGTGTCTCCTTTTATTTTACTTTTACTTCAGTTATTGCTTTTTTTTCCCCTGATGTAAAATCATCTTTCTGCTTTCAATTTCTTCTGCAGTTTCTGAATAGAAACCATATTTTGTTCCTACTCCTAAAGCATGCTGTCTAATGCTACCACTAAAGAATTAAACTCATTGAAATTGTTCTGGATTTTCTGTATCAGTGGGATTCAGAACAGACTTGAAGCTATAATCCCCACTGGACTGTATTTTCAAGCAGTTGGCTAATAATGTTTTAGCTAAGAAGTGAGAACACTGGGTAAAAAGTGACTAAATCTTTCCCTGTACTAGCTGGACAGAAGAGCACTGCTTAGCATATGATCTACATAACCTTCCCCTGTCCATGGCTGTCTGTAAGAATTAGTCATCTCTTTCACTAGAAACTGGGAAGTTTGGGCTGGAAAGGAAAGGGGAGTCCTGTTTTTCGAAACAGGGGTTTTTTTTTGAAGCCCAATTCAATGACAAAGTCAGAAAATCAATTCACACCAGGATTCGGTTAGAGTCATTTAATACAAATTCAAATAGGTATTAGACTCTAATTTTCAGTTTTCACAGCATAACATTTAAACTAAGTAATCTGTCAGGATACAATAAGTTGAAAGCACTAGACGTTCCTCTGTTAGGAATTACAGCTATCCAGGCTAAACTGGATAACACAAACCAGATTTGCTTGTTCTTTCTGTCCTGCACCAAGTTTTTCAAACTAATTTTTTTTTTCTGAGCAGCAAAATAGCATCCCTGCTGTGTAGAAAACACATTAGGTATTCTGGATGCTGTCAAAAGATAGATGATAAATCATTATCTTATGCACTACATTTCAGGTGAGCTTTCTGGTGCTCTCTTAATTATATGAAGATTTCTGTTAAACTTGCCTCTGTTTTCCCCTGCTTATGCTCATCTCCATCTGGGGTTTGAACTTCCAGTTTCAACCTTTTCTCTAATAACATCTCCCCATCTTAGGAGATCCCTGCTCCATTCCTCAGGTTTTTTGCTACCTTTCCACTCAAGTTTCAGAAGGGAACTTAAAGTAATCTCATTCTTCTTGTTTCTCCTCTGTGGGCATGGTAAAATGTGCTGCAGACAGAGTTGTTTCCTTTTCCCATTGCTTGCCGTGGACTTTTCCTGTTTTAAGAACCAGGCCTACTTGTTATGCTGACATGAGTTATTAAAGCAGAAGGGAACATTTCTAAAGAAAATTGCAAGTTAGATTTATAGATAAGGTGAGTAGGTTTTTATACTTTTTGCTTAAAAAATGGCAGTCATTAATTATAGTTATCATAAAATTATATTGCTGAAAATTAAATCCAAATAATTCTTTAATTTGAAGCATAAAGCACTCTCATAAGCTTTAGAGAAAATAAAATAGCGATCATTCATTTCCTTCTCTCTGATGCATTCTATTGCAATTTAACAGATTGCCTTTGACTGTAGAAAATTTGTTAATTTCAATACTATTGGATCAAGGAGGCTATATGTAGTTAAGGTTTTACAAAAGCAAATCTACTTTAGGAAATTAATTTGCCTTACAATCATTATCATTAAATGATCAAAGCTTGTAATCTCAAAGAATTTGTAGCTAATTGCAACACATCCGCTCTGCTGTTGAGGGGGTATTATTCTATATGTGACTCCTAGCTGAGGTAAACACATTGTCTGGTTCAGATTTTTTTATCTTCATGATAGGCCAAGTCCTACTGAGCAACCAAGAAATATATGAATTAATATCTATGATTTTTTCTTTTCTTCCCCTGTTATTTTAGCACATGCACATTAGTCTGTAGATTAATGTCTAAATCACAATTGAACCATAATTTTGAGCATCTGTGCAAAAAACCACCAATAATTGACTGACAGAGCCACTAGCAGAGTTTAATACTCCATGGAGGATACAGAGGAGGGGAGAAAAAAACATGAATAAATATAACTCCCTCTGGCACACAGGCAAGCAGAGGCTTCTCATTGCATTATACCGCACTTTCCCTCTATTCTCTGGCCTTCAGCTGGGACACTGTGATGCTGCTTTTCTCAGAAGTTTTCATGGAGTGACTCTGCCATGGCAATACCCATCATTCCAGCAGGTCAAAGCTACTCAATGCAATGTGGTTAAATGCTGGCCTTGCAAACACACAGAATAAGTTAGAAGGTAAATTTTTCTTTCTGTCATTCTTTTTTCCTGACACCTAGTCTGAAACTTTGCCCATGTCCTTAGATTGACAATGAGCTGTGAGCCACATAAAGCTACAGACTCTTAAAAATTAGTTTATAAAGACAACACGCACTTCTCTCAGCTACTCCTGGCTTTACTTTCCAGCCTCACTGCTGTCTCAATTTCCACATTACAGATTGAGCTAATTGATTAGAAGAGTCTGACCTCAAAATAATGATTTATAATAGTTGCCTGTGCTTTTACATACTTATATGTCTAAAATGTACCTGAAGATCTACAAATTATAAAAGCAGTTTCACAAGTACAGATTTGATTTTATTTAATAGGCATTTATTTAATGAACCAGAGAAGTCAATTCTTGGAGAGCCTGAGTTATTAACCCCTCCCCCAACAAACAAACAAAAAATAAAACAAAAAAAAATCCCACATTGACAGTATTTTAGTTTACATCTCTTCATTCTGAGGCCTTGAGTCTTTTTTTTTAATTTTGCTATGTATTTCTTTATGCAAAGCAAACATCAACTCAGAAAAGGCAGCTTTGTTTAACTTAAATTGATGCTGATCTTTGGCTTAACCACTAGAGTAATGCAGTACAGGAATAGGTATTCTCATCCCTAGAGGTAAATGATTTTGTACAGAAGGATTACTTTTCACTAAACCAGGCTCAACAACTACTTCAAAGTAAGTTACACAGCATGAGGCACCACAGCAACAATTGGGCTTTCAGTAATTTTGAACATTAACACAATTCTGCTGTTTTTTAGCAAATTGAAGTAGTTGAAGCTTTTTTTTTTTTTAAATGTGAGCTTTTAAAACTGGTTTCTTGCTGTTCCCATTATAAAGAAATTATTATTTTAACTTGATTTCTGAAACTGAGAACTGTTGTAAAAGCTTACCAACATCCTGTTGCTGACCATGTCATTTAAATTCTAGTAGCAGGTTCAGCTGGGTGTCAGATGGCACCAAAGGCATAATTCATTCATCAGGCTGCAACCTGCAGCAGTTATAAGAAGTGAAAACATAATGTAAATGTCTGGAAACATAGAAAAAGGGTGGGAAAAGTGTGTGCTTTCTTATTCCAGAGACATTGAGAGGGTAAGTGTGGTGGGTTGATCATGTCTGCCATTGACAGGTAAGTTATACTCTGAAGATCTCCATGAACTCCACCCCTGCTTCAGGTTTGGGAAGAGATCAGTCAGCTGCCTGTTTAAATAAATGCATAGGCTAGAGGGTCTGGTTACCACCATGTTGAGTTCATATCAACTTGACTTCATCAGAGCAGGGAAAGAAGAGACCATTCCTTTATGACACCCAGCTCAATGTTTTATTCCTTTATAAATTCTTCTATTGAGTACCTTAATGTTTTAGCATCAGGGCACCTGCTGAAGCTATGTTAGACTGCAGGCTTAACCTGAGGAAAAAAAGCACAATCTACTCAAACAGGTGGATAAATAATCTAAAGTGACCAATATTAGCAGCTAGTAAAAGATCGTTGCCTTCTCTCCAGCAAGGCAGATGTGAAAATACTTGCTGCTAGAAGGACATACTCTAGGTAAAGAGGAGATGTAAGACATTTTCTTACTTAACACAGTGTCTTGACTAACCTTTGAGGCGGGGGAAACCTCATACCTTGACTCTTCCTATCTCTCTCTTTCTGTGAATCTTTAAGCTCTTACTGATAGCATTATCTTACATATTCAGCACGAGACTGAATTGTTCATTCAGGGGGGATGAAGTTAGAATTGGCTGGTACTGATTGTATTCTTGACTGTACTTGTTTCAGCTGGGGTAGTTATTTTTCACCCTAGTGTCTGGTAGAATATTGTGCTTTGGATTTAGTCTGAGAACAACATTGATAATAACACACCAGTGTTTTAGCTGTTGCTAAGTAATGCTTACTCTCATCAATGACTTTTCAGTCTCATGCTCTGCCAGTGAGGAGGGACACAAGAAGTGGAGAGGGAGGAGAAACAGGACACCTGGCCCAAACTAGACAAAGGAGTATTCCATACCACAGCATGCCATGCCCAGCGTGTAAACTGGGAGGAGTTACCCAAAAGGGATCAATCGCGGCTCAGAGATTGGCTGGATATTGGTCAGCAGGTAGTAAGAAATTGTATTGTGCATCACTTGCTTTTCTGAGTTGTCATTTATCTTTTCTTGTTCTTTATTATAAATATTGCTGTTATTGGTTTTGTTTCTGTTATCACTATGTTTTATTTCATTTCAGTTATTAAACTGTTATCTCAACCCATAGGTTTTACATTCTTCCAGTCCTCCTCCCCATCCCACCCAGGATGTGGAGAGGAGGAGAGGGGCGTGAGCAAGTGGCTCCTTAGTACGTAGTTGCCAGGTGGCTGGCAGCTTTACTATTTCAGGTGAACACAGCTTTGATTCTTGAGTGAGAATGACTAGTATCAGCCAGTGGAGCGCCCAAGATCACAAAATCCTGCCCAGCAGAGTCAATGGAAGTTCACTGCTGCACATCAAACCAATTTGGCCTGAGGGAGCTTGGTGACATGCCAGGCTATCTTGCCATTTGAGGTAATTAAAAATCACACTTCTGAGAATCCATTAATGACACAACAGAGATCCCAAAGGACAGAAGTCATTATGAGTATGAATCATGCTCTGCCATCCTCTGTTTTAGCTATCATTAATAAGAATTCTTGGATCTTCAGGCAATTCAGTTAACAATGTAAATCTCTTTCTTTAGTCATTACCTGCCTCTTGCTTGTGTCCCAAGGAAGGACTTTCATGCATTGAATCATATTGCCAAGTGATTAATTATTTTGTACCTTGATAAGAAGCCAAAGACTACTTTGATTTACATCTTCTTGACACAAATTGGCTTCTCTCTACTTTTGGTTTTCTAGGAAGAGATCTTTACAGCAAAAGTTGTTGCTCACATGAGGTTAGAGAGTAAATTAAAAGGAGAGAAGAGAAGGAAATATTTTTAAATCTAATGAGAAAAAAAGAAAAAATGAAAGAAAGAAAAGAAAAAGATAAGAAAAAACAAATTATACTTGCCTTAGTAAACTGGACCTGTTTCTGAAAAAGCAGATTAAGGCTAGGTCAGTGATTCAGAGAACAGTTCAAGATCACAGTCCAAAAGTCTGTTCTGCATGCCTAGGCAAGATGATAATGCTCAGCGTAAATATTTAGAGGTAAACAATTACCTGATGACACGCTGCTTGTTGTGACCATGGGAAAGCAACACCTGTGTTAACTATTTGTAGTGTTCTCCTTATTTCCTCATTCCTCCTCAAAGAACATGATATCCAGGAGACAGAAGACCCAAGTATGCATGCTTCTTATGGTTTATGTAATAGTTTTGTGAACTTCAATGGAAATTTGGACAAGTTTATGGAACAGAAATCCACTTAAGTTACTATGTATATAGAAACCATATTTGGCACAGTAAACTAAATGTTGAGAGACCAGGAGAGTATGAAGAATAATATATATTCTTATTCTGCTCTTATATTCTCCCCTAGACAGCCACTTTAGCTCTTACTATTGAGCTGATTTCTGAAAGGATGGATTTCTGTCCTGATCTAGTCGTGCTTTTCTGACATAATGTCTAACTCAGATTCACTCTTTTAATAAAGCTGTGAATAACAATGAATGCCTATAGATTTGTAGTGACAGGCAGCCTTTACTAGGTCTGCTAAAAGCTATCACCTTTGAAAGCTGTCTTTCACCTCATTATTCAGTCAAACCATTCCTGAAAATGGACAGAGCAAGAAAAAAATATGTGCCTTAAACCAGTATATGCTTCATAACAATCTTTAAATACAAATACAGAAATATAACTTGAAAAGTATTTACACAGCCATGCAGCCTATAATGTAACAAGCCCATTTTGTTGTGGCTTTGGCCAAGCTATGTTAGGAGGCTTTTGCATTTGCAGCCAGTCCAAAAAAAAAAAAAACAAAAACACTTGTACATCATTTGGATTTACCTTCTTGGCAGTATCAGCTTACTGGGTCCGATACCACTACAAGGAAGAGAACATGATGATGATGATGATGATAACGATGATGATAACCACTGTTACTACTACTACATTCAGGTAGCCTGAAAATATGCATTTCTTCATGCCTGTGTTTATAGATCATGTATTTGATGACAAATAAGCCTGACCCAAAGGCCGCCGTGGGCTGCAGCATTCCTGGAAATTGATGATTTCACTTTGTCTGTACTGTTTTTCCTCATCCCATCCTGAGTATATGGGCCCAGGATTTAATAATCAAGGTGCATGGCTGTTTAATTGCAGCTGTTAATTATGTGTGATGTCAGACAGGAAAGTTCAGTTTCCAGTGCAAGCTTTACCTTCACCTAGCAGCATCAGAATAAGAAAAACTGGAGCTGATCACGTTAGCAGTGAAGCTGCATTTAATGGATGGCAAAGTTGCCCTTTCTGCCCTTACCATGGTCCATGAGGCTCACTGAAGAAGAGACCAGGCTTACACAGCTCCTGCTACTTCTTTCCTTGCTCTGAGAACATGCAGGGAATGTCTATCTCTAGACTTTTCCAGCTGGCACTATATATCAGGACTGAGGTAAACAAACCCACACTGAAGTGTGCTCTCCAGGCATACAGGCTTAATTATATCCATTAGACAATCTAAACAGAGACTGTGCAGCAGTAATCCTGGATTGAGGTTTTTAGGTGAGTTCAGATAGCAACAATCTCAAAGTGAAACAGGAGCTGACCAGAAAGAACAATTTATTGTTTTAGTGATTTGACAACTTGTGATATAAACCCAAAATCCCGTAGAGTTAGTCACCAGCTCATCAGTATAATAAATCCAGAACAATTTGGATACTAGAATTTACACGGGAAATTTATTAGCCAATTTTAAGTAACAGATATATCAGTGTCACAACAGTGACAGTTAAAAAGAGTCAGCACTTGACTTAAATAGCAATGATATTGTCCAAGCTGAGCACAGAACACATGATTCCTACAGCAGGATCTGACCTTACATTACCATGCAGGAGTGCCACAAAGACCCTGATACTGACTCAATTCTGCCCTGACTTAGAGTAAGCACTGCTGTAAGCACTGCTCAGCAGTGTGTTATCAACATTATTGTAATCCTAAACGCAAACCACAGCACTGCAGCTACTAGGAGGAAAACTAACTCTATCCCAGCCCAATCCAGGACATGGAGTCTTAAAATATTCTCCCAAAGCAAACCAAGATTCATTCTCCTCAGAATCAGTAAATACAGAATAAGGATTTAGTACCTCTTATGTAAGCCTGAAACCATTCCTCCTTTAATTAAGTAAAACAAAGGTCAAATGTAATGCGAGTAGAATTTTCTTGTTTCATAACTTCTTCACTGAGGTTAGTATTTTCCTTGCTTTTCTACTCAAAACTTCATAACTATAATTCAACACACTCTTCAGTCAGCACCTAAGCTGGATCGGAATGAAACTTCATAACTACAATTCAACACACTCTTCAGTCAGGCACCTAAGCTGGATCGGAATGAAACAGAACACTCAAAAGCCATGAAGCATACAAACAGCACACAATTAGCTCTAGGGTCATGGCTGTATTCTGCTGCCCTCTTCTGTCTCTTTCCTATCATTACAACAGCATAAGTTAATGGCTAAATACAAGAAATTACGAAAATTCACATACAAGTGGCTGGCTTACTGCTTTATGGGGATGTGCAGCTTGTTTCAAAAGTCCCTTTGAAATGTTCCCTTCCTCCCTCCTGTATTGCTTTGCATAGTAAGCTAATTTAAGCTATGGCTCTGCCTATGGCTTTATGTTTCTGTATTTTGAAATAAAGAGGGTTTAGATTAGAAAGTCTATGTGATATTTCAGGATAAAAGCTTCTAGATAAAATCTTCAATCCTTAGAAAAAACAGGAAGTTCTTCTAATGACTTCACGGAGTTCAAGATTCTACTTTCTGACACTAAAGTGTGATGCCTACCAGCAACTGAACTGTATTTGAAATAACTTCTTGGCAAGTTGATTATAGTTTGCTTAACCTTGGCCAGGGTGGCTTACACAGTCTGGCAGTTAAGTATCTCCAGTTTGCATGAGCAAGTAAAATCAGATTGGTCAAGCTTATTAAATCTGGTACACTGGTCCAGAAATGCAGTAGGTAATAACTCAGTGTTACTACTGGAATTCAAATATTAATTTGACTTATACAGCTATTTCCCAGGCAAAACTTGGATAAGAAAATTCCTTCTCTCATCTTGAAAATTGTTAATGATGCATTTTATTAAAGATGTTAATACAAAAAAATGTCTAAATTACTGCATGGAAGTCTACACATTTGAAAAAACAAGTTTGCACTGAGTGGGCTGTTTATCTTCAGTGTAATTCTGTGAAAACCTGCACACTTTAGAGCCATATAGTTAAGCTATTGAAGGTCTGATGTAGAAATGCACATCTTGAAAGAAGACCACATTATAAAGATTCTATGTTAATGAAAGAGCACATGAATAATGAACTCTTCACGGCTAAGAGAAACAATGGAAGAACAGAATTTATCTAGCTTTTACCCTTTTAATCTTACAAAGGGACTGAGGAACAATGAAGACTGAAAACATGTTTAAGAAATGAAACTGGGGTAAGGAAGATTACAGTCACTCTTGCCTCCTCATTTTTTCTTTTTAAATGCTGTTTTATTTCGGTCTGTGAGTAAGCTTCCTACCTGTATTTTACATCAGTTTCTGAATTTCATTAATGCTCTTCCACTGTAGAATAAAGATGACTTCAGGATTTCCTTGTATTTTTCTTTACAATAATCATGTCAGTCACATGTTAAGAAATTTCACCACAGTTTATGGAATAGGTAGGTTTACTTTCAAAATTGATAATTCTTCCTCACTGCATGTGCAGAGGTCTGTAGTGTCTACATGATCTAGCTCTTTAGAGGTGAATCTCTCAGGAAAATGCTTGGAACCAATGAACAAATCTTGGTTCCATTTAGATTGTGGGGGAAAAAAATCGTTAAATTCTTTGAATTCAGTGGAACTACTCTGGTCTTTTCCACCTGTGAAGCTCTCTGTACAGAAAAACAGAGGACCGTTTATTTTGCTCCTGTTTGAACCCATTGTAGAAAGCAGGTAAGTAATGGACTTCTGGGACCAATGCCATTAGGTGATTCGAGGAAATGAAGCAGTGTCAGGACTCATCCTCTGGCCCCACAGCTGAATGTGCTGTATCTTTTTTTTAACACTTTTTGTGTTCATAATTTGTATTTGGGCCAATTTCTTGAGTGGTGATAACTGATTTTTTTGAGAAAATCTGCCTTTCTTTCTTCCATGGGCTGAAATCAGGATTGAGTCTGTTGAAGTCAATAAAACTACCTTAGTTTGGCCACAGTGGGACATGAGAATTAAGTTTGCAAAATTTCTTGGGTGAGTCTTAAGAGCGCATGGAAGGGAGCATTGTAACAACACAGTTTTATCATGGGAGTTTTCTGTTGATTAAAATGGATTTTGCTTACACAAGAAAGTCTTACCAGCTACACCAGCATAGCTGTACTGGAGCTACTAACATCTCAGTCATTATGTTATTGATAAGCTATTACTGAATGAATTACTCAGTGGCACAGGAGTCCTGGGCACGACGTGTGCCTAATCTTGAAAATACCACTAGATGGAGATGTTTTCTCACGATGGCCTCGTTTGCTGGCCCTGTCATACTGCAAATTCTATTGCAAGTATTTTCATTTTATTATGACTGCATATTAATAAAGGAAAATGACTTCAAGTAACTTTTATGTATTAGCAAGTCTCATGTCCTTGACATGTCTGCATAAGAATTAATGAATGTAAGAACATAAGAATTAATGAAGTCTAGTGCATAGTTGTTTAGACTGAAGAGAACGAATGGATGTTGTACGAGCAGGTAGAAATGATTGGAAAACATAGGGGGCCTCTGTACTTTTGTTTAACAAAATGGATTATTACTTATTTCATTTATTTCACACAGTGAAAATTAGCATTTGGCAATATTTCTCATCCCCAAAACAGTTTTTATATCCAGAGTATTTAAACGCATTCATCCCCAAGGAAAAAATCCTAAATAGTATACGGTGTGTGTCAATGCTGAAGTGACAGCAACTGTTGTCTTTCTACACTCATTAATATGCAGCATAACGACAAGGACAGAGGCTGATTTAGAAACAGCTGAATATATAAAATAAATAAGGAGATCCAGAAAGACATGCCATTGAGATGAAGCCAGAAAAAGCTATTCACTGAAGAGTTGCAAAAACTCTTTAAAATAGATTTTTAGATTGTATCTTGAAACATAGCAATATTACTTAAACCCACAAATATGTTTGCAAAGCACAAGATTCTTGCAGATATTATTGTTTTTAATAAATGTTGCATGATAAAAGTCCTGGGTTTCTGAATAAATTAGTTTTTCAATAATTTAGTTACTGAAATTCAAAAAATAAGTTATGATTCTTAAAATCATATGACCATCACAGAATCACAGAATGGTTTGGCTTGGAAGGGACGTTAAGGGTTTACAACCCCCTGCCATGGGCAGGGACAGTTTCTACTACATCAGGCTGGTCAAAGTCCTCTTCAGCCTGACCTTGCACGCTGTCAGGGATGGGGCAACCACAGCTCTGAGCAACCTGTGCCAGCGCCTCACCACCCTTACAGTAAAGAATTTCTTCCTAATACCTAACCTAAACCTTCCCCCTTTCATCTTAAAACTGTTCCTCTTGCCCTATCCCTAAATGTCATAGCACTACGTGGTTGTATTCAAGTTCTGAATACTTTTGCTTGAACACACATACCTGCTCACATCTGCTGTCTTTTTAAATTTCTGTATCTGGGGGGAATAATTTCAATTATGACAGCTTTCTATAAAACCATTACAACTAGAGCTGTCATCTTATGTTACCTTGCAGCTGGGAGCTGAATGGGCATGGGTGCAAAGTGAATGGATCTCTTTTCTTGGATCCTACTACAACTGCTGCTGCTACCTGCACATCACTTAGGCAATAAACAGCAATGACAGTCTCATGTAGCCTGAAATGACTAGGGGCAGGGCCTGTTTTCTAATATTTGTAGGTCTTCTGAATCCTTCACCATTTCCCGGCTCCAACAGAATTTTTCTGGTTAGCTGTTCTGGCCAGCATTCCCACTCAAATTATCTGCAAATGCATCACAAAGGGAATGTGGACAGACCAGGGACACAAAGAATATTTTTTAGAATCACAGTGTAACTGATATAATAATGTGACTACTTTCCTATGGGTTTGGGTTTGGGTTTGGGTTGTTTTTTTCTTTTTCTTCATCTGTGACCTAAAATTGTGGCTTTGAACTTTGAGGAATAAGAACTCTCATACAAGGTTAACGAAATCTTTACTCCTCAAAAGCTGTTTTGGCCATTCATATTACAGACCTTATCAAACTCAGCAGTTTCTAAAACTTTAAAGTTTCTAGTTAGTAAGCAGAATGAAAAATAGATAATTCATTTCATATATAAATATTTGTATCTTTGCGTTAATTGGCAACAAAACAGAGAACATGCTATTACCTCTACTCTGTGCAATTTTTTACTGTTTGTTCCAAAACAGCTAATACAAATGTACATCCCAGACATCTCTGCAAGGGCTTTTTTATGCCAATAATGAGAAATAAGGGTGTGTATCTAATCCCAGCTGGAGAAATCATCTGCAAAATGCTGATGGCTCAGAAGCAAATTGGAAATTTAGACAGTGAATATGCTTGGATACATACAGAAAAGCTTTATTCAGTAGCAGAGGTAAAAGTGGTATTTTCCGAAGTTCTTATGTGATTCACTGGCATTCAGCTCCCCAGAAATTCTCATTACTGAACAGCTTTAGTTAACTTTACTTTTTAAAATTCTCTCATATATTTCATTAAAAGCTTAGTGATAGAAAACTAAAACAAAACAGGAACAGGTACTATACATTTGCTTGTTCATAAATTCTCTGAATTCAGTTAAATACTAAGATACTAAACAACTTACTTGTAATACGTTGTCTTAAATCAAAGATTCCTGCTGAGTCAAAAGACACACAGTTTATAAATCAGACACTAAACATGGTTAAGCAAATCTGGGCAATATATAAAAACTCTGGAGTTAACACATTTGAAACAGAAGCTTTAAAAGTAAACCTTTATAAATCGGCTCCCTAAATCAAAGAGAAAACAACAGTCTTTCTTGTCTTATAGATGAGGGCAAGTTACTCCCCAAGCAACCTGTGCAGATAAAGGCTCTGTTTCTAATATAGGTTGATGTATTTATGTATGGAGAAACTACAGACCAGAGTTAAGCAAGAAACATAAAAACTCTAAGTACCAATCCAGAAACATTTTGACACCAAATAGTTTAACAGTTGGATAATTCAGAAGAATGTTTGGACAAATACAGGGTATGGAATGACCACACAGCAAATGGTGGTCAGCAAGGGGCTTTCATCTGCTATAAATTATGCACAACTTAATTGGAGAAAAGTCGTTAGACCTAAAGCGAGAATTTCCTACCAGTTTCTACTATATAGCATTTAAACACTTCTTAAAATTTCATCATCAAGGACTACACATCATTCCTTGTTGCAAAACCTTCTTGGAAGTATTTATTTAAGTATACATTTTTACTGTGACTTTACAAAGTCTGGTACACTTTTTTTTTCATTACATTTCAGGTAGTGTTTCAGGGACTGTGCTGGCAAATGAGGTGTTATTGTTCAGATGGAACATAAAAGTGAACATTTTGCATGTAGCCATAACATTACTTTGTAGATTATTTTCTTCTCCAATTTTCATAATCTTTTTGAAACTTTCAGCTCCTCAAGGCCAGAAATTTCTTCTTAAAGTAGCCAGAGTTCCACACAATATATAATTGGAATATTTGCACATTGAATGAGGAGGGGTTATGATAAAATGATATAGCTACTAACAGGGGTAAACACATTTTTTTAAAACATATAACAAAAAAAAAGTATCTCAGTATTTCTTTATAATTTACAGTGAGGAGCTGGACAAAACCACTTCTTTTTAATCTGGATTTCACGTCCACATTTGACTGTCATTCTGGGAAATGCACTATTTGTAACCAATGTATGTGTGTATATATATATATATGTGAATACATGTGTAGATATCTATATTTATATACAGCTGGCTACACCAGGCCATACATTAATAGGCCAATCTGTTGAAAAAAGACAAACTTTTCAATTCTACTTATGTTATGCATCAAACTTTATCTTCAGTGTGAATTACAGCCTTTCTACAATTTCCAGATGTAACTTCTGTTTTTCAAAACTAGTGATGAACCAGGTCTAAGTTTCATTTAAGACTGTAGTTTCATCAAGGACCGGCTAAGGCTGTTGTGTTTGTCAGAGACCAGGGACATAATGGAGCCCAGAAGCAACCATATGAGACCATACAACAGAGTATACTCATTTGAGTGCATCTGGCTGCTGCATGAACTTTCAGAAAGATTAATTGAATCTGGAATCTGACTGTCTTTTGGAAAAAAAATCCACAAACCCTTCCTCTTTGATAATGATATTGCTATAACTGGTGCTACATGCACAATATAAATCACATCTCCACTATATCTTTTTTTTTCTTTCTTTTCTTTTAAATCACATTCTAACAGAGAATTCTATATCCTAGTAAGGGAGAAGAGCAAGTGTCCAAGAAATCCTTTAGATGCTTTGCTATTACCCTGTTTTATATGGATGTTTCTGAGTAAAGAGTAGATGTCCATATATTAGAATCTTTTTTCTCTGTGTGCACAAGCATTCATATGGGCATATATACAAAGGTTTATGTGAGTCAGAATTTAAGCTGTGTATTTGAACCTTATGTAGAATAATTTGATATGTGGATTACATTTAAAGGCATGTCAGACAAAAGTGAATTTTTATATTGAAGTAGTTTGAGACATTTATTTAAGTATCCCTAAACTGAAGCACATGAAATACAGATTTTCGAGATAAAAATAAACTGAGAAACATGAAAATACACTTCAAAAATGCAAAAACAGAAATAGAAAAATAATACTTTCCTCTCTTTTTTTTTCCCCTGTAGAATTGTTATTTTCATTCCCTGCCAGATAACAGTATGTCTTATATAGCAATGATCAACATGAATTCCTGAATTGGAAGAAACTTTCCTCATGCCATATCCAGCTCACTGCTCCTCTTTGGACATAAAGTCACAAAATTTTGGCTGATTACTTCAAATTGTTGATTCATTCAGCATATCAGGAGATGTTGAACTAGCTGGCTGACATCAAGATTTTGTCAAATCGCTTACAGATGAAGGAAAAGAGAGTTCTGAATAATGACTTAAAAGTATTCCAAAGAAAATGCTTTGGCACAAAGGAGTGACAGAAAACTAGTGAAATCAGATTAATCTTATTATGAACTCATCAGGATATTGAGAATTCTGTATGATACCAAATACTAGTGTCCATTTTAGTGAAATTGAATGTGCTTCTGTCTTGTTCTTTCACTTGCTTACACTGCATAACTGCAACAGGGCCAGCTCACCCATTGACATGCCACAGATCAGAACAGCAAACTATTAAATGTATATTCATAGTGTCGGTGATCTTACTATTCCTACCATTCATTCCCTTTTCCTTATCTTTATTTTGAATAGATTGTTTCATATTGTTCCTTTGCACCACAGGCCACATTTTCTAATGCATAGCACAGCATATTTCAGGTTTGATAGAAGATTTTGGACCCCTTCTTCATACAAATGATACTGATCAACTAATTGTTTGTGATACAAGATTACTAGATTGTAAAGTATCTTTTGATCTCTACATCGGCTTGTGCAATTTCTCCAATGTAACATTATATATAGTTATCCTCAGGGTTATATAAGAAGTGTTTCCCTATGCTTGTTCTGAATGAATGCAAAACCAGATAAATTTTAATCTTTGAGTAAAGAAGCATTGACAACCCATGAGAAATACAAAGAAAACATCCTTTAAATCAGGATGTGAGCCTGTGTCATTGAATGATTTATGGCAAAGGGGATTCATCTCTGGAAACTGTGAACCCATTTAAATTTTCTGGTTTCCACTATCCCACTGGAAGTGACCTGTTAACATTCCTGCTCCCCTCAAGTCCTTTGGAACAGTCTCCAGAGAGAGTCTGAATGACTTTTCTCTCATCCAGGTCAATCCCCCCTATCCGACTGTACCAGCTGGGCTGTTATCACAGAAAAAATGGTGGATAAGGGGTAGAAAGATGAAATCAAGCTGAAGCAGAAGAATTATATAGAAACTTCAAACCATGTTGGTGGATGAAAGGTGTATCTATGGTTTGGAGAAGTATATATGATATGTCTGCAACATCTTTCTTATCAAAAAGCCTTTTTTGGGTTTATCCTTAACAGAATCCAATATTTTCTCTGCAGATGTGGTCCATGCCTTGATCTTCCCTTTGAACATATGAAAAGGATAATTGTTTAACAAGACTTTACATCTCCAGTCTGGTGTTTAAGCCCCATGCTTCTGGTGAGGCTGAACTACAAAGGACTTTTTTTGTGTGAAGATGGTTCTGGACCTATCTTAGAAACAAGTTAATGCCAAAATGGGTTGGTCCACATAAAAATTAGTGTGTTAACATGGTGTAATCTCATAATAAGAACCTAAGATGAGACTATATTAATGGGTTTATGAGGAAAAGAAAGGTTCTGCTGTAATGATTTATTCCTCTTCTGCTTAAGATCAATAAGAATTCAAAAGAAAGGATTCTTCTTACAGATTTAAAGATCACAATCTAGTTTGGGCCTAGAAGGAGGCCCTTTTCCCTCATCAGCTTTCACCAAAAAAAAGCAGCTTCGAAGTCCTAAATTCGACACAAACTCAAAGAAAAGGCAAGAAAAGATAAAGAGGAGAAAACAAGAACTGCATAAATCTAGCTATAACTGCATGTACCAGAGATCTCATGTAAACATTGCTGACATGAAATTTCCACTTGTGTTATTTTATAGACTGAAATGGACTTAACAGGTATGCCAGACAGACAGATTTCTAAGTGTTTATCTGACATGAACATTCAAACATTTCAGGCCCACCCTTCATCACCTAATATTCAATATCTGTTGGATGTTATTGCAACCAGACAAAAAAATATTGTACCATTGAAAACAAATGTAGCTAAAATTAGACTCAGGTATTTCTGCTTAGTTAATTTATCTTCATGAAGAGCAATCTATTTCAATGAAAACCAGTGGATAAAATATCACCTGTATACACAGGTCAAGCCCTTCTAATAATTTTTAGCAGCTGAGAATAAAGGGTATACAAGTCCATCAGGTTTAAAAGCTGATTAAAGATACAGTACAATACAGTTTAAGAGAACAAGTTGCAAAAAGATACCCAATACACTGAAATTCTCCCTTTCCTTTCAGCATGAAGAGAAGCTGCCAAGAATAAGTAGAGGAGTTCATAAGATATTTAGGTTGCTAAAATGTACATAGTTCATTAAAGAATGCTCATAACAGCCAAAGGTAAAACAATCAACCAAGCTGCCGACAGGAGACTGGCACAGTGATGATGACATATGCAACTGAAATATAATTTTACCTTGTAGTCTGTCCTCTTCAAAATATTCTATTCCAAGGTGAGTTTTTTTCCCTCAAACTTGCTTCAACAGAGGAGGGTGCTTTTTATGAATGCACTTATGTTACCAATTTTATCTGACATCGATATGGTACCAAAGGATCACAATCTTGAGATATGACAGCTTAAGCAGGCATAAAAATGTGGACATTTTTATTATTCCGATTCTCATGATTGCTTATACATACATGTGCAATGGGGTGAAACGGAAGGTCATCACAGACCCTTCATGGTAGATTGGCTTATGTGGGAGCCCGAGTGCTGTGGTGCTGCTGGTGATTTTGTGCTAGGGCTCTGGGGCCCCCACATAAGAAGGATGTTGACCTCTTGAAGCAAGTCCAGAGGAGGCTGTGAAGATGCTTCAAGGGCTGGTGAACCTCTCCTGTGAAGACAGGCTGAGAGAGTTGGGCTTACTCAGCCTGGAGAAGAGAAGGTTCCAGGGAGACCTTAGAGCACCTTCGAGTACCTAAAGGGGTCTACAGCGAATCTTGAGAGGGACTTTTTACAAGGACACATAAAGATGTGACAAGCTGAAAGAAAATAGATTTAGATTAGATATTAGAAAAAAAAAAGTCTTCACTATGAGGGTGGTGAGGCATTGGCACAAGTTGCTCAGAGAATTTGTGGATGCCCCATCCCTGGCAGTGTTCAAGGCTAGATTGTATGGGGCCTTGAGCAACCTGCTTTAGTGAAGGTGTCCCTGCCCATGGCACTGGCTGACCTTTAAAGTCCCTTCCAACCCAACCCATACATTAATTCTGTGATTCTATGACATGCAAGTGGGTCTCCTTCCAAAATTTTGTAGATATGATCTCTATGATCCATGTTCTTGTCTTTTACTAAGGGAAATGTAGATATTGGGCTACAGAAGAGCTATGCAAGAGCAGGAATTGAGTAGGAAGCCAGGGTGGGACAACGTAGACAGTGACTTGCTCACCATTTCATAAAAAAAAAGTGGGAGCATTGAGAGTCTGGGCTTATAACTGTTCGTGTGTTTTGTTATCTTGGGGTCAAGAACAACAGGCTAAAGTCGTTTCAAGTTATTAATGATGCTAAAGGACATTGACCAGAACTGGATGATACAGGGTAAGAAAATGGGGAGGACAAAATGCATCAGTGGTGCATATACTATGTGGTCTATATATGCTTTTTAAGAGCGATGAAAAAATATCAGAAGATTTGGATAAATACCACTAAAAAGTTTGGATTGTTATCCTGATCTTATCTGAATCGTAAGCTGGAAACCTCACAAGAATGGTCTTTCTCACAGTATTTCAGAAAGTTCCAGACACATCGTAAATACTCATGGTATTTCAACAATTCTAGTTCCAGCCCTGGCTTTAACCTAGTAGTAAAGGGGCTCAGCATAAAAATTTAGGGGAGGGAGGGAAGAAAAGTTAACCTCTTAAATATTAAGAATCCTAACATATCTAAGTAAGAGAAGTACAGGCTGAATCTGTTCCAAGGATGAACACCGTTAATGAAAGAGGAGTTATTTAGTGAAGTAATAAAAAAAAAAAATACTAGGTTAGGAAAAGCAGAATTAAAGAGAAATATGAGTAAAAGGAAAAGACCTTCCTGATAACATTTTCTGTTTAGTTGAAGAGTTGTGTCCCAAAGGAAATTGCAAAGGTCTTATAGATTAGGACTTTAGGGACATAAACCAAACTCCTTTGAAGTTAACAAGGATACCATGATATGTAAATGCAATACATACTGGTTGCTGAGTGTAATCAGTGTTGCCTAGTAATAGACTAGACAGATGGCTTCCTTTAGGACAGGCATAATTATATTGCATATTTCTTCCACAACTTTTAGCAACAAAAGGTATGATTTTAATGGTTTCCATTCTAACCCCTTGCCTGGAGTCACTGACAGGTCTTCTGAGCTGGAGATTACAGTGTTTATATTTCTACTGGAATACAGTTACTTAGTTAACAGCTGCTAGTTAACAACTGTTTAACATCTGAGCACAAAAATGGTGGAAAAATATTTTCCCAAACTTTTAGGGCAGAATGACTTAAGCAATCTGCAGGACCAGAGATTCTGAGGCTCTCAGTTTAAGGCCACTGAAATACTGTGGCTTTGACCTCTGCTCCAGTCTGTGATTTGTGAGCCTCTAATCCATGAAGTTGAAGAGCCTAGCAGGATTTACACTGCAGTCCAGAAGAGCTCAAACCAAGCTGGACCTGGGTTTGCCAGCAAGAACATATGCAATGGTTAGCATTAAAATAGTTCAGATGGCTATAAATATTACTACAAACACATGCTTTCCTTGACCCTTAGAAAAGCTGATTTCTGATCAGTTAATGGTGTGAAAGACACCACACAGTTTCAGTAGTTTGTTTCCTCCACCCTTTTAAAGTTCCTATAGGTAAGTAATAGCTCAATAACACGTGTATGTGTTAGCCAAGGAGATTCAGTTAAAGGCACAGCTGACTAGCAGCCGATTTACTGTTCTTGTTTCTTCATCACACAACTCAACTCTATCTCATCATAAGTCAAATGAATTGCTTATGGTGTGTTCTGCAGATGAATCAGCACTAGTGATCTTGCAGCTGGTTTGTATTTGACATACAGGTACAACATGTTTGCATGTAATTGCTAGCTAGCCAGCCAACAATATATTTTTGGTGGGATCCTCAGGCAGATGTTTTATGGTCAGATAGTGGTCTTCATAAATTTAGCTGTCCACATTGCCTTCCATGTCATTCTTATCTGCCACCTATAACTATGAGGAGCAGAGGCATACTGGAGATAATATGCCTACTATGAGCATGCTCATATATGAAAAAATATCAGTGGAAGAAGCTATATTCAAAAAAGCTCTGTGTCTTGTGTCATGCCACTGCTGGAACTGTA
Source organism: Melopsittacus undulatus (assembly GCF_012275295.1). Lineage (NCBI taxonomy): Eukaryota > Metazoa > Chordata > Aves > Psittaciformes > Psittaculidae > Melopsittacus > Melopsittacus undulatus. The sequence goes on along the minus strand of NC_047529.1, from coordinate 24,291,847 downwards.
GCACTCAGAAGATACTGTATGTGATGGTAAAAAACATAAAAATAAGTGTTTTCCTTTAAAACATTCATTCAATTCCCAGGTAAAGATCTACTTGCACACTAAAGAGCATCTCTATTTCTTAAAAAAGCATCTTCTTGATAAATCTGATGATAATCAGAATTTCTCAGTAAGAATACATAGCAAAGATAATGGAATAGTTTAGATTAAATGTATACTGCAAATTTTATGTTGTTTTAGAGTTTTACAAATGTACTCTCTTTTATATTTCTAGAGTGATCTTCAAGTGACCTCAGAGAAGCAACCTAGAGTAAAAGAGAAGCAGTTATTTTCTTACATATTTTTAGATGTCTAAAAGCAATACATCTACTGTAGATTACATATCTAGTTCCTTTCTACAATCCACTGAGAAAAGAACTTTCAAAGTGACATTGACTCCATCTGCATCAGATGTTTCCTTCAGAAAATATAAAAATACCCAGAGATGTCTACATCTTTTCATTCACATATATAATATAAACTTAAACAGCAGAGGTTTAAACTGGATATAAGGAATAAATTCTTTACTGTTAGAGTGGTGAGGTACTGGAATGGGTTGCCCAGGGAGGTTGTGAATGCTCCATCCCTGGCAGTGTTCAAGACCAGGTTGGATGAAGCCTTGGGTGATATGGTTTAGTGTGAGGTGTCTATGCCTTCAGACAGCATCTAACTCAGCAGGTGGAGAGGAAGGATCAGCCCATTAAGCTTCATACAACCATCAGATTTGTTTTGCCCTTAAGTCACTGCAGTTTTTTCACTGACTTTAAGTAATGGAATTGCTGTAACACAGAAGTGGAGTCACAGACCAATAAATATAAATTAAACTCCTACTGGTAGTTCAAAACCAAAGATATATAAAGATTTTCTTCCCCAGTATATATTCCCTTTCAAACAACTTCTTTCCGTTCTTGATTTTGCAAATAACTTATACAATAACAAGAATCATACCTTTGTGACTGCAGTGGTGTCTTTAGAAAACACTCAAGCAGAGAGAATCGTAAGTTCTGCCACAATAAATCCTCATGCTTCTGTTGTTCCTGTTCTCCCCAGTAACTGATTTTCCCTGAAGGTGAAAATGGATAACTGGTGCAGAGCATGTTTCCAATTTGTCTCATGCCATAGTTTTGTGAGCATCAAGGTCAGCAGGACAGAAACACGCAGTTTTAGTGTATTTCCCATAGTGCTCCATATCATTATCAGTGTCTATAAACATGAATCCTCTGTTCAGAGTTAAACTAAACCCAAAACTGTTGTTCAGTCCCTGGCTGTAGCACATTTTAGCTTGCTTTTTATTAAACCTTTCAGAGAGATTTTTGTCTCTTTCCTGCTTCTATTAGTTTATTTGGAAATGTGGCAGCAGTCTGAAAGGCTTCCAAACGTGATGTTTTGGCCATTAAAGCGGTGCTTTTTTTATCTGTGGTAGCAAAATCATGAGCCTACATTTGATGGCCTGTTTTAGATCATACATCGCTTTGCTATGTAAAATTTCAGATAAATAGAAATGTTTTTTATTGATTTTAAGTGGTCAATCCAACACATGAATTTGGAAAGAAATCTTTTCAGCTCCTCAGACTATAATGCTAACAGGCAGCCAAAATCTGAAATATTCTTATTTCATACACTTATATGTTCTCTGCTACACTGTTCTGATTTTTATGAATTTCTTTTTGCAAGGTTCAAATATTTAAATAAAGATATTTAAAATATGAATACTGTATTTTAGTCACCTTTAGAAAGCTCTTATCATTTTGAAAGTTCATACAAATATATTCCAGATAGACAGAACCAATAGAATTTTATTACACAGAGGTAGGAAACCATTGAACATTTGTACTGTTGAAGTCCCTGTATTAGAAATTTCAGACAGCTCTGAAAATAGTCATACCTCTCTGTAAAGTGGAGGATTTTCTTCTTTTATTTTTGTGTGAAAAATTGAACAAATTAATATAGTAAATATATTTTAAAAATCCACAGAAATTACTTAAATTGGTAGAGAAGTGAACATTGTGTTATTCTTGTGGCTATTTCATAATACTAGCAGTGGAAAAGGCAGTCTTTTTGAAATGCAGACTTTATTTCAAAATATTTATTTTTTAGGAGACCATTTTGTCTTCCTATGCCTTCATTCTTTATTTTTAAAATGTAAAACTCTGCTATGAAATGTATATGTCTACATCCATAAAACAAAAACAAGTTTCATATCTTCAAAATATGAAAATGTGAAATTAAAAATGCTTCCTATCTTATTAATGTGAACCACCTTTATTCATATTGTAAATTCTTTTCCCTTGTGCATAACAGCTTGATCCCTCAGAAATTCCTAATCCTGCAGTATCAATAACCAGTATCATGATGTAAATGCCAATGCACCTACAGAACTTCCTGAAATGGTGCCAGAAATAAAGTTAAGGATTATCTGTGCCCCTCTACAAATTGGTTTTGACTGTTGCTGTCGATAAATTTTGGGAACTTTGAAATTCTGCTACAGATACATCTTATTTATATATTACTCTAGAGAACACTGTAATTCCTATAGAAAATTAAACTTGAAAAATACCAGCAGCCAGTAAAATACAAAAAGGAAAACCAGTTAATGTAAATTTTACGATTCTATACCTATAATTACAGAATTTCAGTGAGCAGGCTTCCAATTTGGAAGGCAAGTCAGATTGCATCTTCTGAGGATTTGCTTTTATTAGTAAAAGAATAAAGCTACCTCTCAGTGCAAATAATGCTAGCCCACTAATTTGACACAATCAAGGTAAGATTCGTTCATTTACTACTAAATGGTACAGGTAAGGTTATGAGGCCATATTTGTTTCCCTAAGAGTCCGCACCTTGCATTTAATGGCTACTTTTACTCTGGGATTGCATATGTATTTTAGTTATCCAAGTAAAAAAATTGCAGCTTTTAGACAAGGCCTGAATTATCGTTGTTTGAAAAAAAAACTATGTTAAGTAGCTAATTAATGTAATTATTTCTTAGCATTGTCTAAGTAGTCTAAGTCTCATGAAGAAGTAAATATTGCAAAAGTCTGACTTCACAATCTGACTACTGTTACAGTAGTTTAAATGGAATTCCAGAAGGTCAAAGTTTCCTCCAGTACCTCTGTTTTTTTTCATGTTCTAATTTCAACAATATACCTTAAGAGACTTTTTTTAAACCATCCTCATGGACCAATTCATCTACAATTTTCTATACTTTGTAGGTTTAAAAGCCCCCACATGTCTAAGCTGCATGAAAAAAAATTCTGAACACATCAATAAAAGGTATTATAATTCAAAACAGCTGCATATAACATGCCATTATACAAACTGATACCATATTTTAACCCAGTTATGTTAGTATACTATGTTAATCTTCAATTCTGACTGTAAATGTTTTATCCCAAGAGCAAATAAAAAGTAAATTTAATTGTATTTGAGAATAAAGCTACTTCTAACTGTACTAAAATATCACAAATGTTATAGTATCGTTTTATCATATGCCTATTACTTGCATTCTAACATGCTGTGCTAGTGTTGAAAATATGTTGCTTGATGAAAATTATTATTATACATTTATATTTAATTGTGATTATTTATATTCTGTGATTATGTATCAGTTATAGAACTAGGAAGAACTTTTTCTGAAAATCATTTAACTCAAATATTTGGTGTTCCAAAGACTGATGTTAGTCATTCCAATTATAGCTTCTTTCTTAAATTATTAGTTTTCAAAATTATCGGTTTCTCTGCAATCTGAGCTATGATTTTTTTCAAAAAGTTATGGGTTAAATACTTAACATAAGGAAAATACTATTTTAACTTTGTAATTTGTCTTTTCCATGATTATTCAACCACAAAATTGTACACTACATCTTTAAAAAAGACCTCTTCATGTTCCATTCAAATCATCTGCAAAATTGCTCTTGTCTTCAGTGCTTCTGAATTATAACAATTTAATCCCCAAATGAACTTTCTGTCTTGAACAAATGAACTGTGGCTTCTGGACTGAAACATGAACCTTTGACTGCACAAGTACTCAAGAAGAGTGAATTAAAAAAAGCTCTAACAGACTGAATTTATTTTTCTAATTGATCACATCACGTATAGAAGTAATTTGAATTGTTTCTATAAGCAGTTATTGAATCCAAACAGGAGCTGTCTGTTCAACATGATTACAATTTTATGGCTAGTCTAAGCTCTTATTACTGCATTTTCTGAAACCAGCATCCCCTTATGATGTCAACAATAAAAAAATGATCTTCAAAGCTGCAATTTCTTTATGAAGGTAGAATTTCTTTTGTTTTCTCATTTTGCCAGATCTGGTGGAATTGATTAAGAGGTTTCAGATCTCTCCCTTGATAAGCCACAGGGCAAAAATGGTGAGGGACTCTAAGGAAACTATACTAATTAGAGACCAAGTTTTCTGCTGCTAGGTCAATCTCCTTTTTAGACAGTATCTCCCTTCTAAGCAGACTCTCTCACAGCCCCATTGAGCATAACAACAGTCACAGTTTAACTGGTCTTCAGTTTTCTAATGTAAAGCTTGTATTCCTGAAGCCCTGTGGCTCATAATGTACCCTCACAGTGCATCAGGTTTCCTCTTACATGTTGATCCTACATCAGGGAAAAGGTGAGATATTCTGCCAAACCTGGATTCTTGCTCAATTTACATCACTATCTAAAAGGGATCTTTCCTTCTGTCTTTCTCCTGTCTCTAATCCAATTGGACATCTCCCTTCATGTTCTGAAACACAGGTATGTGGTCTCTGCATGTGCCAAGTTGTAAACTTCCTTATGATACAGGATGGACTTGCAGATAATTTTTATATTATCTCACAGATGTCTGTGAGAAAAGATTGAATTTTTCTCTGCTCCACTCATCCCTACTAGTATCAAGGAAATGTTTCTACATCCATTGCCCAAGGAAACATGGCAGAACAAGCCTTCATTCTGGTGAATACTTGATAATATGACAAGAGAAAGACTGTTTGTACTTAGAAGACTATTTGTAGCAGATGATCTCTTGACTTATGCTATAACACTATAAAATGTAATCTGAATAAATATTTAATTAAAAAAGAAAACACAAAAAAAATTCCACCAAAAAGCCCCATCAGTTTAACCAGATAACTATATAGTAATTTTTCCTCTAAAAGTTGTATTTAATGTTTCAGATGGAAGGACTGTATGCACTATTATACATTAAGAACACCTAGAGGAAAAAAGTCTAGTAACTTTAAATCATAGTATAGAAAACCTTGTACTTAAATATCACAACCAGGCACAGAGACACATCCTTTTATCCTCTGCTCTCACATTCTGAGATGGATCCTGTATGGATTTTGCTCACAAGAAATATTAAAGCAGTAAACTTTTTTCCTCTCCACATTCCTACAGAACCATAAATAGGGTGGCAAGTAAAAGAAGTGTATGTCAGAAATGCTCCAGCTGTTCCCCGCACTCAGTGCTCATTCCTTTTCCAGCTTACTCCTCACCCAATTTTCTTTATTCAAAACATGCAATAAAAATGCCACGGGAAGCGAAGAAAATTTCTCACAGAGGCTTATATGCCTCACACTTTTGTTGCTGCCACACCTCCATTCAGCCCTTTTTCTACTTCTGTAAATGCAACGCTGCCCAGAACTGCTGCCAGTCTCTCTGCTGACTCTCACAAACCATCGAAGTCTGATTTTAAGTGATCAGCCTCTCTTGTCAATATTGTTTTATCTTTTAACTCATATCTATCAGGCCTCCAGCCTGCTTCCCACACCCTTGATAAGTACTTTTCCTACTGGCCAGCCTCTGTTTTTCCGACTGCTTCCTCTCCCTCTGCATATATCAGCATTTATTAAAAATGAAAGATGTCCAGAAGGAGGAGTGCGAGCTGGCAAGATTCATGCAGAGCAGAAGTTTAACCTGAATTTTTGCATCCTAAAGGTGTCTGTTTTCCTTTTCTACACACTTTCAAAGCATGTGGCTTTCCACAGTGAGGCGTTTCATTCTGACTGAAAAGTACTACATTTTCAAATGACCCACCTCACAAACATTTTTCTTTTTCACCCTTAGTAAGGGCTAGCACTATCTAACCCAGGTCACATATTTGTACATGAAGTAATTTGTGCTGTTATCTACCAACATGTTGGGGAGCACAGCTGGGGGAAATACAGTAAATATGACAAATAGGCCAGAACTTTTGATGACAGATTTCTGCACTGCTCAGTTATAGCCTGGCAGTATGCATCAACCCATGCAGTTGGCGGTCTGTCAGACTCTGCTGACCTAGATGTCAGCCTGGTCCAGATGCTGATCCTTGCTGCTCCTTCAGCGATCTGCACTGAGAGAACACATATACATGTATTTACCCTGTGGATTCCTTTCATGAGCCAATGTTATAAATATCCTCCCCCTTGCAAGAAGCCCAAAGGTCTGGCCTGGAATCAGAGCTGAGCAGCATCCAGGGATGTGACTCAAACTGTCAGGAGAAGCAGAAACCCCTTCTCAGGCCTATGTGCTGCAGAAATGGTAGAGGGAGAGGCTTTGCAATTAAAGCTATTTTTAGAGCGCTAAGTTAGAGGCAAAGCTATGAGTTGTTAAGTGGCAACATGTTGTCCCAGCAACCATCAAAGCTGTTACAGTTGACTAAGAAAAACACTTTTGCTTCCCTAGCTGCTCCAGACAGCGGGCAAGAGACAGTATCCAGCAGTCAGCTTCTGAAGACCTGGATTCACAGTGGTACTTTAGAAGCCACTAGCAGCACTAAACAGGGTTTAATATTGGGAATAAAACAGGGACCTAGGTCATTGCTGCCCTAGCCCTCATCTGAAGTGTCCACGACAATCCCTGTCCATTACAGAAACCCTCTGAACTCAGACCTGCATCACAGATTGTACAGCCCAGTCTGACAGTTTATTCTGACTCTATGATTTATGCTGTCAGAAGTCTCTCACTCTCCAGCAAGTCAACCCAATCAGCACTTTGGCTCTCAATGAGTCAGCTTAGGATAAGACATCATTAACATTGATCCAGAACATTAAGCTGACCAGGGGACTTCTTCCTGAGCTGAAGAGAGTAGAGAATGAGGAAGGCTAAGAAGGGATAACCCAAGCCTACATGTCTGACAAAGTAATAGAGTAATAGCTACTCAGGGGCACCTCTCTTTCTTCAGCCCCTCAGATATCATACACATTATGTTACATGATAATCCAAAAAACAGTTCTGTTCATTTTAGTAGATGAATGGTGAATATACAGGATATTTCTGTGTTACACGACAGTCTCCCCTCCTCCTTAGGCTTCTGTTATTAGTGTTATTAGTGCAGAGAGAGAAAATAAAAGGAGAGAGAAAAATGACAGAAGTATACTGCAGTTATTTCTATATAGTAATCAGGAAAAAAAGGGGAAGACTGAGCACATAGCACATGGCATGACACTGTATTGGGTTATGGTACATGACTGCAGTGCTCCCTGAGGAAGAGTTGCTAACAGGACTCTTGTGTATGGGGTCATTCTAACCTGCATTTTGATGGGGTGTTAAGAGGGTGCTTCAGGAGCCAGATGATCTTGAGCTTGCCTACTCAAGGTCTCTCCTTTGCCATTTGCATTAAACTGAGCTGTGTTTCACCCAAATGCTAAGTGTCCCAGCATAACTTAAGTAGGCAGTGAACTTGGCCCACCAATACTGCATGGAGGTTCTAAACTAGCACAGACCTGTTTCTTGTGCCAGGTCAATGTTCTCTAGCCCTGAGGCCAGCTGGCACTGTCCTGACACAGCCATACTCTTTAAGCATTCTGTCCAAAGAGACTGGCTGCATTGAAACTGCTTATGCAGAATTGTACTGGGCCAGGTTTAACTGCACAGTACGTCCAGGTTTGTTCTGGAAAACTTTTAGTTGACCTAAAACAAAAGGGTTCTGAAAATTTAGCTACATCTGTGAATGGTGACAAGGGCCTGTGCTCGTGTCCTTATTTTGTTATTGATGATATAAATTAGTGCTGGGAACACAGTGGTGTGTTAATGCTCATTCATTCTCCCAGTACTCCCATGTGTCAGAGAAATACTATTCAGTCATTTTCTTAATTAGAGCCTGAGGTCAAGAAGTTAGGACTGATGTGCACAAACATATTGGTGGAAAGAATAGTCCTTGCTTTGCTTCTTATGATGCTACTTTGCTCTCAAGGGTCCTCTGTCCCTTTTTTTTTAGCAGAAACTACTTAAAAGTCTTTCTCATACCTATCCTTTCTGCAGGGCCACTGAAAGCTCAGCCTGTATTCTACCAACATGACTTCTCACATCTCAGCATTTGTGCAACACCCCAGTAAACAGTTGAAAGTCACTTCGTAGTACTTCAGATTTGTCCTGGAACCTTTCTTCCACAAGCAGTCTTAAATGGGGAAGCAGTATACAGAGATATTTCTTGTCACATATACATATTTTCCTTGATTTCCTGAGTGTTGTTTTGTTTGTTGTCCTACCATTATAATGTTAATTTTTAAAAAAAGTAGGATTCTCTTTTATTTTCTTCTACATACTGCTTACAGTAAGACAGTATGTGTGTAACAAGGATATCTCAGAACAGGAATGCAAATAATATTCATTTAATCCCTTTGTTATGTTGGTCAATTCACACAAAAAAGAATGCCTTTAGCATACTTACAGATTAAGCCCTACTTCAAAATCCCATATGAAAGGCATAAAAACGAAAAGAAGAAATGAAAGCACACAAGAAGTTAAAAATTATTAACAAGTACCAAAAGAAAACACTCTTTCCACATTCACATTTTTCATTACTCTCATTACTTTGTCTTTTTCTAAAATATTCAGTTACAGTAAGAAAGAGCATATATATTCCTTTCTCCATTGCTCATTTGTATTTTTCATGTGGATCCAAGACAGTAATTTCTGAATGTACACTTGAAAATATATATATTTTTTTTCCTTTAGAGGTTACTGGGAGTTTAACACAGTGGAAAATAGAAAACTCAGCTCTAACACATGTTCTCTTCACCTCACTTCCCTGTCCCAAAAGAAAAAAAAAAAAGCAAATCAGGATAAAGCGAGTTTTGTTTGACATCTCAGCTGGTTTGTTACTGCCTATGTTAAATTTAGGGGAAAAAATGCCGAATTCACAGGCTTTGATAAAATAGTCATTTATTTCCCTATTACATATAATGAAAGTCAAATGAAACAGTCAGTTATAAATGTACGCAAAAGTATACTCTAAAGCTCAACGTGAGTATTCACATCAGAAAGGTTCTGAATAGTGGTAAAGTCATGTAAAGTTATTGAAAAAAGTGCTTTAATTTACAACAGATTTTTATTTTCACCAGCAGCTGAGGACATACCCATGGTTAACCTACAGGCTGGGTGCTCTTAGATCTGAAGGCCATCAAACTTGTTAAAGTGTCTGGAAAACATGTCAGATACTACCCTTACTCTCAATCCCTAACGGATCTGCACAACCACACATTGTAGTTTCACTAAAAACATTAAAACTTCCTGAATGAGCTCAAGATCTCACTCTTGACAGGGTAGTCAAGGGAAGAGAGTGCATTTCTCTGTGCATACTGAAGGGCAGAAGAGCAAACGTCCTGTCTGAACAGTTTGATGAATAGAAAATAGTTTGATGGAAAGACTGCACGTGGATAAACTGCCAGTTTACTGTTTCATAACTTTGCTCATAAGTATTCAGCATTCAAAATACCAGCAAACTTGCTGTAACAGTGAGCATTAACCGCACTTCATAGTAATAATGGGACTGCTGAAGTTGTTGCACATACATATATGAGAGTGTATTTATGCATGGTGGAATCTTCCACCACCTGTTTAAAACCATTTTGCACAGCCTAAGCAGCGTCTCTTTAACCATGAAATGACAGTGGGTGAACTGGTCCTGAATCATGGGAACTACCTGCTTGCAGAAAACAGCAAGAAAGGTCTTCACTCACCATGGCAACAGTAAGGGTGAAGTAGACAAGGGAGTGTATATTGCAGTAGAAGATTGCTGCTCCTTAACCTTCGCATGGGCAAGGTGTTCACCTAGAATTTATAATCTAGGTCTGTTCTTGAGCTAAACCCAGTTTACACTCAGGTAGATGATTACGAATTAAGGTCCCAGTGCAAACTTTACTTGTACCTTTTGGCATCTTTTCACTTTGTGAAATGAAGGCTCTGTTAGAATAAAGGAGCAAGATAGTTATCGTTCATACATAGTGGTATGCAGGAATTTGAAAGCAAACATTTAAATACAACATAACAAGCAAATCTAGAATTCAACAACCAATATCTTAATGTTTAAACTACTTTAAAGCATTCTTTAAAGTGCTCTTTTCCTTTTTTATTTTTTGTTTTTAAACCACTAATCCTTTTAAGGAAAGCAACCCAATATTTCCATTTGGATGCAACTTCAGTATGCACACTTAATCTCTTCTGTTGGATGAACATAATCCAAAATGACTTGTGAGAAAGGCCCACAATATTACTTAGGCAGAGCAACAAAAGCCCAAAGATTTAAGTTGCATAAGATTTCACTGATAATACTATCTTTGGTATTTTGTAATGAAAAAAAAAATCTGAGGCATAAATCGTTGACTTTGTCAACTAGTACAGTCTGATGATTGCAAGAAAAGATAAAAGCTCTGCTAAATGTTTTTTTATTTATAAATGTAGTAGGCATGGTTAAGAGTTCTTTAATTAAGGATTTAGTGCTCTCAGTCCCAGGCCTCTTGCCCTTCTCTCCAGAGATGCAGATGTCTAAAACCCATATAAAGTCAAACATCCCTGCCTGGTTTTAAATTTAATATAGCTGCCTAGTCAGGCTATTGGTCTTTGTCACATAGGAGGTTACATCTACATTTGCTGAGCTTCCAGATAAAACAGCAGTATAGTGCTGAAGTCTCCTTAACTACAAAGAATTAGTACATATTAACATTGTTATTTTTAGAACTGGGCAAATACTGGAAACAATTACTGCCCTAAATTGCTTATTATATGTAGCAGAGTCTAGTTTCTTTCCAACATAGATAGGAAACCACAAGCAACTGTAAATATAATCATAAAGCACCATTAAAAAGGGGAAAATTCTTATAGTTTAGCACTGAGGATGCAGCAAACAGGATCACATTTAAGTTCTGCTGTTTAATTCCCTATGTAACCACAGGGAGGTGATTTCACCTTATCCCTGGGCCAAATGCAATTTCTTATTTGTAGTCAGGCTGGAGTATCAGGGGATCAGGACTGCAGAGTATCTTGAGACCTCTGTGTTTCACAGCGGAAGTGATTCCTTTGGAGATGGTGCACCAAGAGACCTCTGAGTAGTGCTCAGGTGTGTTCCCCCACTGCAGGGCAAAACTCCTGAGATGTCCCTCATAAGACCTGCAGGTTTCTTTTAGAGGCTCAAAAATTGTTATACGAGGCTTCCTATCACCCAGGCACAGATGTTACCAAGAACTGCAAGAATTCAAGATCCTCTCTACCACTCCTGCCACTAAAGGATTTTTTCAGGAGTTTCACCCACAGCACAGTATGTGCCCAAACCCAGAGAACTAGTAAGATCTTTGCTGTGACCCCAGATTTCTATTAATGCAACATATCAAACACATTGAACACACTTACTCCAACTGTATTTAGAACAGTTCCTAGTTGCCAAAGCATTTCAGATACCCCTACACAACAAGCATAGCTCAAGGCACTCCATAGCAAACCCACTTGGAGATCACAATGGCAACTTCCTATGGAACTGGTATCTAGTTCCTGTCTTTCTGATAAAAAGGCCCATGAATGAAACCTGGATGAGAAAGGCAAATGACTGTGCCCCTTCAGCAGCGGCTAATTACTGATATCAATTGACAAGTATAATGTGTGATTCACTAACATATCCACACTGCCAGCAGAAGGTTCTCTCCTTTTCAAAAGATGCTGGATTTCATCTTATCCTGCATTTAAACAAGTCTTTTAACAAAGAAACATCTCCTTTTCACTGTTTCTGCCTTACCTTTCTTCTCAGAAATGTCTGCTGCCAGTAAATGTCTTCTGCTCACAGAACAAGTCCCTTCAAGGACTTATCTTCTGCTGAAGCTCCCTCTTATCAACCTTTAAAGGAAGATAGGACTCTGTAGTTTATAGCAGAAGTCAAAACTAATTTTAGAATTTGTTTAATAAGTGATTTCTCTTTTCAAAATACGAGTCGTCAGCCTCTTTGTACACAGATATTGTCAGCCATAACTGAGCACAGGTACTGCTGAGATGGATAGTCTGGCATGTTCTCAATTCCTACCACCATGGCCAAGATAAAATATTAAGTTAAAAGCTCTTCTGGCAATATGCAGTCTGAAAGTAACATGTCTCAGTTTGCATATCGTCATGTAGTGTTAATCTATGAGTATCTACATTCTCACAATAGTCTGTGGAGATTAAGTGAATACAGTAAGTCGAGTGTGGAGAAAAAAAATCATCCAAAAGTAGACACCTAATGTAGACACACACCTATGGCAGGATTCAGAACTCTAAGCAGTAACCTTGAGCCATTTGAGACACACTAACTTATCCAAGCTGTCTGCATAGTGCCAGCAGATATGACATGGTGCCTATAGAAGACCAATATTCTTTTAGAGAGGCAACTAGAGAGCAGGTGCAATACTGTTTAGTACCCAAACTACAGAAATACATGTCTCTGATAAGACTAAAGCCTACGTTTTAGACCTATACATTATATAAGCTATATAAGGAAATATATACTAATAAATTAAGTGAACTTAAAACTTATTATACTAATAAATTAAGTGAACTTAAACCTATCTTTAAATCTAAGCATCTTAATTTCGAACAAAACCCTCTCCAAAATGCCAGTTCAGCTCTTCAAGGAAAAAGGTGCTTTGATTTCAGTCCAACACAGTTCTGTAGTATTGAGAAATTCAGGAACTAAGAAATTTACTTGATGTAAATGAAGTGTGCTGCAGATATGTCAAAAAGTCAAAATTGTCCCAAAAAGATTTTGTGAGGAAAAGCATTGGTCAGAAGGAGGTAGGGATCTGGGAGAAGGGGAGGAAGAGGGAGGAAGAAGGATATTTTTGTTCCATTAGATTACTTGGATAGTTTACAAAAACTGTTCATGATTAGCAAGGAAGAAAAAGGGTAACCATGCCAACATATTAAAGGCTGCTGTAAATGTGACCAAAATAACCTGTCATTGTAGCCAGTAAAAATAACATTTTAATTTTTAATGTACTTAAAATGGTAGAAAATTAATATGCTAATTTGAAAAATGTAAAAGACGAGATAAAGATTGATTCTCTTCAGCTGTTCTCAACTGTTCCTGAAACTCCCGTCAATGCTTGTAACAGGTGATGATGGAATAAACCCATAAAGCTGGGTTCTGATATTAACAATAACAGAGTGCTCTGATGCCTAAGAAAACCTCTGACTTTCTTAAATCATTTTAGCATTACTGATCAGAAATCAGGTAGCATTTCCCAACTGGACCTTGACTAACTTCAGTTTAATTAGGTGGTCAACACCACGATCACTTAAATCCATAGTTTTATTTAGGTAAGCAGGACCAATCCAGTATGAAAATCTGTTTCTACCTTCGATATCTTAATTAAGCCCTCCCATGCTTTTGCACAGATGTCAATGTATCATGCTGCACATCTGGTTGCTGACTGTATGCAGGAATCCAGAACCCAAGTCCAGGTAAACCATGTTACTACCAGAATCCCTCATGGGTGCTTCTTGATGAGGGTTATCTCTTTAACACAGACAGTGAGATTATCAGCAGATAATGTCTTTTCTTAGGAGTATGGTCTGCATGTTTAAGATCTCACCCTTTTTCCCTCTCTCAGGGGTACCTCAGAATCTGTGGCTGAAAGATCAAAGACCATCAAGACATTTTATATACTCATTTGCAGTACTACAGAATGTGGGGAGCATTTCCTCCTATTACCCAGGTAAGAAGATGTACACCTAATAAATAATTGGACAAAGGGGCAAGGCTTTTCTGAACAGTGCAGTTATAGAGAAGTAATATCTCCTGCATTAATTTCTGCTTTAAGGGCAATTGAAATGACTATCTGCAACATAAATATGTTTCTTCTAAACACAAGGCACTAACTCATTTAACACTACATTTCTTATGACTTAGAAGTGAAAAACAGTTTTCAGTTATTGATTCTTCAATCTGTTTTAAAAGAAGATATTTCAAAATGAGGAGGAAGACAAAGTGAAAGATCAGCTCCAGGGACAGTAATAACCGTCCCTCAAATATTCATATGTAATTATATTCACCTTGGGTAGCATCTGACCTGTGGTGGGAGTTTTAATCTCCTGTTGACTTGACATCAGTATGAAATCAAAACTATTCAGTTACTTTAGGTTCAGTGTTTCAAAATCAGTTTTCTACTAATAAACCCCCTGAAATTTTAGGAAACTCTAGAGACTTCTGTTCAGGCTCATTCTTAGCTTGAACACAGACATGGGTTCAACTTCAATTCAATCAATTTATTCAGAGAGTTACATTGGAATCTGACAGTTAAAATTATCCAGATTCATTAACAGAGATAATAATGGACAGTAATTCAAAGGGGGAGAAAGCAAAATATCTGGCTTTCTAACTGAGCTACATTAAGATCTAATAAACACTGCCAAGAAGTTATCCAGATTGCTAATCAAAATAAATCTGAGGATTACTCTGTTCTATGATGTTTTAAAGGAAATAAGTCTCTTCAATTCCAAGTCCACATTAAAGCAGTATTTTGTGTTACAACTCACTGCCCTTTAGTTTAACAGGACACCTCCTCAGTGGCCTTCCAAGCTGTAGACTGCTGGTCAAGGATGTTGACAGCTCTTGACATTGGCAGAGACAGTTGTGGGTTCCCTTGAAAGATGTCCAGCTGGGGGAGCATGTGTAACCCCTTGTCCCTCCTCCAGAACATTATGCCTTGGGTCTCCATAGAGCAGTATGTTACCTTGTGTTTATATTTAATAATCTCCTTTCTTCAAGCCTCCAAGAAGGGAGGTCTTGGGACCAGCACATTATCCTATAGCTCAGGAGGGTTGTATTTAATTTGCTTGATGCACTACAGGCTTTCTGTCTGACCTGGGGCTAATCACTTTGGACTAAGGCCACAAGGGGATTTAGGCAGAACATGGATTCTCTCCACTCTTCCTTATCCAATACCTAATTTTCTGCTGGTTGGCATGTGCAAAATTGCCTCAGTCCTGATTAGAGCCAGGCAATTTTTATGGAAGAATTCTTTGTTTGCTCAAAAATGCACTTTCGTGTTGGTGGAAACTATCTGCAAATTTGTACCAGATTTGACCAATTGTTTCAGCCAAAAAAAAAATATTGGAAATGTCAAGATGATTTGTTTGAACATTTTTAAGGAAATATTTTTGAAGCTGTTCAATTTTGAATAAATAATCAAATATCCAGTGAAATAAAGCTAGAGCCTGACTCACACTCATCTTACGTAAGAACCCCAGAAGAGCTCGTTTCTTGCTTTTCCTCTGTAGCATTAAAAAGGAATAAAATTTTCTAGAAGAGAGACCAAACATATCTAATAGTGTAGTGACTCAGTGTTCTCTATAAATAGGAAAAATAACCTTTTTTTATGAATGGACAAATGTATGTTAAAATTGATGACACCTTTCAGGCAAAAGCCTAAAGCCTTTTCCAGTCAACAGCAAAGTTGATTCTCCTTCATACCTACAAGATGATCTAGGGACATTATTTCCAGTTAATGATTCAAAATAGAGTTTAACATCCCTCTGGTTTTAGTGATAAGATTTATGGACAGAGACACAGTTTTTCTCCCAGTATTTCTTACTGGTTACTTATTGCTTTCACTTGATTCAGTTAATTAGATTATTATTGTTCAGATTGTTTCCAGTCATGCACTTTCTTTATCACTGTTATATACAATATGGACGCCTAATTCAGAGCTGGCAAGTCCACTGGGGGGAATGAAATGTGAAAAGTATCTATTGTATTTTGTGAAGTTCCTCTGGATATTTATGCCATTAGTTGGTTTCTTTTGTGCCATAGTCTTTTGTAGATAATTCTTCCTCATCCCTAAAAGGTGCTGTATGCTATTATGAGAATTATAACTGAGTTGTTAATTGTCAGTATATTTAAGGCACAATTCAATTCACCTAAACCTAGGTGCTCAACAGTATTTGGGATGACCATGTACATCTTTCTGGCTTCTAGCTTCTGCTGAGGACACGGACTTTCTGTGGGAACTACACATCTGCCATCCCTATACACAGGTACTACATTTCCAATCATGTCTTAAATACGACTAACTCTAAAAATCTTCAGGGCTTTTCTTCACTGGGATTCTGGCATTCAAATAAAAAGCTCTTGCTAGCACTGTGTAACTTCTAAAGCAAAAATAATATCCCTAAATGCTCTGGAGGTCTGCAAACAATCTATGTGTTAGACAGTCTAAGCTCTGTTCATCAAATAGTTTTAACTCATTGTAAAAGCCAGAAGTTCATTGCTTTATTCTGAAGAGTATCAGGCAATATAGGGGTGGGGGAAGGGAAACAAGAAGAAAAGCCAAACTATCGCCTTCAGTTTATGAGCTATCAGAAAAATTTGGGACTAACTCCTGGACAAAAGCATAGCAGGTTTCTTTTTCCCCTTTCTGATAGCTACTTTTCTCACCACTATAAGTTTAGAAATTTTACTGTGCAGGATCATGCTTAGAATTTGTGTTTATCTTGGTCAGTGTAACAAGCATATTTCTTAAACTGACAAATAAGATAAAAACAGCTTTAAATCCAACCTTTTCATAGCTCATTGGAAAATGAGAAGGTAATTATATTGCATGAAACTAAACTGTCTTTAAATTCTTAATTCCTTGGTCATTCCATTCTGTTGTATTTTTTTCCATTTTCACAATTTTTGATGTTTGAAAGTATATGATTCCTTCCTGTTTAAGCATGTCCACAGTCTTAGAATGCATGGATATATGTATGTACATCTGCATGCATGTGTGTGCATGCGCATGCATGTATGATGCTCCTCTTCAGCTGCATGGCTCTCAGTAAAGTAAAAGTACCTATGCCCACTCACAGGTAGAAGAAACTTCAGAAGCTGCAGAACCTGACTTCCAGACCCTGGTTCTGAATAATTTTTAAACTAATCATGTCTGTTGCCTCCAGCACATGAATTCAATGAAGTGTGAGATGCTTTACCTATAAAAATGTAAGGGTAAAAACATACAGTACATTTTTCCATTTGTTAATAAAGGTCAACAGACATCTGCACAGAGAACATGCAATAGTCAGGGTACTTATGTGTAAATGTGATCTCAGTGACTTCTGTAAGCTCATAAACTTCATTTATATATACATATGTATATACATATACATATACATATATATATATATATACACCAAGTAAGGTATTTCCAATGAAAGCTTCATTCTGAATGAACCTGTTATGGGCTGGTTTCCCATAGCTGACAAATTCATAATTTCTTTCCTAATTTGAAAAGCATTCAAAACTCCAAAAGTTAATCACAGGTTTCTGACTTAAGATAAGGTTTGATGAATACCTTTTTTTCCACCAAATAGTAACAATATTTTAAAATTCAGTTAACTTACTTTGAATTCACTGAATCATTTCGTTTGTCATAACACAGTCTTTTATAACCTTTTGTGTATAAATAGAGAAAATTAATTGCTTCTGGCAACATCAAAGTGTTGTTTCACTATACATTTAATCATTAGCTTTAAATGCTCCCAAACTAATGTTCCAAGACATTGAGAAGAGGTAATAAGTTCAAAGCAATATGAAACATAAAGCAGGACTCCAGAGTGAGTTGAAAGGATTTTCTTTAAATATATAAGAGCTTTCAAACCTATTGTACAAAACTTTGTAGGAATTTTGGCTAGAACTAAAAGAAGAGTCTTACTCCTATATTTAAATGCATTACCAGATCTGCTAGATACTGTATGCCCTTCTGAACTGAAACAATCTGTCTCCAAGAAATGAAAGTACAAAAATAAGCTTAATTAGTTCTGATACATCTCAGAAATTGTGCTTGTGACATATTAATGAAGCTGATGAATGGCACAAATACTTAATATGAAATCCCGCAAAACCGGCAAGTTTCACAATATCCTAATAGCAGAAAATTAAAATAATGACTTGCCTTTTACATGTCCAAATTGCTTTGGTTTTCCATTTAACAAATGTTTAGGTTTAATTGTTCATGAAGACAGACATGTCAGTAAAAAGTTTTATTCTGAACAACCTATTTCTCCAAACCATATCTTCAACCTTCAAAATATAGGTGCACTTGGATTTCAAACACTCTAAATGTCTCGGAGACATGCTTTTGTACTGTGGAAACGCACAAGGTGTGATGCAGTTCTACATAATTTAATAATCTTAAAAGACAACGGTAAAACAAAGGCGAGGCATGAGAAAGTCTCGTGCACTTAGTAAGAGGAGATTTAGTGCCTGCTACAAAGCCTATTGTAATCATGTCTTTCCTATATGGGGCTTGGATCATGACCATGATTTTCCACATTGCCTTCAATCTTTATCCATAATTGGTAAACTGAGAGCAGCAAGATCAAGGCTGTCACATTATTTTTTTTTAAGTTCCCATGCAAAACTGCACATGCATGAGTTTCATGCTGAAAACATTTAGTGCTGTTGCATAAAATGGAAATTTGTGAGTGTATGTGAGTGCCAGCACTGAGCTGAACACAAGTGCACATTGCACACGCACGCAATTGATTTTTGTTAACACTCTGCCTGAGGGCATTGTGGCACTGGATAAAGCACTGGACCAGGACCTCAGGAAACAGAGCTCTAAGTTTTGTTCTAACATGGGCTTACATTATGACAGTAAGAACTGACTGAGATTCAGTTTCTGTAAGTAAAAAGTACCATTGCAGTCCTTTATCTTTCTCAGAAGCTCTTGTATCAATAACCAAAATATTACTTGAGAGCATTCCTTAATGAAGTCTGCAGCTGTATTGTAGCAAATATGGGCATTCACGGCATCCAGTTCCTTGGGGGTGTAAAATCATAGTCACCTGTTCCTGAAAAATGTATTTCTATTTTTTTTTTTTAATTTTTTAATGTAATCCCCACCAGGTTATCACAACTTTAATTTGACTGAGAATGGAGGCTTGTTCACCATCCCAAATACCTCGACTTACTGGCCAGATGTAGAAGGGGACAACAGCCAGGTACAGGTTTACAGGCTGTCTCTGACTGTCAACAGCCTTACTCAACTCCATTCAAGCATAGTAGCTCAGTCTGTCCCCAGAAAACATGTGATTTTGTTTCCCTGTGCAATTTTCCTAAATGCTGCTCACTTTTTGAAAGCTGAATAGCACCTGCTCTTTCATAGGCACCCTCTGGAGGTGAAGAGGTGAAGAGGAGAAAAAATAATTTGGGCGTTGACTTTTTAGCTCTTGTACCTTTGGTGCATAATGAATACATGTCATAAGCCCTTTAAAGAAATAGCCTATTATTAATTAAAGAGTAATAAAGAGCTAAAGGAAATTCTCTTTCCTTTGGCTTAGCCTGTTCAGTTCAAATTGTTTTAAAACAAGAAATAAATCTGAAACTAAAACTTCTCTGTATAAATCTGCAGAAGATCATCTGAGATAGACAGAACCACATATGTTTATCGTTGAGAATCTGGCAGCCAGAAGATGTAAGAACTGATGGTCAAGATGTTCTGGTTCAGAGTTGGAAAGTAAATAATTCCTGTGAGGAAGGATTCTACAGTTCTGGGCAGCTGATCCGGTAATAAAATAAATAAGCAATAAAATCCACTTCCTGTTTTGAGAGTTCACATTTCATACTGGCAAAATTCTCCTATTAAATTCAATTTCATGCTTCCATAAATAAACCTGGCACCTTTTTAAACATTTTTCCATCTGTTTTACAACTAGAAGTGTATTATTTAATGCACTCTTGGGATTCACACCAATGGGAAAAGGACTACTTGTAAAGAATACAACATTTTAGTTGGAGGCAGTACAGAAAAATAATCACTAGCTTCCCTAAATTCTCAAACAATTGTAACAGGACTCTGATGTAATCATTTTTATCAGGAAGGAGAAAGATTTTTTCTTTTGTGTGTAAATGTTATTTTTATTTAACACGAAATTTATTTTGAACCTGAATAGGATATCTACTTTTTTGTTTATGAACAGATATTTCTCCTTCTTCAAGATATGGCAAATGGTTCCTATATGTTCTAACAGTGTAAGGATCTAATCAAGTCAGCTAATACCAGAAACTCTTTCAGTCAGAAGCTACCTTTATTGACAAAAGAACTATAACAGTAATGCAGTCATCTTTAATTTTTAATATCATTTGC
Organism: Melopsittacus undulatus; assembly: GCF_012275295.1. Lineage (NCBI taxonomy): Eukaryota > Metazoa > Chordata > Aves > Psittaciformes > Psittaculidae > Melopsittacus > Melopsittacus undulatus. The sequence goes on along the minus strand of NC_047529.1, from coordinate 24,271,472 downwards.
ATCTATAGATCCCAAATTGCTGTACAAAAGTCCGCTATCTTTATTTCATATGTGACAATATATAGTTATCACATTAAAAAATAAAAATATAAAATCATTTGCCCCAATCGTGAGCAAGCTATAGGCAGTCAGGTATCTTAAGACACAGACAAGAGGATCAGTGCTTGACTTTCCTGCATCTCCATCTAGGAGCAGTGCTAAGGACAGCTTAAGATTCACAGAGTTTTGTTGTTATCCTTGGTCTTGGACTGAGGTACAGTGGTGGAACTGTGTGAACACACACCTACCTTATTCACTGATTTTTCTGCTATTATTTCCAGTAAATAATTCAAAAGATATATGGCTTAGCTGCTTATCTATAAGCGTGAAATACAACGATGTCAGCACTTAAGGCAGACAACCTGTTAACCTCCCCAGCACTCCAGTAAACAGCAAAACTAATCCTACAAAGACCCAACACGTACAGCTTCCACCAGGTAGAGAGAGCAAGCTTGATGAGAAAATTTGTCATAGAACATAGCAGAGTGTCACAAAAAGGGAACGCAAAATCCTTCACAAAGCTGAAGGAGGACTATTGAATCCATAGTAGAAGTTAATACCAAATGATTGTTCTCAGGAAAAAAAGAAAATTTTCAGGACAAGACAAAAGAGAAACTGTCTCATCATAAATGGATCTTTGCCTTGTAATACTTTAGACTGTACTTAGCTTTAACTAAAGCCTTTGACATATAATAATGTTTGTCTTCCTTGAAACAGCAGACTGAAGAAACAGATGCAGTGCTCACAACAAAAAGCAGCAGCTCTCGTGGCACCTAAAGAAGTCAGACTGAACACTGTGGAAAGGATAAAGAATAATATTTTTTTTTGTTTTCCAGCTGGCCTTGTACTTTCTGCACAGGAAGGGTACTCACAGGCAAAGGGTATCTTCATGAAGATGAAGACTTACAGGTGAGCATCCTGTCTCCTCTTGTGACTCTGACATTGCCACTACTGCTATCATCACAGCCATTCACTGTCACCAATACAATGGGGCCTCCTCCAAAGCCAGGAAATGGTTTGTTAAGTGCAATGCTTTGCTTTCTTTCATGGAAAAAGACTTTTGAGCTCATTTTCTTTGCTAGCTTGCTTTGGTGCCCATGTGTACGCATGTAAACCAAATACTCATCTAGTTAGACCCATCCAAAATCCTAACATGAGCCACAGAAGGCATGCAAGGTTCCTCGGCTGCAACATGTGCTGTAGATAGTCTCGTCAGTCAAAGGCCTTAATCCATGCACTATAGGCTTTGAATGAGTTTGACCCCTTTTGGTCAGACATCTGCAGGGAGGCTTCTTGAAGTTTCAAATATGATGCACTTCCTCAGCATGCTGGATCCAGATGATTTTCTTATTGCTGTATTGCTGAGAAATTTTTAAGTAATAGTTGGAAAATTATTTAATACTGTATTTCAGATTTGGCCTCCACATTGTCTTTGTTGCTGGGGCAGATTTACTAGGGGATCAAGGAAACAAGGGGCAACAGTGCCCCTCGATTATATCTGCACTCATAAATTAAACAGCTCCAGAGAGCATTCCAGGGGTACTGGAAGTCAGTCAGTCATATATATTGTTAAATTGTTAACAGAGTCTTTGGCATGGTTCTGACCCAGGCCAATGGGCACTCTCCCAAACAACTCCTGGAGAAGTGTGGAACTCTAGGGTGGGCCAGGGAGCCCTCTGAAGAGTCACTTTGATGCCACCACACAGTTCTGAAAGGTAAGAGAGTTCAGAGGTATGGATATGGGCTGTTTCATGGAATAATGGTAGGAGTAAATTTAATAGAGTCACGCAACCCTTACAATTTCTGCTTTATTCGTGGCAGTATTAGGATCAAACAGGAAAAGCATTGATGAGCTGATTTTCCCTATATCAACACTGCAGCTGCATCCAGTTAAGTACAGAATGACTTTTAGCTTAAGAACAAGACAAAAAACTTTGGATTTTTGTATTTCCCCTTCCGCTCCTGCTATTTAGATTTTCATGTTTCCTATAGCGTCAATAGCTGGTTTTAATAGAAAATAAGTAAAATTCAAAAGCTTTGTGTCTACTTTGTTTCAAAGGAGCAGCTTGGTGCTTTCTAATTGCCCAGAGGCATCATGCAATTTTTAATTAAGCCAGCATCTCCCATCAGCATTTCCTTTTTTGTCGTTTAGGGACTAACAACAGCCCAAAAGTATTTCCTGCATTCAGAGCATGTAACCACTCCCTAGGGATTTCAAGCTCATAAATCTTTCTAGCTTTTCACAAGCAGAAATTGCCTTGTGGTAATCCAAATAATCACCTTATTGATTCATAATTTTCCTGCGTTTTGGTGCAGTGCAGTAAATAGAGGAATTGCCTTGGAATTTTGTGGATATGTGTATGGGAAGGTGTGTGTATATATTAATACACACATGCAGATATATGTATATGAATATATATAAAAGGATGCTAAATATCATGTAGAAATTAGCTGTTGAGCATACCACCTGACCGGCAATCTTACATATGCAAATACAGTGCCAGCACACCTGGGTATAAAGCTCTGAACTCCAGTTCAAGAGTGTTTGGTTTTCTGCTCCCACTGCTCCTGTTGCTTAGCTGTTCCAAGATTTTACTGCTGTAATAGATAAGAATCTTCTGATTTCCAGGTTGAATTTATTCAGGGACCAATTTATACCTTTCTGTTGTTCTGCCAGCATCATCTTTTGGTTTAAATCACTGTTCTTTTTCTGCTGTATTTAACTCTCTGATGTATTTATAGAATGTATTCATATTACTTCTCAATTTTTGTTTGCTAGGCTAAACTAGCTCTCATGACAAATTAAATAAACCCATTACTCTCTGATCATACTAGTAATCCTTTTCTGCACCCATCTTTCTTCAGTATGTGTTATCAGAACTGTATGCAAAATTACATATCATATCAAAACGCCATCAACCCTTACCTACCTCTGCATAATTTTGGCACTAATCTTGCAAAGAATTCATATGGTGAAATTCTTCATCACCTTAACAATTTCCACACTCTTTCCTCATCCCCAAAATGTCATTTTCATATTGCTGAATCCTAGCCCAATCCTACCATTCTCAATATCACCCAGTTCCTCCATATTCAGTCTTCTAATTCTGTGCTCCTGACAGGTGTCAGGGCAGACCTCTTGCATCAAATCCATTAATGGGAACATTAATGTTCTGTCTACAAAATGGTCATTTAGCAACAAAACAATTTTCTCCCAATCCTTGAGTTCCTTTAGTGTCAGCTGCTCTAGTGCTCTTTCCTGCCAGACCCTAAATAGCTTTGCAGTTCCTTTACTGATCACGTTTTCTTTGGCTTTGCTGATACTCTTTCAATGGCAACCATATTAAAAGTTTTAACTATGTCAACATAGTTAAAAGTTCATATTTGCCTTGTTTCCTTTTTGTAGAAATTAATTTATTTTAAAAAAGAATAATCGATAGCTAATCATGACCTGCCTTAGATAAATCCTTTCAGTAACTGACCTCTGTGCCTTTAATAATTCTCTTATTCAAAATTTGTTTTTAAGACATCAGATTATTGAACTAAAATCTAGGTGGATTGTAGTTGTTCAGACCACTTTCTTAGAGCTTCTTTACTGTGTGATGTGTCTCAAACATCAGGCACCAACCAGGCTTTATGGATTTATTAAAAAATACCCGCTGCTCCATTTGAAATTTTGTTTCGTGTTTCCTTCTTGAGATTATACTTATTTTCTAGTTTGTCCCTCCTGGAGTACTTTAGACATCTCAAACTGTGCTTCTATTCTAACTGTGCTGGTTTCCATTTCTTTACTTTTTTCCCTCCATCCTCTCTTTTTTTTCCTAATGTTCAAAAACCTTTGCCTATTTTCTTGAAACCTGAACTGAAGCATAATTCACTTTACAGCTTACACATGATTTATTCTTAATTTCTACTCGATCTTCACTACATTCTGGCTCAACTTATTTTTTCCACCCTTGTTCATTCTTTCACATGGCTGAAGAATCTTCTGCTATGTGTTTTAATATCCTTTGCAAGGCCTAACTCAGCTTGACTCTTTGTTATTCTCACTTTTTCTCCACATTTTTTGGCCTCTAAGGCAGTTTTCTTTGATGATCAGTCATTTCCCCCCTAATCAGTGTAGGCACTCTGCTTATTTCTAATATCCTTTTTTTTTTCTTTGTGACTACTCATCTGGTCAGATCAGGAATCACTTCCTGCAAGTTTCCTTTTTTTTTTTTCCTCTCTGAGACAGAGTTTCATGATAGGTTTTGCACCCTTGACTTTAAGGTTTCTTCAAAATTCAAGTATCAGTTTCAGGTACAGCTAAGTTAACTGTGTAGTTTCCATGCTTTATTAAAATTTGCCTTTGGAAATTAAGAATGTTGATGTTTATGATTAAAATTTCTATTAAATTTAAAATCATTATCCTGTGACAACTCAAGTCTCCTGTCATTCTCCAGTTCATCTCTGAGGTCTTTAGCACTTAGCAGGATCAGATTTAGGTTTTCAGCATCTTGAATTAAATCTGTGCCTAACTGGTTAAGAGATAGGCTACAATCTTGAAGATATTGATCCCTACTAATCTTTCCTGTTCTTTTGACCTAGGCATTTTTTATTACTCATCTGTCCATGGCATTTATGGCTATAGCTATGCTTGTAGACAATGCTGTGATCTGCTCTTTTTCTCTCAGACCCAACAGGCATAGTTTGACCACATCCATGCTAACTAAGCTGGTTTTGCCTTCAGAATATACTTGCCACATTCAAACTTTCTGTCAGGTACTTCAGTGCCCATACAAATTTAAACAGAACTTCTCCCACCCTGCTATCCCATCACAGGCTAGAACCAGTTTTGGCACCATTTTAATTATATAACAGTACGGTAAGCCCATGTCTATACCTGAGCAGCTCTTAATTTACAAGATAGCCTAATTTGTCTGATCTGCTCAGCACTCACAGGTGGTGAAGTGGAAAGTGGGAGGAAGTTTTCAGCTCTCCTGTATACTATTGGACAGATGGCAAAAACTTGAGTTGCCACACTCTTAAGTCTGCCAGTCTTTTGACTGGACAAGTAGACAGTGAACTTGAAGAGATACAAATGTCATTGCCCTAGGAAGAATAGTAGGCTCTCTGATATGTTATGACAAAGCCTACCTCAACAATAGAATCCAGGCTGCTTACCTTTGATGTTAGGCATGCACCATATGAGGAAGGAGACAACCACTTTACCAGTGGATTTAGCAGTTTTCTGGGGAATAGACAAGCTCAAGCGCCTGAGGCCCACTCCAACATTTAATGTGAGATGGGCTTCAAGACTTAGTGTGTTTTGATACCGCAAATCCAGAATCATTGGCTTCTTGGATATGAATTTAAGTTGCTTCAGACTTGCTGGAGATGTTTAGTAACAAAACCACAGTAAGTATTTTATAGTAATGAAAAAATCACTTATTTCTTAGCTATTGCTCAGGAAATTTAGCTTCAATTAATCTGACATTGTACCACAATATAAAATGGAAACTGTTCAGTTCAGTTTAGGCAAAATGATCACTTACTTTAGAATGAGGTGAAACTCTGATAAAAGGGATATGCCTTCCTTTTTAAAAAAAATCTGAAGCTCCAAAGTAAAACTCAGGGGAAAACATTGCAGTAATACTTTGTCTTCTGAGCAGTATAGGTGTATTTTTCAGAAAGCCTCAATATGTTTATATTTCAGATTGTTCAGCTGTTTGAGATTGGTTTTCTTTGAATGCAAGAATGTAGATTTTGACATACTGCATCACACTATGAGTTTAAACATACCTAACAATCTCTGAGAAGCATGAACAATAAAAAGAAAATTCTGAAAGATGGACAGGTTGTGAATGATGGATAAGCTCAAGTGGTTTTCCTAAAAACTAAACATTTTTCTATAAATTATTTAATTTTTCAATAACATAGTATTTTCACAGTAATAAAGATCACTTAATGAAACAGAATCTTAACAAAATAAAAAGACAAAATTTGCCAGCTATTTTATTCATACTTTTTATAATTCTGACAGTTTTCCTTATACCCTTTTTTGTTTAAATGCTTCACATTTACAAAATCATATATGCTTTGAAAATGGAAAAAAAAAAACAGTTTGAGAGTCAAAATGTATAAAATCTGTACTAAAACATACGGTTGATACAAGAGTTAGTTAAGAAAGTTTGTTTTGCTAGTATCTGTCCCCTGGGTTGCTGTACCATCAGGAGTAGGCATCTTTAATATACTGGGTAAAAAGCATGTCTCTTCTAGTTAAGAGGCATATGAAGTAACTAATCAGAAAGAAGCAACACTCTTCCTATAATGTTATCACCCTGTGAGAGAAACAGGACTGATAAGCCCTGAAATTCTTTTATAGAAATAATAACTGAAGTATTTTTATAAATATTAACCAGACCTAATCTTAAGAAGAATTATTTGTATGTATGTAGTTTGCATTGTCTCATATTTCCTTCCAGTGGCAATGCTATCTCTATCAATGCAACCCAGATCAAACTGAGAACTAATTTATATCAACTGTGACTTCTGAATTAACAGAGATACCTTCTTCAGAAAGAGGAAGCAGAACTGGTTTGGTCTAATAATGTGTTCCACATTCTGAAGAAACAAGCGCTCTTGTGTTCGTGGAGCTTCACGTTCATGTTTCACATGTAATCCTTTGACCAAAAATTCCCGTATGGAATCAGAACCTTGACCTAATTTATAAGTCATTTTTGTGGAATACTAGATGCCACGGTAATGTGATGTTTGCAGTGGGTTGCACAGCAATACATGGACTGGTTTACAATGATCTGGAGAGAGAAATGGTCTCTGTAGAAAATAAAAATCTGAAAAATAAAAAGTAAAACAGAAATGGTCACAAAAGCTTTCAGTCAGAATGACTGATTTTGGGAACAATACTATAAGTTAGTCTCTGGTTGTTTTGCATTTGCACTTAAACTTTTATGTAACATGTCTGTAACTGTGTTGTGCAGTTAGAATATGTTTAAGCTCCAGAACTAGTTGTGGGTACTACACGTGACAACATTTATGATCTTCTGCAGAATATATACTGTAATATTTCCCCAGATTAATTTCTATTTATATTCTAGCAAATTCAGTTGACCTATGGTATACTGAAACAAATGTCAATTTAAGACTTCTTTTGTTGGAGAATTTCTACAACTTCTAAATGTACAAATTAGTTTCCTCATCCTGTAGAGGTAACCCTGAACCTACACATTTCCCCTTCTGCTTTTCTTTGAGGATCATGAAAATTGAAACTCACAAAGAAAATCAACATAATCACACTGTTCAGGACCTGAGCTTCTGAGAAGTACCCTCTATTTGGTTTGGTTTTGTCTGTTGGTTTTTTTTTCCCCTATAACTCTGCAAAGGAGCAGCCGCCTAATGTCAATGGTAAAGCCTTAAAAAAGTCTGTTTCCTGGTTAGAATGCATTTAAATGGGTGAAAACACAAAGTTAATTGAAGGTATCTGGAAATTACTTAAAAGATCAAGACTCATGCAAGTCCCAAATCACAGATAACATGGGACCCAGAGAAGCATCAGACTTACATCAGACATACAACTTCTGAAATGCTTTTGAAAGAGGCAAAATGGAAAAGGAAGCTATAAGGAGGACTGATGATTTATAATGCTTCCATAAAATTATCTTCTGAGACATCAAAAATGTATATAACTTTTTCATTTCATGGAATAATTGGTAAGGACCATAAGTGTAGCTGTTTTTCTAATAGAAAGGAATATGAAATTGTTATTCAGGTAGTATCTGCAAGCAAACATCTGCTAGAAGTATCTCAGTTACATCTTCAAACATTTAATTAACGGGGAAACTGCTGTCCATGACTGATTCTTTCTCGAACAGCTCCAACTTGACAGCCACCAGAAAATGAGTACGATCAGAAAGGAGAAGGAGGAAGGGTATATAATGTCCCCACTGACAATAAGTATTATCATATATAAGGATTAAATTCTCATCATACAGTTGATGAATTTTAGAAGCTTTTTGCTTTTTCTAGGATGTATGTCTTTCCTGGCTGGTATTCTCAGAAGGTATGGTACATGTTTCTTCTAGGAATGGCATTGCAGCTGGTCTTGCTCTAACATTTTCCTACTTCTGTTGAAATGAGTTTGCTTTTTTGTTCATATTTAATAAACTTGTTTCTCTCCTCTCCCTTAAGTTCTTTTTCTTCTGTGTTATTTTTTTCTAATCTGTCTCTAAATCTTGCTTGACTGCTTTCATATTTTTCAACCCTTATTTCTCTCATCTAATAACTTGTTTTGCTCTGCAGATTAGCTTTCTCTCTACGTCATTCATTATAGCAAATCCTCCTTTTCGTTTCTGATAACCTTGATATATCAATCATCTGCTTCCTCCAGTTTCCGCAGCTGTTCTAACAATGCCACCTATAATGTTTCCTAATACTGCTCATTGTCATACTTAGGACCTCACTTTTTCCAACAGCCCAGAAATCTTATGTTTTCTATTTGTTTCTGATCTGAGTGTTATTTAACTTGTCACTGCAATAAGAGCAAGACTTTTGTCTGCAAAAGTTGCTTGGCTTTAGATAATATCGTTTGATATTTCTCAATTACAAGCTTTTTAATGGTTACTGCTGTGATATCACTGATTTGATGATTGGCACAACATAGAGCTTTTTAAATTAAAAAGAGCTGTACAAATAAACTTAGCCTTTTCACTTCTACCTCAAGACTACATATCTTTTCTACTATGCCATCTATTTCCTATTTATTAACTGTGCTGAACTAAAAGGGCACACTAACTTGTAAAATATTATACTAATATGATTTAATTCTATTTTGCAAAAACTTCAAATGTATAATGCAGTGGTTTGATTCTTGTCTTTTTATATTGTTCTTGGTCTTTATGTTCACATGGAGCATTGTCAGTAGAATTTTTCCCTTACTGTCTATACCTAAATCTTTTTATTTCTACAACTTCCTCTTTCATTACCAATGCTTAATTTTTTTAGCTGAAACATTCTTCTGTAAATTGTGAAAGTTGTTTTCTCATTGGCACTGCTATGGATCATGTGTTTCTTATATGGTGTTAGAATTTCTTTAAACAGCACATTCAGGCTATGAATCAGAAGAGGCAGCTGTCATGTTTTCATATGTTCCAAGAATCATGTAGACATACATCAACATGAAGGGGACTGGTATCATTCCTTGGAATTGTGACCCACAGCTGTCATTGACAATGGCACACTGATGAGATGGTGTAATCTTTTGTAGTTGGGCACAGGTCAAAGCACTACATCATTGTGACAAAAAGGTATCTATCTTTCTCAACAAACCAGCTGAACAGTGTGTGTGTAGATTTATGCATATACACAATTTTTGTTGCTTCTGTCATTACTTTTTATCATGTTACAGTTTGTTGTGTGGCAAAAGACATTTCTATCATCATGCTTTCCCTAGAAATGTTAGCTTCTTTTTGTTTCTTTTTGTTTCTTACTTAGCTATGGTGGTGTGCAGTTAAATATTTGTTGTATCAATGAAGATTTGAGTGAGTCCTCTTTCTGTACATATTTATGCTGAATATTCTTACAGTAGCACACTATTCTTTTGTGTAATTTGCAATAAATCTATAGATGAAAAGGAGGCTTAAGAACTTTCAGGTGACTGCATGAATATTTGCTTATAGTGACTTAAAAAGCCCCAATAAGGTAAGTCTTATGAATGTTCACTTATTAATGCATAAGTATTTTCTGGAGATTCTACTTTTTCTTTTACTTTTCCTTTTTCTTTTCCTTTTCATAGAATCATATAATCATAGAATAGTTAGGGTTGGAAAGGAACTTCAAATCATCTAGTTGCAACCCCCCTGCCATGGGAAGGGACACGTCACACTAAATCACGTCACCCAAACACTAAACCATGCCACCCAAATTTCCTTTTTCTTTTTCTTTTAATTTTCTTTTTTTCTTTTCCTTTTTTTCTCTTTTTCTTTTCCTTTTTCTTTTTTTTTTTATTTATTTTGAGCTTCAGGGTTGTCATGTCTGAAAGGAGTACAGAAGGGAGTTAGGTTTCATCAGATTTTTAGACTTTTTCCTAATTTCTCCTTCCCTGTGAGGGCACAATTCAAACAAGATCTTTTTTCCCACAGATTGACATGAGCTGTCATATTTTGCTTTACTTCAGGCATATTTGGCAGGGTCATCACTTTCAGTACTGGGTTTCATTTAGAAAATGATAAGACACTCCATCTGAGATGTTTCTTTAAATTTCATAGTTGTCATAAATTTGAATTAATCTTGGTGATCTCAGAAGGTTTGCTGAAATCCAGTGTAGAAAGTGTAGAGTCTCTTCTTGCCCTTAATTAGGAGTAATGATTTGTTTTGCCTAGCTCATGTACTGTACTTCCTTAAAGAGAAGCATCTCTCCTTCCCAGTCTTTCACCCTGAAGTTGACCTGTTTGGGATGGAATAAACCCTGAATGAAGCCAGAAATTGGATTACTCTGTTGCCTAGGATTTGGGGTATACATGTGGAATGAAAGAGGGAAAATTTTAAAATGGATCCTAATCAAGTGGGGAATATATTTGAACTTAGGTTGTCATAGCTGAGGTGCTATGGTCCTCTCATCGTCAGTGTGTGGGTGCACTCTATACAATCCATAATTTAAGTTATTTGAACTACTTCAGGAAACCAGTGGACTAATCATTGTGAAATTTTTCATTCTGTCCAGAGCAGTCACTAACTTTGACTCAGCTAATAAACTGGTTCTTGAAGTTTCATATCAACCCAAACGACTTTTGCTAGAGATAAAATCCTCAAATACACACATAGAATTGCTCAGTATTTCATCCTCCATGCATATACCAAATAACTGGGAGCAAGAGGAGATGGGAGAATTTTTGACTGTGTCATTTGCAGCAGCCTCTGCACAACTATACCATCGGCCTACCATAGGCCTTGTCAGAACAAACGATGTTTGCTTTGCTTTCTGCTTGTGAGGTTGTGCCATGGGAAAGAACATGTAGAATAGACTTGCAGAAGGGTAAAGGAAGAACTTGATAAGAGTAATCTTGGGGAGCACAAGGCAACATGTAGAAAATCATCCAAAGAAGTGCTTTGCTTAACAATATCACAGTAGACAGAGGCTTAATTAAGTGACCTAACAGTCTACTTGAAAAGCTTGGAAGTGAATAGAAAGATAGGCCAGCAAGAACATTCAGAACAAAAATCAACATAATCTCTTTGATCTAACTGTACTTTCAGAAAAAATAAATAATAGTACAATCAAACAAACAAAACCAACCAACCAACAACCAAAAACAAAAAACCCAACCTTTTTTGCTAAGCTAATCAAAATTAAGATCTAGTTTAAGAGAAACATGAAATATTTTATGCCTATACTGTTAGAGTTCAGAAAAGCTATAAGCAACTGGAAATAGTATTACACCGTAGAAGATTCTTGGCAGCCTTAGCTCTAGGTATTGCTGACTGTGTAACCTGTAATATACCATTTTGGCAGGGGCATATACAAAGCATACATAAAAAGGTTAAAATTGTATTGAAAATAGCACAGAGAATTAGAGAAAAATATGGCTGACAGGCAGTATCTAACATGTACAAAAGGTTTCCACAGAGACATATGTCATGAACTATTCATATTGAAACAGCAAATATACTAGCTTTCTAATTATTTTAGCATTAGAACTGGTTTTATGCTAGCCAAGCAAAAGGACCCTGTAATGGTACAGGGTAGGATAATAAAAAAAGAATGTTTAACCTTCCCTCCAAACTCATTTAGCCAGATCCTCTCTAGCAAAATTCAATTGGCTCCAGTAGGACTGCACCAGAGAGAAATTCCAGTTTGATTTTTGCAATGGGAAATTCAGCTCACCCATTCTTCTGTGCTTTCATTTAATCTGAAAAATAACGACATGTGGCAGACTACCCTTCTGCTGGGGAAGAATGATTTCCTAGCACCCATAGCTGGGTCCTAGCCTGTCAGGAACTGTCACATAGAGAAGATCTGTCCACCTGCTGCCATCTCATTCCTGGCAGTGGGCTCTGGTTTTGTTCTCCGCCAACATGCTGCCTTGCAGTGTGCGAGGCTCCTTGGTAACATCTGTCACAGCCAGCGCTGTGAAACACAGCAACCTCACTGCTGAAATCTTTTGCATTCCCATGCCGACTGTATTGTTTTCTATTGCCATTAAGTAATAGTCAAGATCCAATTTTTTAAATATTTCACAACTTCTGTAATTCTAGCAAACTCCAACCTCCCCATGAGTCTGGCAGACAACCAGTTCATGTTAAATGTTGCTATAAACAGCCAAAAGCAGAGGTGTCAGCTTCCTTGGTGCAGGATATACAGTTATGGCTTAAGAAATTCCAATTCCTGACAAAACAGATCAGACTGCGGGGGTGGGAGGGACATTTTATATGTCCCACTTCTGAGGAAGACTATATAAGGTAGGGATTTTAACATCAAATAGTTGTGTATAAATAAAACCTTTCAACTTTTCTAAGATTCAGAACTACATAGAATTTTAAGGACTGTCTTATCATGGATACCTGAAAAGTCTCTCTTTGTTTTCCTGGTAACTCTGTAATTTGAAAATATAAAATAATAATTCTCAACAATGATTTTCCATCAACCATTTTCTAAATTTTCTTTATGTGAAGGGATTCTGAAAAGCAAAAAAAAAAAAAAAAAACCCTTCTTTCTCAGTTTTGGGAAAAGAAAGCTTTTAATTTCTTTTAATTTCTTAAGTTTTTAGTTTATCAGCAAGACACATGGAAGTTTGAGAAAATGGGTCTATTCTTTTTGAAGCTTTGGCATGGGGAAAGAGCATATTATTTCATTGATTGTGATTTGAATGGTGGAGAGATAACAATCATTATCTTATTACCATTTTCAGGATACATTATGCATTCGCACAAGTTTATTTAAAGGAAGAGTTTTCTTATATAGTTGTAAGATCATATTCTCATTGCAGATCTATTGCAAAACCATCTATAAAGAATTTAGGTGTAACTGTAGAAATACTCAAGTTGTTCGAGACTTCATGCATTCTTTGTTTTTGGGTAGCCCAAAATGAATGCATTTAGAGAAAAAAACAATGAAAATTAATACCCAGGATCCCAGCACAATAAACAACAGACAAGACTCACATTTTCTAGTTTTCATAAATTATATATTCCCGTCTTCCACATTTGTACAGTTCTAATCTTCCTGAGTCTGCTACACACCCTCATTTAAAGGGAATTATTCTGTGACAATACAAACATTAATTAAGGTTTTACAGTAAACTTTTTTTTACATTTTAAACTATCTCCAGCAGATGTCAGCAATGCACTCTCTAAACTCCAGCCTCAACCTTTCCCGGTGTTACAGAACTCATCTAATATATTATACCATATTTAAACAAACAGAAAAAAAGAAAATTATTATCCTTGCTTCTGAAGAGACTCGTGACATTGCTAAGCTTGTCCAGCTAATAATGTGATTCTTTGCTTAGCTTCTTCTGGGAAGGAGGTGTTATTGCATATTGGACCACTAACATGCTCATTGGGTTTTTTGCTCACAATTTCTGCACAAGGCTGACTTTCTGTGCATGTTTTACTCTATTAGACTATCAATAATAATGTATTTGATTATATTTTGCTTTATTGTGAGACTATAGAAGAAAAAGTAATAATGAATGTATGTGGGACACTGCTGCTGTAGTGTTTATTTACCTGAAAATTTTAGGGCAAAACGGAAATACACTAGACCATCGGGAGTGACAGAGCACTGAGGTAAGTAGCAGAGGTTGTTATCTCCAAGTATTCTTCTTTACCAGGAATGCAGGCATCCCGCTGTAGCATCCAAAACAAATACAGAACATTAACAGGCTCTGGTTCGATTTTGTGGCAAAATCTTTTCTATTATTTATTAACTTAAACCTCTTAAAGTTCTCTCAGACACAGCAACAAAAAAGTACACAACAACCTCTATTGAGACAGCAACATGTGTGTGGTGCCAAAGCAGACATGCCAATTTTGACGCTATAATGTCCGTGGAGCTACACCCACAGACTTCAGAGTACTGGGGTTTTTCATCTTGTTTTTGATGGTGGTGGGTTAGGGTTTTTTCCCCCAAGTTTTATAGAAATAGATTTACAAATTCTTTTGGAGCAGCATTGATCTGTCAGAAGATGAACTTTCAGATTTGGCCAAAACTGCATAGAAAAGATACCTCATGTCAGGGATAAAATTTCTGGTTAAAACCACAGAAAAGGCAAGCCCCATTTCTGAGTGAGAAGGGAAGCCTGGGAATCCATTTAATTCAGGATCAGCCTGACTTACAGAGGATTTTTAACAGTTCAGGGGATTCTTCTGACTGCCCAACTAGAGGTTGAGGTCTGGAACCATAAAAGCATTTAAGCATCAAGCTTTCTGAGGATGGAACACCAGAATATCTTTTGCATTGAAATTCATAGCCTTTCTCTGAATCAATGGGTAAAAAATATACAACTTGAAGCATCTTTACTGGGGGGTGGAAATGGAAGTTCATGCAAAGATCTATAGTCAGGGTTCATCCCTAGGAAATGGAGGGTGTAGGTGAATTTTCCGATCACCAAGTAAATAGGAGAGGGTTTGTGGGTTTGTTCTCTCTTTCCCATTAAAACTGCAAATGCTGTTGGGCTTATGCCAATGCACAGCTGAAAAAAAATTTGGAGGCTATGGGAAAACTGATTCCTGCCCAGTTCTAATTTTAGGTTTGGCTGGTAGCACTCCAAATTATTCAGGTTGTCTGATAGGTGCCGTTATACAGTACAGTTTTCAGCTGCTTATAACTTTGCCAGAACATTAGCCATTTGGACAGAAATTTTCCGTGACTTTGCCTGCCAAAATGTGATTTTTTGATAACTGCCAATCAAATTATTCAGGCCTTTTAGAGTATGAGCTGGGGGGAAATAGGAAAAGTGTGGAGATTTTACTGTTAGTAACTTCTGTTCATTGTTTTTTTTTAAGTAGCATTAGCCTCCCTGTGCTCAGTACATGGGAAATAAGAATGAGTAGAAGTTCATATGCATCGGTGCAGTGCTTGCTGAGACCTGGTGGTCAACCCATGTTAATTCTCCCAAATTATAAGTTCTTGAAAAAAAAACCCCAATAACAACAAATTCAGTTCACAGTTCTCAGTGCTTTTCATTTTGGCTCCCAGGATCTATATATACTTACCAATCATGCTTGAACATTTCAGCTTGTCCTGAGAGAAGACAACCCTACAGACACTGGATTAGAAAGACATTGAAGTATGTCAATCAAAGGTGCTCCCCCACTCTGTTTCTTTGCCCAACAAGAAGGACAAAATTGGATTCCACCTTCCCCCTCACCTCCCATCATCACAACTAATTCCAGATGGAGCAGCAACCTCCAAAAATAAGAAAGGATGTTGAGGTCATTGAAGGCAATCAGGCAGAGTGGAAGAGAGAGACTTCAGATGTATGGTTTTGGATCATGAGAAGATAAAATCCAGAGTAAGGTGGTGGCAGGGGGATATGAAAAAATGAGGCTGATATGAGTGGATGACTGGAATGGTGGGTACTGTGACTAGAACTGAAACAGAATACAGACTGAAATCCTGACTGGCAGGTGGAAGGAAGATATCAAAGATTGAAGGAAGGTGTGAGAAAGTAAAGAAGAGGTTGTAGAGTAGAAAACAGCAAGCTGAGCTTGAGCTTACAGTTTACTACAGGAGGAACCTGAGCAAGAAACTGGTACTGCTGGGCAAGAAAATAGAGGGAGGAAGCAGTGATAGGTTCATTCTGCAATGTTTTTTTAGTTCTAGGCATCACCTTGAATGAGTTGGGTTTGAATCATAGAATCATAGAATAGTTAGGGTTGGAAAGGACCTTAAGATCATCGAGTTCCAAACCCCCTGCCATGGGCAGGGACACTTCACACTAAACCATACCACCCAAGGCTTCATCCAACCTGGCCATGAGCACTGCCAGGGATGGAGCATTCACAACCTCCCTGAGCAACCCATTCCAGTACCTCACCACCCTAACAGGAAAGAATTTCTTTCTTATATCCAATCTAAGCCTCTGTTTAAGTTTCAACCCGTTACCCCTTGTCCTATCACTACAGTCCCTAATGAATAGTCCCTCACCAGCATCCCTGTAGGCCCCCTTTGGAGAGATGATGCACACCTGGAGCTCATCCTTTAACAGAATCAAGGCAGGACCAGGGCATGCTTATGTTGTCAGTATCAGTGCAGTAGTATGGGTGTCACAGCTCAATTCTCAGAATTTCCCAGTATTTCAGTTTAAAGAAAAGAGGAGCACAGTTACTGGTCAACTGAGAAGGTGGCAAAAATTATTTTCCCTGGCATTACAAAAACTGACAGCAGAGATAGGAGGAAATTTATCTCTAGAAGAAAATGCTCAGTTCCTTTGACAAGTCCACCCATTCAATTCACTAAACATCTTTCAGTGTCTAAAAAAATGTAGAAACCCCAGCAGAAAGTACCTTCATTAATTGCATAGCACTTCTCTGTGCCCAGAGCAGTCCTTAACCAAAGAAGTTTTGTGAGAAAAAAAAATAGCACTAACTATGCCATTAAAGACCTTCCCATGATGTATACAAACATGACTGAGAGCAGGTTGGAAAAACAGTCTGAATTTGGTCTTTCACCAGCTTTTGAAAAGTTTTCTTTAACTTGTTTGTATTTAATACTCATTAGTGGAGATAGATTTATTCAAGCTCCTAAAAATAAACTATAAATTCAAGCTACTGTACCAAAGTCCAAACCCTGACTCAATTTTTATTTTCTCCCTGCTCAGTCAAATCTCCCTCTAACTTTAGTCGGATTACGTTGGGTGAAGATTTACTAAAACTCATCAACGACTTCATGATTTGGCTCAGAGCTCAGTGAAAAATGAACTCTTTATAAGGACTGTCATGGAACTTACATAAATTTACCAAGTCAAAGTGCAGAATATTCAGTGATTCATGGCAGTGTGTTTTTTATTAGAGCTTCTCTGAAACACAGCGGGCTTACTTAGCAAGAGTTCACGCAAACATTTTCTTTGGTTTCAAGCTGCAAAGGTTCACACGCTCCAAGTTTCACTTTAAGCTTTGAGTTTGAGTCTTGGAAATGCCCTACTTTCACTCAATTTTTTTATTCAAACCGTAGTAAAATAAATCTGGCATGAATGTGAACCAAATTCAGACTGGCTGAAGTCCACCTAAAGCTGTGAATGCAGCTTAGAGGCTTGGTGTGGTAAATGGCTTTTTCTTTGTTCTTAACTGTACCACTGACATCATGTTGATACTCACCTTGCTTCTCCCACTGTGCCCCAGATCACATGGCACCTTTGTGAAACTGCAGATTATGATAAAAATCATAAAAAAGGTAAAAGGATACTGTTACACTTGAAGGTCTGAACTAGCAACAGGTTTCAAAAGAAACATTTGAAGAGTTTCTTCAATTGTATAACTATATTTTATCCAGCCCAGTAAAAAATACAGTGTTATTATATCACGTTATGTAAACTGTCCCTTTGCCTACAACACCCTTGCTATGTTAAGAATTCTCCATAAGCATCTATGAAGTGATTCAACTGACCACCCTTGAGTTCCCAGGTAAAACCCCTTTTTTGCTATGTCCCTGTCAAGAACCTTCTACTTTAAGACCTCATAGATCTAGCTGCTCGGTGCCATTTCAAAGCTTCCTTTTTGTTGTTGTTTTTTTTTTTTTTTGTATTTGTTACCATATTTGTTCTTCAGTCTCTAGAAGTTCACACTTTTTTTTGTTCCATTACTATACAAGTAATTATAAAGGCTCTTCTTTTTCTATTTTTTTTCTGTGGATTAATTTGTTCACCTCCTTACTCCTACAGTTTTCCTCATTTCTCAGGTATGATTTTCAACCTGATCTTACTGAAAGATAGCATCCTGCTGTGCTTTCACCTCTCCACCTCTCCAAGAAAGCCAGAGAAAATTAAACTGACTTGGAGATGGTTCTGATTTCTGATTTGATTGGAAAGTTTTTTAAACAGTTATAGCCATAGTGAAGACATTAATCCACATTTGCTGGAAGAAGGACAGTACCGATATGATATGAAGAATGAGAGGAATGTCACAAGTACTTGCCAACAAAGATGAACTAGGCTGAACAGCAGTATAAGCTGACTGAACTTTATAGCAGGAGACACTTCTTGTAGAACTCAGGCTGCTATTAACATTCAGTTTAAAACCAATTGTATATACTTTCACTGTGACCCTTAATTTTGAGCATGCTTACACCCAGTTTAGAAAAACCCTGGTGTTTTAGAAGAATTTAAATTTAGAATTTAGAAGAATGTTAAACTTATTTTAACCTTAAGAGAGAAAACAGTGCCCCGTAAATTTGAAGCTAATTTCTTAGATCAACAGAAATGGGAGGTACAGAAAGAAGCCTATGTGGTAAAATTATTTAAAGAAATACAGACATACTGGTTGATTAGAATAAAATTCAGCCTACCAAATTAGATGCCAGTGTCCATTCTCAAGGTCAGAACAGAGAAGAGGTCAATGATACCATTTATTTTCTTTTCTCTGTTTTCTATTTGCCTAACCTGACTGTTCTGCAAGTGCTCAAACCATCACTGACCACCCTTTTACCAATACAACTGTCTTCACAATTGCCCCATGAGCTCCAAGCTGGACTAGTGTTTGTAGACACAATTATTTTTGTGAAACAGAGTGGAGTTTTCTCTCTTTCCCCAAAAGGAGTCAAAAAAACACAGAGTTCCAAGCCACCTCTCACTGTAAAATATAAGCAAGACCTTGATTTATTTGTCCCATGCTGGGTCTGATTCCACCTGAGCTGGTTTGGTCATCCAGCTGCCATTATAGAAGGATTTCACTTAGGTCTCAGGTCATAATAGTTAGCCTCATAAGGATGTCTTTAATATCCCTGAGCATATAAAATGGCAGTAGACACTGACACTTGAGCCACTTCCACCCTGCAGCTATGAGTAGGAGGTTTTTCTTGCCTATTCAAAGTAGTTATTCAAAGCTAGTGTTTTCAATAGAAAAGAACAAGTAAATGGAATTGCTTGCCACACATGGGCTAACAAGAACATTAGTAGATAAGACCTGAAGGCTGACATATGTTTTGTTACTGGGGACAATGACACTATGAGAAGGACTCCAGGATTAATGACCTCAGGAGGCAGTGATACAAATAACATTTATGCAGTGTAGGCAAATTATTTCAAAGCTAATAAAGGGCTTACAGACAAGTTTTACTACAGGTAAATGAAAAAAATTCCAGTGCTTAAAAGTAAGGCCTAATTGAATAAAAGGTTTTAGATATGAGCTCAGAATAAACTACACAAGATTGCAGTGAGTAAGAAACACTTGGGAGGAATATAGGGCAGTTGTTAAAGGATGTAGGGAGACAATTAGGACAGCTAGGGCCTCCTTGGAACTTAATCTTGCTAGTCGGATTAAGGACAATAGAAAGGGCTTCTTCAAATACATAGCAAATAAAACTAACACAAGAGGCAATATAGGCCCACTGCTGAGCAAGGTGGGTGCCCTCGAGGCAAAGGATATAAAGAAGGCAGAGGTGCTGAATACCTTCTTTGCCTCTGTCTTTACTCCTGCAGACTCTCCACGGGCGCCCCAGATTCCTATAGCCCCAGAAGGAGTCAGGACAAAGGAAGAGTTTGCTTTGGTAGATGAGGATTGGGTTAGGGATCAGCTATGCAATTTGCACATCTATAAATCGATGGGTCTGGATAGAATGCACCCACAGGTGCTGAGGGAGCTGGCGGAGGTCATTGCTAGGCTACTCTCCATCATCTTTGGTAAGTTGTGGGAAATGGGAGAGGTGCCTGATGATAGGAGGACGGCAAATGTCACACCAGTCTATAAGAAAGGCAAGAAGGAGGACCTGGGTAATTATAGACCGGTCAGCCTTACCTCCGTCCCTGGAAAGGTGATGGAACAACTTATTCTTGATGCCATCTCTAGGCATATCAAGGATGAGGGATCATTAAGAACAGCCAACATGGTTTTATCAGGGGGAAGTCATGTTTGACCAACCTTATAGCCTTCTATGAGGAAGTGACTAGGTGGAGGGATGATGTTAGAGCGGTAGATGTGGTTTTTCTTGATTTCAGCAAGGCATTTGATACTGTCTCCCACAGCATCCTCATAGATAAGCTAAGGAAGTGTGGGCTTGATGATCAGGTAGTGAGGTGGATCAATAACTGGTTGAAAGGAAGAAGGAAGAGAGTTGCGGTCAATGGGGCAGAATCTAGCTGGAGGTCTGTGACTAGTGGAGTCCCTCAGGGGTTGGTGCTGGGACCAGTGCTGTTTCATGTTTTCATCAATGACCTGGATGAGGGAACTGAGTGTGCCCTCAGCAAGTTCACTGATGACACTAAATTTGGAGGAGTGGCTGACACACCAGAAGACTGTGTTGCCATTCAGCGAAACCTGGACAGGCTGGAGAGTTGGGCGGGGAGAAACTTGATGAAATTCAACAAGGGCAAGTGTAGAGTCTTGCATCTGGGGAAGAGCAACCCCATGTACCAGTACAGGTTGGGGGTTGACCTGCTGCAAAGTAGTGAAGGGGAAAGGGACCTGGGCATCCTGGTGGATAGGAGGATGACCATGAACCAGCAATGTGCCCTTGTGGCCAAGAAGGAAAATGGCAATCTAGGGTGCATTAGAAAGGGTGTGGTTAGTAGGGCAAGAGAGGTTCTCCTCCCTCTCTACTCTGCCTTGGTGAGGCTGCATCTGGAATATTGCATCCAGTTCTGGGCCCCTCAGTTCAAGAAGGACAGGGAATTGCTTGAAAGAGTCCAGCACAGAGCCACAAAGATGATTAAGGGAGTGGAACACCTCCCTTATGAGGAGAGGCTGAGGGAGCTGGGTCTCTTTAGCTTGGAGAAGAGGAGACTGAGGGGTGACCTCATCAGTGTTTACAAATATGTAAAGGGTGGGTGTCAGGATGATGGAGCTAGGCTTTTTTCAGTGATATCCAGTGATAAGACAAGGGACAATGGGTGTAAACTGGAGCACAGGAGGTTCTATGTGAACATCAGGAAGAACTTCTTTACTGTGAGAGTGACAGAGCACTGGAAGAGGTGTCCCAGGGAGGTTGTGGAGTCTCCTACGTTGGAGATATTAAAGGCCCGCCTGGACAAGTTCCTGTGTGATGTACTCTAGGTTACCCTGCTCTTGCAGGGGGGTTGGACTGTATGATCTTTCGAGGTCCTTTCCAACCCTTGGGATTCTGGGATTCTGTGATAGGAGAGAGAGGTTTGTCTAAAATACTGCCTCTTCCCTTAACAGCTTTTGTCATAAGGACTTTTGTGAAAGCCTGCTTACTTGGTCTTTGAGTATGGTTAAGTATAGCTGATAAAAACCACCAGGGCAACCCACTTTGACAAAGAACACACTTGGAAGAAAAGAGATCTAGTCTGAAAGTTTCATGTTTTCTCTTTACAAGGGAATAAATGAGAAGCGGGGTGAAAATATAGGACCCCTCTGTTCATAGTGTTACAGTTGAAAAATGACAGGTTGTGCAGAACAGAGTGGTGTTGTAGGAACAACCCTGATTTTGACTGTATCTCTGACAGAAGAGCTATGGACTCCAATTTCAAAGAATATGATGTATATTTAGGTCTAAGTAGAAAATATTTATAATAGAATATACTAAAATCAATTCCCTCCCTCAGAGGAACAATCACCCATCAGTGCATTATCAAATCAACTTTTCCTTTTTTGCTTTCTCTATTTGCCCCAAGAATCCTTTGGGTTATTTAGTGTGTGTTGGTACATCTTCTGTAATAAAGGCAAGGAGCACCTCAGTATCTGCTATGGCGTGGTAGTTAGGACATTCATAGCATGAAGATGTCCGTTTCAGCCCCAACAACCTGAGAAGAACACTATATCTGGTTTTGCCACTTCTTCTGTGCACAGGCTAACACTAAAGTAGGATACCAAACCTGGATAGCTGTGCTGTGCCTGTGTTCAGTGTTGTACTTTTGTTGTAATTTTTTGCTTTTTCTTGACCTGATTTTGAATTCCAAATGCTTTTAAATATGAGATAAATGCTGACTTACTCATCTATGTCAAGACAGTGGTAACTCTAATGCCAGTGGTAGAGCTACATGTGCCTGAGTAAACACTGTCCAAAAGAAAGATCTCTATGGGCCTACACTATTATGTGGATATTTTATCAATCACACTCTTTGATTTAGGCTTCTAAATCCCATCTAAACTGCCAAGTTCCTATATTCCTTTTTTTTACCATGCCGAAGTTACAAGTCCCACTGTATTTGAGAACTTTTTGATCTCAAATGCCTCACAACATTGATGTGAAGCTGAGAACAACTATGTTTTCATTGAAACAAATGTAAAAGACACAGATAGCTAAACTAGTTTGAACAAAATCATGCAAAGAGCCTGTTGTAACGCAGACAATTGAGCCTCATTTTCTTATACCTGTCCTTCAAATGATCCTTGCTTTCTTCTAATCTGTGAAAGTAAGATTTTTACGGCAAAAATAAATAATGTCTGATACAATAAAAGTGCGTGAGAAAGGAGAATGGGTGGAAAAGAATTAATTGATTAAATAGATGGGCAGGATATGTATGCCCATAGACTGAAGGTGGCCTCTGTATCTGTGTCTTCTTCCTTCAGAATATACTCCAGTTTAACATGTAAATTGGCTCCAGGATTGAACAAAACAAATGCTAGTGCCAGCTTTTGTTCAATGTAATGTTTTCCATCTGCTTCATAAGAAACTAAATAACTTTCTGGACCATCCCAGGTACATATCATGTAATATGTAGTAATAAATCATAAAAAAAGAAATATAATGTAGCCAAGCACACAAAATTCTACAGAAAGCCACCATATTGTTACACTACAGATCAGAGGACTGCTGTCATAGTTCAGCAATTCTCATTGAAAAGGATTAATTCCTGGATTTGTCCCAGCCACCTGAGGAATGTGTGTGGTCATTCTGGCTCCACAGATTGTCAGTAAAATAAACTCTTAATCCCGTATTGAAATAGACAGCATGAATGAATTTCTGCCAGAAGATACCCATTGAGCTCCAGTGATTAGATATGGCACCTAAGATGGCAGTGATTTAAACTTGAGTGCCCTGGGAAGATGCTTGAATCTGGAGTGAATCTGTTGCCTCCAACGACTGTATCAGGGCTGCATGCCACCAGACTTGTTGGTCATTCCCTTGTAACTCTCTGCACCTTTGGCACTCTCCCATTTACTAAGAGATGAAGTGGAGTAAAGGCAAAATAGCAAAAAAAGTAAGAAGAAGAAGAAAAGCCTTTCAGTTCCCAGTGTGTGCATTCATAGACAATTTGAACATTAAATTCTGGAGACAATATGGACTTTGTATTCTTTTTTATACACACTGTAATGCTGTAACTGGCTTCACTTTCAACCAGGCATCTGCTTGTCAAAAACATTGCTCAAAAACTCTAACAATCCATTTAGCTTACTTTTTTTTTCCCCTGAGTTTGAACAGGCTTAAGTTAAAAGACCAAGGTAAAAAACAAAGGAACTCACATTTTTAAGCCATTTCCTTCCAAGTACCTCTTCACAGTTCCATCTGCAGATCAGTTATGAGAACAGTGAGTTCCTTTCACTTCTGAGCTAACTGGTATAAACACCTGCAGATGATGTCCCAAGACATTTACTTCCATGACTTCTCTCAAATCTTAAAAGACAAAATCCTAACTGCATGCAAGGGTCATGGGGAGGAAGAAACTAACAAGTTTGTTCTCCATCAGAGAGTGTCTAAAATGAAGATTCAAATGCTAGATGTGAACCTGATTTATTTCCTTTATCCCTTTCTTCCCACAAATGGCTGTAGTGGTCAACTTAGTTGGTGCATAGTCAGAATCCCAGTCTTCCTGTTTCACATTGACATCTTTACAGATGATATGAGAAGCATGAGATGGCTTAGTCTTAGTAAAATAAAAAGAATATTCTCTGTATTGAAGTACTATTCAAATGTCAGAGACAAAAGTAGATCCTTCTTATTCTACCTTCTTAAAAAAACAGAGCAGGTGAGAAACATCTCTATATTAGTATTTCTTAATTTGCTTGTGGAAGATAAAAACAAAAAATAAAACTTTTTTTTTTCCTAGAAATGTCAAAAAACCCATGAAAAATAAAAGCTGCACATAAAGGAAAAGACAGTTTTTTCTCCCTCAGAATTCTCAGACATTTGAGGAAAGCAACCTTACATGTATATACACACACACACACGGATACACATATTCTTAAAGTCAAAACTTAATTTTCTTTTGCTTAAAAGTATTGAGAATATTCTGACTGACTCTTGAAGCTAGAAAAAAGACTGATCCTAAGTGGAGAAGAATAGACTTTTGCTGTTGATTGAGTAAAGGTAGATGAAGTTGCCAGCTGGTTAAAGGCATGGTTACTCTTTCTTCATGTAACTTGCAGTATGTGTTTTGTGACCACTTCACATATGAGTGGGAAGGAAGGGGTAAAGGATAAATAAATCAGGTCTTCATCTAGCATTTAAGTCTTCATTTTAGCCAGCCTCCCTGACGGAGAACAGGTTGGCTAGTGTCTTACCTCCCATGACCCTTGCATACAGGCTGGGATTTTTGCCTTATAAACCATCTTGAAGTAGGTGGGTATCAATACTCTTCACCTCTCTTACAAATCTGTCCCACAAGCTTATAACATAGGACATCATTACTCCTCTGATGTTTTGCTTACATAGAATCATAGAACAGAATCATAGAATAGGTAGAGTTGGAAAGGACCTTAAGATCATCAAGTTCCAACCCCACTGCTGTGGGCAGGGTCACCTCACACTAAACCATGTCACCCAAGACTCTGTCCAACCTGGCCTTGAACACTGCCAGGAATGGAGCATTCACAACTTCCTTGGGCAATCCGTTCCAGTGCCTGACCAAACTGACAGTAAAGAACTTCTTCCTTATATCCAATCTAAACTTGCCCTGTTTAAGTTTTAACCCATTACCCCTCGTTCTGTCACTACAGTCCCCAGTGAAGAATGTCTCCCAAGCATCCTTATAGGCCCCCTTCAGATACTGGAAGGCTGCTATGCGGTCTCCATGCAGCCTTCTCTTTTCCAGGCTCAACAGCCCCAACTTTCTCAGCCTGCCTTCATACGGAAGGTTCTCCAGTCCCCTGATCATCCTTGTGGCCCTCCTCTGAACTTGTTTCAACAGTTTCATGTCCTTTTTATGTTGAGGACATCAGAACTGCACACAATACTCCAAGTGAGGTCTCACAAGAGTAGGGCAGAGGAGCAGGATCAATGAAGATAAACTATGCCGTACTGCTAATGCCAGATTTGCTATGTTAAGGTTACCGACACAGCAGCAGCTTGACAGGAAAGGTTTTTGTTCGTCCCATAAAATTGTTTTGAGAGCTCACCATTTCCCTGTTCCTAGTATACAATGGAATCTTTTCAAGTGTTTGCATAAAATCTAACTACACCCAGAAAGGCACCTTGCATTCACTCATACAGCCAAGTAGACTAGTAGTTCAGGTCAAAAAACAAAACAAACAGCAAAACAGCAAAAAGTGTCTGGTTTCCTATTTCTTACCACCAGCCACCCTGTTACTGTCTTTTTTAATGAGGGAAAGTATGTCATTCTTACATCTACCAGATACTCCTTCATTGAGCAGATGAGACATTCTTAATTGCTGTACCTATGTAAAATGTTTAAGCTCCAATGAGTGCCTTCTAATAGTAACAAAAATATTCTGACAGTAAATTTCTATAAAATGTCTAAAATACATTAATATTTTAGAGCACAAGCCAAATTTAATTTACCGATTCTTAATAGTGTAATCTCCCTGCTCCAGATAGCTTGAAAATTTAGCAACTAAGAACAGTAAGCACAGAGTAAATGGCAGTGGAAGAAATATCACAAAAGATGTGATAGAATCATTTAAGTTGGAAAAGACCTTTAAAATCATCAAGTCCAATCATTTACCTAACACTGCACCAATAAGCCATGCTCCTAAGTGTCATATCTACACACATTTTAAACACCTCCAGGGACAGTGACTCAGCTATTTCCCCGGGCAGTTTGTTCCAGTGCTTGACAGCACTTTCCATGAATGAATTCTAACTAATACCCAATCAAAAACTCTCCTGGTGCAACTTGAGGTTGTTTCCTTTCTTGTGTTCTGAACTTGTATTCTGGGTTCAGCTGTAGCAGTCATTTTTTTTCTCCTTCTTACTAGCTGGTGAAGTGCTGTGGTTTTGACTTTTGGCTTGGGAACAGCACTGATAACACTGATGTTTTTAGATACTGCTCAAATGTTTACTCTGATCAAGGACTTTCTGAGTCTCAGGCTCTGCCAGGGAGGAGGGGAGCCAGGAGGAAGCTAGTTGACCCAAACTAGCCAAAGAGGCATTCCATACCTCAGCACATCATGCCCAGGATGTAGAACTGGGGGCAGTTACCCGGAAGGGCTAGTTCACTGCTTGGTCAGGCTCGGTGTCAGCTGGCGGGTGGTGAGGAGTTGTATTCTCTTCCCTTATTATTTCCCTTATCATTATTATTATTGGTGGTAGCACTAGTGGTCTGTGTTATACCTTGGTTACTGGACTGGTCTTATCTCAACCCATGGGAGTTATATTCTTTCGATTCTCCTCCCCATCCTGGGAGCTGGGGGGAGCAAAGGGGTGTGTGGGGGGGAGAGTGTACGAGGACTGTGTGGCTGATTTACAACTGAGATTAAACCATGACAACTTGTTTCTTGGGAGAAGAGACCAACACCCATCTCACTACATCCTCCTTTCAGGTAGTTGTAGGGAGCATCAAAATCTCACCTGAGCCTCCTTTTCTCCAGACTAAACAACCCCAGTTCCCTCAGCTGTTCCTAATGAGACTTGCGCTCTGCACCCTTCATCAGCCTGTCCAACATCCCCCTGCAGGGCCTTCCTACTCTCCAGGAGACTAACACTGTTGCCCAGCTTAGTGTTGTCTGCAAACTTCCTGAGGATGCACTCGATCCCCTCATCCAGATAAAGGTATTAAACAGAACTGGCCCCAATAGTGAGCCCTGGGGAACACCACTTGTGGACAGCCTCCAATTGGATTTAACTCTATTCAACACAAGTCATTAAGCTCAGCCACATAGACAGGTTTGACCCAGGGAAAAATGTGCCTACCCAAGCCATGAGCAGCCAGTTTCTCCAGGAGAATGCTGTGACTGTTCATGTCTTGCCATAAAACCCATCAGCTGAAACACTTGTTGTCTTAAATTCAAAATCCGATATTATGGCATTACTGTAATAATTGCCATTCAGGGTCTTTCCCATGTAAACTTTGGGAAATTTAATCAGTATTTGCATTAGGTACTGCAGTGAAATGTTATTCAGTTTTAAAGGTGTCTGCCTGTTTACACACTGTAGTTTATGTTTTAAATGTACCTGATAGTCCACTTTCTTCTTAAGGTGGCAGGAACTTTCTATGAGAATGTAGAGGAGCTCTGAGACAGGGGAACTGCAATTTTTATGTCTAAATTCATCCTTGTAAGTGGGTATAAACTGATACCATTATGATCTGGTTAAGTTTAATTCTGTAATTTGCCACTTACCACATTTTGTATCTGTTTCCATGCCTCATGTATGGAGTATATACATTAAAACCCTACTAATGCTGTAGGCACAGCATTTGCAGAGAAGCATGTTATTTAATCTGGTGAAGTATATTTGATCCTTGCTTTTAGCTCTGGTAGTGGCAGTCTGAAATTGGGATAGTTTGAGAGGTTTTGAAGAATTACATTTTTGTGGGGAAAAATTTTCAAATAACATATGCCCAGGTCTTGTGTTTATGTGAATACTAGGTATTTTTATGCCCTGTGGCTGTATGAAACCAATGTGCACAAATCTTCTAAACCACTGCAATGCTTTTCAAAAATTAGAGCATGCCCCTGCATTTTACTGCAGGATCATTAATGGGAGATCTCTTTCTAGTTAACCACCTCACATGCATCTTCCAGAATCACAGACACAGACTAATAACTTACCTCCCAATGCAATGCAAGGCTTTTTCTCCAGGTTAGGAGGAACAATCTTATCAATGGGTCCATTTCTTACGATCTCTTTCCAGAGAATATCAGGTCCATCTCTCTTTGACATGAATCATAGAATCATGGAATCATTCCAAAAAACCCTTAGGATCACTGAGTCCAACCATTAACCCAGCACTGCCAAATCCTCCACTAAATCAGTTCCTAAGTGGCACATCTACACATCTTTTAAATATCTCCGGGGATGGTGACTCAACCACTTCCCTGAGCAGCCTGTTCCAGCACTTGACAACACTTTCGGTGAAGAAAGTTTTCCTAATATCCAATCTAAACCTCTCCTGGTGCAACTTGAGGTCATAACTCATCACTTGTTACCTGGGAGAAGAGACCAACACCTGCCTTGATACAGCCTCCTTTCAGGTAGTTGTAGGGAGCATTGAGCGCCCTCCTGGGCTTTCTCTTCTCCAGACTAAACAATTCCAGTTCCCTCAGCTGCTTCTTGTAAGTCTTGTTCTCCAGACCCTTCAACAGCTTTGTTGCCCTTCTCTGGACATGCTCCAGCACCTCAATATCTTTCTTGTAGTGAAGGGCCCAAAACTGAACACAGTATTCAAGGTGCAGCCTCACCAGTGCCAGGTACAGGGGGACAATCCTAGTCCTCCTGGGTAAGCTATTTCTGATACAAGCCAGGATGCTTTTGGCCACCTGGGCACTCTGCTGGCTCATATCAGGCTGTCTGTCAGCCAGCGCCCCCAGGGCCCAAAACTGAACATGGTATTTAAGGTGTAGCTAAGAGTACCATCATCCAAGCCATGAGCAGCCAGTTCCTCTAGGACAATGCTATAAAAAATGGTGTTAAAGGCTTTATAATAGTTAGTTAGACAATATCCACAGCCTTTACTTCATCCACTAAGTGGGTTACTGTGTCATAGGAGGAGATCAGGTTGATCAAGTACCATCTGCCTTTCATAAACCACGCTGTCTGGGCCTGATCACGTGGTTGTCTTGTGCATGCCACGTGATGGTACTCAGGATGATCTGCTCCATAACCTTCCCTGGCTCCAAGGTAAGGATAAGAGTCCTATAATTTCCTAAATCTTCCTTCTGGCCATTCTAGTAAATGAGATTCACATTTTCTAATATCCAGTAAGCTGGGACCTCTCTGTTTATCCAGGACTGCTGATAAATGATTGAGAGTGGCTCAGTGAGCACTTTGTCAGCTCCCTCTGTATACTTGGGTGGATCCCATCTGGCTCCATAGACTCATGTGTGTCTAAGTAGTGTAGCAGGTCTATGACCATTTTCCCTTGGATTATGGGGACTTTATTCTTCTCCCCATCCCTATCTTCCTGCTCAGGCAGCTAGGTACCAGAAGAACAACTGGTCTTGTTATTAAAGACTGAGACAAAGAAGGCATTAAGTACCTCAGCCTTTTCCTAATTCTTCTTCATTATGCTTCCCTAAGGGTGGAGATTCTCCTTAGCCATCCTTTTGTTGCTAATGTATTTATAAAAACTTTTTTTCTGTAGTTAAAAAAAAAAAAACAACAAAAAAAAACCAAAATCCCAAGCAAACAAACAAAAAAACCACACAAAAATGGAAATTAAATAATAATTTAAATGACTTTTCATAATAATAAAACCCTTTTCCCATTTTAAGTGTTACTCACTGTAGCAACTCAGCTGAGGTCACTAGACTTACCTCTGAGTAACTGTGGATTCACACTCCAACTGGCAAGAAATCTTGACCTATTTGTAGCACTGTTTACTTTCTCCCCTTTAATGACTTGTCTGTGCTCACCATAGAGAAACAGCTTATCACAAGAATGGCAGAAATTTTGCAAATTTAATGGTGTTTTTGTTTCTCATCACTGTCAGAACAAAAAAAAAGAAAAGAAAAAAAAGAAAAACAGTAAAAACATAGAACCATTTAATTCTGTTCATATACTGTAGAAGAAACCTTCAGTTCATGTAAAGCAGTAAAATCGGTGGAGTTTGCTGACTTGACCCAGCTGAGAATTTGTTCCAGTGTATTTATATGTAAAATCACACAAACATGCTATGTGGATTGGTTATATGTGAAAATCAATATTAAATTCATCATATTTAGCTGTTACAGACCACAGTGAACACTTGCTCTCTAATGGTTAAATGCCCTTTGGATCTGAAGTCCTTTGATTTATTGGAAGAAACCTGCTGGGCAGAACATACTGTGGAGCTGATTAATGTCAGCTTCTGTCATCAGTTTCTACTTAGATTCTTGGCCAGCTCTGACATCTCCTCCCTTAAGGATCCAGAAGAATTTGAGGACTGATCCAAGTGCTTTACTAGCATGGGATTTGCAGAATGTGGTGCTTGCAAAATAAGGAAGATGAATGGAAGTAAAATTCCATGTTCTCTACTGGACTTGTTTCTTTAACTCATTTCTCTGGAGAAAGAGACCAATGCCAGGACCACACCAGCAAGGGAAACAAATCAATAGCATGTTCACTGGTTTTGTTACAGATGTCTTGCATTTCCTTTGCTGCTTTATATGCTCCTTCATAGCCTGTCAAACTAGAAAATGACTGCAGTGAGAATGCAGAGCTACCATAGCTGTCTAGATTTACACTCACCATTGTACAAGGAAATGTATGAATTACAAACCAGTTGATAGTGCATACCATTTTAGAGAGGATAAACCCTTATCTGAACAGGGCTAATAAAAAGTGGCAACCACTGTGATTTGCAGGTCGATTGTTCATGAGTAGCGTGAGATTTTTATCAGTAGAACACAATCATGACTGTCCTTTCCCCTCACCCTGCCTTAGGAATTATGACTGTTTATGGCAGATAATTTTCTTGAGTTCATTTTGACACATTTTCCTTGCAGTTTCTCATTTTCAGAAAGTGACTCTTACATTTCTTCTGAGCATAGAACTCTCCTGTTGCTCATCACACACATGGATACTTTTGCTACAGGCATCATACATTGCTTTAAAAATCCTGACAGTGCTGTACCCATTACTGAACATATTCTCACTGGCAAGAAGGAAGTATGAGCAAACAGTGAAATGATGAAATATTAAAAACATCAGAGTATAATTATACAAAGTATTATGAAGTCGTAGAAAACTTAGGAAATGAGCTGCCCTAAGAGTCACATTAAAACTTAAAAAAACCCTAAACTACAACCCTTCTAATAATTTGAATATAGGATTTCCTGCCCTCCATCTCACCAATGAAAACCTGATTTGTCAGAAATACTGTGATCTGGAGTAAGAATATTACATTGCTTCCCTTTAGAGGACATAATATTTTACTGTTAGCAATCTGCATTGATAAAACAAGCCTGACCTCTTCAGTCCCTTTTCCTTTTCCCCCACTCATGTTGAATTTGTTCCTTTCCAAAATAATCTGTAGAAGGCTGAACAGAGCTGGAAGTCTTTATTTAGTTCTTTGCTTTCGTTTACACCCCATTCCCTTCCCTTTTTTCATATTCTTTCACCACTGTTTGAGTGCTTGGGTGAGAAGGAAAGGTTACAAAAATGATAGAAAAGAAGAGAGGAGTTTTTTTCTCAGGAATAAGCCAAAGAAGTTTATGGGCTGCTATAATACTACCCAATTCAGCAGATCATTTTCAAATGTAGCTGTGGGATTTTGTTGATGATCTGCTTTTGTTTGTAAGGAATTTTTCATCTAGGAAGAAACTAGAAGTCTATAAAGAAAAAATTAAAACTGAGCACTACAGAAAAAGACTTTTCCAATGGCAAATTAAGTCAATACATCGATTCTCACTGACTTTAATGGGTTTTGCATCAGTTCCAAGTGATCTCAAATCTCTGAAGTAAACAAACTTTTAAAAAACAGTGTTTACTACTCAATTTTATGGACAGTGACTTAAACTCTCTATAAAATCCAGCCATTTTCAGGGTCCTCAGTATCAGGGAAAACCTGTTGGGAAAAGTTCATTGAACCCAGGATGTTTAGACACAAAAAGTTTAGACTCATGAAGCAGCATTTTTTGACAAAACATTGCTGAACTGGAACATTTCTAATCTGTTCTACTAGTCATAAAATTAGCAGATGACACACAAATTGGCAGAACAATAATTAATGACAGAATTTTCTGGACCAATTAGGAACAACATATTTAATCAGAACATTTAAACAAAATATTTTTTAAATAATCAATACAGCTAAACATGAAGCTATGCATTGAAGAACAAAGAATGAAGAATTTGCCTTCATTATCCTGGAAAGCAGTGAGTTCACTAAGATGGTTTGCCCTGATGAAAAACAAACAGAGTATAAGCTTCCACTTGGCTAATGTGACCATTAGATTTCTACAGCATAAAGTGTGTATACTTTTGCATGCAGCTCCAGTGTCTTAGTGCAGAAATTAAAGGAGTTGAATTCTCCTGGCTATCAGTAAGATGAGAAGTTTACGGTGAAGGATTGGTGAAGAAATTTCAAATAAGTACCAGAGAAAGCTGGCTTGTTAGCTATGAGAATGGGCATGAGAATGCAGCCAGACCAGTCCAGTTTAGGAGGGACACATGTTTACAATGTGGTAATAAACAAATGGAAAGGAACACCAATGAAGGTGGCAGATTTTCCATCTATTGATAGCTTCACAGCACAATACTATAAGATATACTTTTGCTGAAGACTCATTCTTTAGCTCAGTACCAGGATAACTGCAGAAAGTCAAATAGCCTGCTACATACAGGAAGGGGTTGGATAAATTCATCTTGCCTTATTTATGAAATCTTTGAAGTAAGAAGTGACAGTCTTAACTAAAATATAGCTAGATAAAGCTTTTTCACTATGGTTAAAATAGTTTAAAAGCCATTATAAAAAAGTTTCTTTTGAACTATGAAAACATATGATCTGTTCTACTTTGTGTACTGCAGTAATGAAAACAACCCAAGTGCTCATTCTTGTTTCCATTGACTCTAACTTAGCATCTACCACTGACTTTGTTGCATATAGTAATAACCCCTTAATCATTACCAGAATAGGACTCCAAATCTGATTTTCTCCATACAGTTTTCCTTCAGTCAATTATTAACAGCTGGATCCTGGCTCTTTAATTATGCTGAAGCTAATGACTACCTGAATGAAAGCACTAAAATCCAGCACAGTCCAGCTGATGAGACAGAGACAAAGTAACTATTCTCTTTATGAGGTGTTATTTGTTTGACATGTTTGCATGACTGAGTCTGATGTTCACTGATGATCTTCCAGGGTGCTGCATAATTGGGGTTTTAAATTATTTTAAATTATTAGAATTCCCCTGAGAAACCCCAAGCCATCCATCTAGCCAAATGCAGAATTCTTCAGAAAACTTCTGTCAAAATAGCATCCTCATCATGCACAGAAAATACACTACAACCATACATTTAAATTCCTAATTGTAATAATGACTCTGGCACCAAACTTTCTGGAGGATTGATGGCTAGCTGAGGCTAATGGCTCTCAGCTGAATTTCAGGCCACAGCTCCTCCTCAAAAGTCATTAATCTTCAGGAAATGTCCTCTGCTTCCATCAGGAGTGTTTAAATGTCTCTGAATTTTTAACTAGGTTATCCACAACATGTTTCTGAAATCAGCTGGATAGAAGTTTTCTGACCAACCTTAAATGTTATCATGAACTCATTTTCACAGGGCTGTTTTCTTAATTCTTGGTGACCTGAATGAAGACTGGCCTTTACCTAAGTTTTGAATTTAAAACTTGATAAAAATACGAAGCAGGATTTTCAGATTTAGTCAATATTGCCCCAGCCTTACTCTCACAGAGGTCCCTGGGTTTGCCTAAATTATAATTTGGTGTAGTTTCACAGTTTGCTCCTTGATCTTTGTCCCCTGCAGATCCATGTTGTGTTGTTAATTTGCTCATAGTTCTCCTCTGAAATGAATCAATCATCCTGGAAAGACAAAATCTCAAAGAGTTGTTGTGATGGTTAGCTCTGGGAACCACTCCCAGAAGGTGATGTGGAGGAAGTCACATTAGGTTTTTCCCTGTCCATCTTGCATAGTCCTCTAAAATGTTCTACCAGGCTTTGCATCAAGCATGCACTCATCCCGTAGCTCAGTTCACACAGTTCACACTTCCCATTTCATGCTAAGAAAACACAGTTCTGTCAGGCTGTAACACAGTCCTCACTATTCCTGACACTGTGAACTGAACTAAGAACCATACACAAAAAGTTTGTTATGATTTGAGGTCACAGAGGAATTACATGGGGCCCAGCAGAGGTCCAAGACCATGTACTGAACAGGGTTGATGAAGACAATCAGAGCTAACTTTGAGTAGCATAGCTGCAAACCACCCTTCACCACTTGAACTGGGGGCCAGGAATCAGTCCCAGTATTGAACACACTTAGCAGTGCAGCCAATAATAACATTTCCTGCATATAAAGTGAGACCATTGCTGAACTGTTTGGAAAAACTATTCTATCATCATGTTCACCATAAATCATTGACTGTCACACCAAACCTTCAACAATCAGAGAGTTATGCAGGGCTCTTCCTGGAGTGATTCTCTTAAAGACAGTTTAGAAATACCAGCATTTTTTTTCTCCATTCTAGCATCATGGCTGTACTGTACAAACGCCCTCAAAAGCCAAGCTTGTGCCTTATTTGTCATGGCCTTTAGGAGCACTTAGGTAAGCAGTTTAAAGGGTTTAAAAGGCCACAAAGCAGCAGATTTTTAAACTGAAATGTTCCTAACAAGCAAGTTTGAACATTTAAAAGAATCAGACACACCAAAAATTTAGGAGATGCTCTCAAATAAAAATAAAGGTGAACAAATGCAAATGTTAGACATTTGCTGAGAGTTTCCAAAATAGCATTTGTTTATACATCTTTTCGAGAAAATATATTTGATAACAGTGGAACGTTGAATAACCTTTCCAAATACTTACACTGGCTTCGTCGTTGGACCTTGTTGCAAGGTTCTATGCTATGAAAATGTATAAAAGATTTACTTAAAAAAGGACAGATATCATTCTTAGGTATACCAAAATGTGGTAGAAATAAACATCATGTTTGAATTCATAAATGCACTTTTGAGTCTAGATATCATCCTACTACCTAGCATTTCCCACCAAGAATATGACACCTGCAAAGTTCAACACACTATAGACTCTCATCAGTTGTTCTAGCGTAGTATTCCTTTACTAGAAATATTAAGAAAGCATATGGCAGATCTGAGAAACCCTCTGAAACCAGATGCCAGGAAACCTGATAGTGTAGTTTTTCATTCATATATTAGTTCACCCTTCAAAAAGCTTAGAGTCAAGAGCAACCTCAAGAGCCAATTCTTACTCAGAAATCAAAGAGTGCTGTTAGAGCTAGGTAGGGACGCCCTGCCATGAGGGAATTTTGTGGTGAAAAATAAATACCCTGCTTTCACTGTGTGACAAATCTAAAACCTTCTCAGATTATATTTTTCACAGAACTGTTTCAAAGAAAGAAGGCACTTGAATACTACTCAGGGCAGCCCAGCAGTGATGATTCTTTACTGATCCACATGACAACCACCTCTGATGTCCTCTCAGCATTCCTGTGAGTGGAGACACAGGCTGCTCAGCTGAATGCTACAGCCACAGGATAAATGGTTCTCAGAGCCAAGGAGAGTTTCGGCAGAATTTCTAACCTCAGTTCCTCTCATCATCCCCATGGGAAGATTCTGTTTTGGCAAACCAGCATTTTCCAATACAAAACATTTTACTGAACAATTCCCACTTAGCTCAAATAAATGACTAATTTGCCTCTGTGAAACACTGGAACATGGGAAAACTAATAGTCCCACTGGTGATAAGGCTTTAAAATATAAATGGGGAGATTTTTCTGTGGTTGTTAATGTGTGATTCCTTACACAGTTAATGTGAAGGACAGAATATGCTGGGATATGTCTTTAACTCTAAGATATCCAACGTATATTGTTTCATCTAATGACAACTACTTCCAGGTTTCCTTATTTTTTTAACATTTTTTAATATGTTGTCCAAAATTATAGGTTGGTTATGGACATTTAACCATTTGGGTCTTTTCTCAAAACACATTGAAGAAAAGATGAATTCGTGAAAACTACAGAATGGCCAATTTTAAGGGGATTACCACTATCAGAAAGAGTAATCCATGGTTTACAACAGCAATATTATTTTTTAAAGTGGGTGGATGGAGCAGCTGCTTTGTGAAGTTATTAATTTCCTGTAAATAATACTGAATGCTTAGCAATCAGAATGCAAGGCAGGATGTAATTATGCAATCATGTATGTGCACCTTTTATACATTAATTCTGCATGGAACTCCCATCCCTGATAATTTTGAAAATCATCAATATTAGTTCTGCTATCTGGACCCAAAACAACATTCACAGGCACAAAAATAAACTCTGTATCTGTTAGAAAAGGGGGGGGGGGCACAATAACAGCTGGTTTTAAAGATAGATATTTGCAGAACTTCAAGTAGGCTGATACTCAGGGTGGTCATGACTCCAGGTGTCAGCCACCCTGTGTGACTATGCAGTTCTTCTCCCATGGGCAAAGATGCATTTTTAATGAGAGACCTTTGAATGTGTCAGGAAGTAAATTTGTTCTCACATCTGGCTCAAATGCAGACTCAGGCCTTGTTCTTCCCTCAGACGGCTTACTTAACCCTGCAAGCTCTCATTTACTGCCTTTACATACAACTGATGGCATGGTTTTGTTCTTGGAGCTCATATGTGTGTGGGGGTTACCATATACCTGGATTTCCCTTGAGGCACCTCATTTTTTTCTGCTCAAAAATTAGTCTGAGAGATATTTCAAGCTTCTGAGACTTGCCAGAATCCTCCTGACAGACAAATCTCCTTTGCTAGTGGAATTCAACCCCAGATCACATGCAAGACATTCAGATGTGTGCACCTCTTGGTATGAGTGTAGTAAACCAAATACACTCCCAATACTTTCAGATTTTCTGCATATCCACACACTGTCTGCACAGCACATGGGCACTATTTCTGGGCAGGAAATCATGGAGGGAAATTTTGTAACCCTGCCTACCTACACTGTGAACCAGAGCTAATTTTTTCCCCATGGTCTTTAGTGAACATAACTATGTCCTTCATCCAAAATAGTTTCCATGTTTCGTTCACAATAAAATCTAAAACAGTCTTTACCATCAGCAGCATCCCCTGTCTCCCTCGTATTGAGCTCCTTTATAGAAAAGTGAGTGAATATTTTTGGGCATATATGTGTGTTTAAATTGTACATCTCACTCATTCTCTCTCATCCTTTTGCTAGAGGATTCTTGCCAGCTGCCTACATCCACAATGAGTGTAACAGGCACAAGGAAGGAGATAAAAGTCTCCAATTTACTCGGAATCAAGGAAAAAATCTTCCCACATTTTCTGCTGAGAGATTTGTCTTTCAACCTGGTGATAAATAAACAATTACAGCAAAGTTACCTCACCTTGCTTTATCTTCCCACCTGTTAATGATCACTGCTCTCCTTTTCTTCTAAGCAGTGCATTTAAACGGTACTGGAGATAGAGAGTAGGAGAAAATGGAAATTGTCTTAATAGCTCCAGGACTAAAAGACACAAAGTCCTAAGCCCTCATTATTTCCCATGCTGCTCAAAACAGTTGTGTTCTTTCTTGCAGAGCAGGAGCAATGGGAGTGAATGAGATCTGTTCTGGTTTCAGCAGTAGTAGTCGTATTTCTTAATCTTAGTAGCTGGTGTAGTGCTGTGTTTTTGACTTTCAACCTGGGAACAACGCTGATAACACCAATGTTTTTAGTTGTTGCTAAGTAGTGGTTACTCTGACAAAGGACTTTCTGGGTCTCATGCTCTGCCAGGGAGGAGGGGAAGCTGGGAGGAAGCAGAGACAGGACACTTGACCCAAACTAGCCAAAGAGGTATTTCATACCACAGCACGTCATGCCCACTATATAAACTGGGGGAAGTTACCTGGAAGGGTTAGATCACTGCTTGAGTCGGGCTGGGTATCGGTCTGTGGCTGGTGAGTGGCTCTATTCTCTTCCTTTGTTATTTCCCTTATCATTATTATTATTGGTGGTAGCACTAGTGGTTTGTGTTATACCTTAGTTACTGGACTGTTCTTATCTCAACCTGTGGGAGTTACATTCTTTCAATTCTCC
Organism: Melopsittacus undulatus; assembly: GCF_012275295.1. Lineage (NCBI taxonomy): Eukaryota > Metazoa > Chordata > Aves > Psittaciformes > Psittaculidae > Melopsittacus > Melopsittacus undulatus. The sequence continues at coordinate 24,233,241 of NC_047529.1, read as the reverse complement.
TCCCCATCCCTCCAGGAGCTGGGGGAAGTAGGATGGGGAGTGAGCTAGTGGCTGCATGGTTCTGGGTTACCATCTGGGCTTAAACCACAACAGACCTCAGTGGGGCAAAATGGCAGATGGAGAAGGCACTTAGATGTAGAAGTGGAAAGTGCCGTGTTCACATACAAGAACCTCAAGGTCTTGTTCAGAACAGAACTCAACATTCTGGGGAAGTCTGAATACTGCTTAAGGTATGAAGGGATTTATGGATTGTTTTATAACTTTTATTCCAACTTCGGTGTCCTCTTAGGCTAAGGAGCATATGTAGGCTACCTTGTCAACAAGTATTTCTGGTTTGTATGGGACAGACTTCTGTTTAAATAGAGGGAAAAAAGTGTTAATTGAAGCTGTTTTTCAGTTGAAAATGATGTTTTTGAATAAGGCAATCAGCTAGAGTAAGCACTCACTCCCTAGCCCAATTTAGCCCATTAAACCACAAACCCTAAGCAGCTTGGGCCAGATTTCCCAGTGTGTTCCAACCCCTGAGAGTTACTGGAACCATTCAAAGGTTCTGGACTTCAGCCAGATGTATCCAGCTGAGAGCTCCTTGCAGTGTGGGAGCCCTCAGTGTGCACAAAAGCAGCACAGATGGTTCCTTGGTTCCTGCACTGCCACCCCCTGCTCCTACCTCATTTGGCCCTGGCACAGGGATAATGTCACCGGGAGGGAGAGAATTCTGCAGGCAGTGCTGTGCTAATCTGACATGCAGGCCTGCAAGAATTGAAAATAGCAGGAAGAAACCAGAGCAATACACGGACCCCAGTACAAAACCAAATAGTAGGGAACTTTGGCAGCCTTGATTCACCAAAGTCATACTGAGCAGAAGCACAGCAAAATAGAGCCCTAATATTTAGGCCACATTATTCCAGTCACCAAGGAAACTCAAATTTTGTATTATTTTATGGGGTTTTATCTTAGTTCCTAAAACTGCACTCCAATAAATTCACTTCAGAGACAAATCCAAGTCTGGCTGTAGAGGAAATGAGGTGGGCAAAATTCAGCTCGTAGGCTGAGACACTTCAGTGTAAGCAACTCCATGGACATCTATTTGACACCATCAATAGAGGTTAGAGCTAGTCATTTCATCCTGAAACAGACATGAAGGATGTGATTCAGATTCTAAATGCAGACATAACAGGTTCATTTTAGAGGCCTGAGCATATCTCTCTGGTCTCCAGATACTATGCCAGAAAGGTATTAGTCACCTGTGGGTACTGTGTCTGTGTACTAATTTGTGCCAACGCCTCAGATGCCCTGAGACATTTTAACAGCAGTAGATGCCTAACAGCAGGCAAATTACTGCAGTCCATAGTGGATGGCCAGACAAGTCTTTCTCTTAGCTACTTGGACTACTCTACTTCTATTGACTTTGACTCTGTTGGTTACTGACTAAAGTCCTAACTTATATACCAAGCATGTAAACAGTTTCTACAAGTAGAAACTTCAGTTAAAGGGAAAGTTACAGTTCCTTACACATAGGGGCTAGTACTGTTTCCTATGACCTAACATTTTCCACCAGCTTCCAGATGCAGCCCCTGAAGACTTTAGGTCTCTTTTATGTTCTGTATCATATCTGCCAGCCCTGTAAGAATTTCTTGGATTTCTTAAACATCTCAAATGGCACTTGGCACTTTTATTCATACAATTGAATGGATCCATAAGGCTCTTTAACTGGAACTGAGCCCCAGAGACGAATTTAAGTATCTCAAATTTATTCTTGCCTGAGATGACCAAATGGATTTTTCCTGCATTTTAATGGGAAAGCTCCAGAGGAGACATTGAGCATTGCTTATTCTCAAGTATTTTTGAATGTCCTTGTGTTTCCTAGAGAACATCTGGCTGTGCCCGTTCACATCACCTCTGATGGTAATAACATAGTTGCAGCTGTGACACAGTCACTCCAAACAGCTTTATGTCAGGCCAAAGACCACCATGACAACATCTGCAGTAACATCACCCATTTTTCAGAATAAATTATTTCGTGTTCCAAGAGGTGCTGAAATACTGCAGAAGATCACAGAAAAAGCTCTGCATGAAAGAGCCGAACATATCCACAGTAGTTCAGGATGGAAATAGTGAATTGCAAAAGCAAAACACCTTTCTCATGAGGAAGCAGGCTGCAATGGAGAATCCTTATTGTATTCATGTTAACTGATGAAACAAATGCAAGCATCTCCCCTTGACACCTCTGTTTCCAATTTTGCCTGGATAAACAGAATGTCCCTCCCAAACTCACAGGGCAAATAAACATTCTATAACACCATACCCATAGCTATCATTGCAAAAATGCCTGGATCAGAAGTGCGCTTCTAAAATGAGAACGGAATTTATTGTAGCTTTGGCAGTAAAACATCTCTGTTAATCTAACTTGTCAGCCTCCTAGGGCTGTAACACTCAAGTCCACTTAGATGAAAAGATACATGAAAAGTCTTTGCATGTAAAATGAGATTGGAAATGTGAAAGAATATTCAGCATAATAAGTGAAGTGAAGGAGAGATTTGAAGGAACAAATTTTTTGGATGGGAAAATAGATTTCAAAAATGAAGAGGAATATCTTGGAAGTATTGTTTTTCCTCTCATTAATTCTTTAGGGAATGCTGCTGCTGAACTTTCCGAGGATTACTCTTTAATGCTGTGTGTTTTTTTAATTTTATTTTATTTCTAAAAGTGGAGCTATTAAAGAATTTTTTCAGTTCTAAGAATCAAACTTTACTTGAAATTTAAGCAAAATCAGATTTACCCATGCTAGTTTTTGTCATTTTTTTTTTCCTCTGAAAGGTTGCTACTGGGACTGCAGTAGGAACCTTTGACCCTTTCAGAAACATGAATCTCATCTACAAGGAGATTTGTTTTTCAGATGGTAACTGTGGCATGTTGTGTGGATCTGTCCCATAGGGTTGAAGGAAGGCTCAGGCTGTGCCGTATGTGTGATCTTTCAGATGCACACTTTGTGTGCACATTTGTTTGCAGAAAGCCTCATAGTGCCCACATTCCCAGCCCTGTTAAGCATGAGTGTTTAAACCATACAGTTTCATACATTGTCTGAACACAGGATTATCATGACAAACAAAATAAAAAAAACAACCAACCAACCAACCAAACAAACAAACAAAATAAGATAAAAAGAAAAAAAAAGAAAACGAAAAGGTATTATCTAAAAAATCCTTGTCCTCTTTGTTCCAGAAGGATAATAATATTTTCTTAACCTACATCACTAGTCATCATCTGTAACCTTGCCCCCTCATCATAACTTCTCCTTACCCTTTCCACAGCCCAGAACACCATTTCATACTCCATAGGATCATTAGCTCCTGCCCCAGAAATGCTGCTACACTGTTGGTCTCCAGGTCCCATCAGCCCCAGTGTCCCCCAGCTGTCCTGTGCCTGGATGAGTGTGGAATGGCACAGGCTACCAGGTGTTGCACTGCTGACCTGGGGACCCTCTGCTGCTCCCAGTCTCCATCCTAGGGAGCCCCTGTCCCTGCTGCACCCTCATACACAGGTGTATACAGAGCCACAAGCTAGAGCAAATCACACAGCCAGTTTTCAAGAAGCCTTGGCATTTGTGATACCTGGTGCTGTCCTGAGAGTTAGTAATTTCCTGTGTTCAATATTAATGGGAATGGCTCCTTAATCCTTCAAAGTGTTAAATGTACCAAATGTTTTGACTGCGGCAAGTATTACTACTAATAAATAGCAGAGAACAGTGGGTTTCCTGTGTACATATGCCCCTCTGATGAGGTACACATAACATGTGGCTCCTAATACCAAAGATGGTGTAATCCTTCACTTGTCAGCACCACACTAAAGGTCAGTCTGTTTTTTCTCACTTTACAAACTTCCATCTGTCAAGGGATGCTTGATTCACAGCTTATTCTCATATCTACCCCAAGGCTGTCTAAATTTAAAAACAGCCATTTGTTTATCATGTTCTGTTTAAAAAAGGAGATTTCTTTTTTCCAGTTTGTCACAAGAAAAGAATTAGAGGGATCTTTTAACATAAAATCTAAAAGCATGACTATAGTTTTTCTTGTGATTGTAAAAGCTGATGATTCCATAAACTGAACCTAGAATCCTTGTATTGAGAACACTTAGGACATTGCTGATGTTCTCAATGAAATTACAGCTTGCTCACCAGCTAACTCTTTATCTAGTAGGGTAAATGTGTGTAAAGGCAATTCAACCAAATCAACAGGCAACAGAATTGGGCCATATGAAACATTATATATATATATCTACATAGAAACAGACAAATACACATTTTAGGAAAAAAGTCATTGGCAGTGAAATAAAAATGGCACTTGCTTAATAAACCACTCAAGCATAAATTTTGAACACACAAGAAGCTGACAATAGCTTACTGCTGACCTCTTGCTCCAGTGCCTTGCTGAACTTTGTAATCTCTGTTAAATGGCACATTCTCTTACTTTAGTAATTTGTGTTTAAATATGGAGTTATCAGATATTTGTGAAAGAAAATTTGTTGTAATGATAATGATAAGTAGATTACTTATACTCTAAGTGGCTAAAGCACAAGGCAATATTTAAATCACCATGTGCTCGCAGTCGTACTTGCCATATGAAAATTCCTAATGAATTTACTTTCAGAACAAACATGGCAGTCACTGATGTCTGGCACATCTCTCTTTTCACATAATCCAGTGTGCAGATGCCAAATAGAACGGGTTGGGTTTTGGGGTTTTCTCTCTTTATTTGAGGAGGAAAAAAATATAAAAGGATCTGATTGATTGAGATTCAAAGTCTGTGGCTGTAAACTGAACAGTGTGAGGTGATGGGCAAGGTATTGCATCATTATGGCTAAAGTTGTTTAATCCTTAGAATAGTCAATAGCATAGTTTAAGCATATTTTAGGCACAGGCCAACTAGAACCCTCCCAAATAATTCCTGGGCAAAGCTTGAGGGCTGGGACAAACCAGGGACCATTCCTCAGAGCTGCTGTGGGTGTAAACTTGCTGTGAAGGTTACAAGAGTTTAACATTCCCAGATTGGCCCATTGCCATCCAGGTTAGAGCACACTTTTCAGGTTATAAGGCAAGTGTATCCTAGGTGTTCTTGAAGGAATGAAGTGGTAGTAAGGTGTTATATATCCAAGAAGCCTTCAAGATTTAGCTAAATTGCCATGCAAAAAAACAATGTTAGATGTACTGACTCCAGCCTTCTGTCACAAAATGTGAGCATATATGGGCTTTGTAGTCCAGTAAGGGAACAGACGAGTGATTTAGGACTTTCTGATATTTCCCAGGTACATGGGGTGTACTGAAAGGACACACTGGTGGCTCCTACTCATCAGGGTAAAAGAGACTGTATCATTGCAACAGCCTAAGCTACCCATTAGCCACTTTTTCTTAAGTAAATTTTCAAAAGTGAGGAGAAATCAGCAAAAGTTGTTTTCTTCATGGTTTAATTGTCCTTTCTTGAACTTATGTGGGGCTTTAAATAGTCCACACTCTAATCCTCGATGGTCACTGTACAGACAACATGTCCTGTAGCAAAGCTAAAGCACCAAATCCCACTAAACTATAGGGTATTATAAAATTTTTCTGCAAAAATCCCTCAAGCAAATTAGTTGTATAAGTTAGCAAAGCTCCATGAAAAAGTCTATGTCAAATATTGCTTCCTGAAATTATGTATAGAGTTTTTCATACAAAGCCTTTCCTCTGTAGCTTCTGAGGTAAAATATTCATTACTTATCAAGTGAGCTGATCAGAGGGGCACACCTGGGCATTGGAAGATGCCAAGACTGAACCAGGCTCTGACAGCTCAGTACTGTAGAAAACCTGCAAACCTTGTCAGAGCTGTCACACCACAGCAGCTGTGCTGCCTAAATTGTATCCAGCATGCTTGACTTCATATGTTCAGTAGGCACCCTGAATACTGCAGCCTAATTCAAAACTGAATGATTGTAAACCTGAAAAGCAAAATAGAGACCATTATTGCTAATGTACTGATATAGAGAGCCATTCATAGAAAGTGCTGCCAGCATAGAAATGGGGCAAAGTCACTTTTGCAAAAGTTCATCTGAATCCTTTCTCTCTTTGCTATTTATTGTGTTCTAATCTCTATCATATCCTCACAAACACACACAGTTATGCACAAAACAACGCCTTGTACAGCAGCAGGCTCTTTTTTATATTACTAAACTGTCAAGAAAAACCTTGTGATTCTACTTTTTATAATCACTGTGACTTGACCCAGCTGAGAAGAAAGGAAAACATAGTGACAGTGCCAAGGAATATACTGAGTTGCAGTCATCAGAGGCTTCCATTAATTATGGGCAGAACTACAGCAAAATAAGGAACATCTTTTTTAGGTTCTCTTTGTTTAAATCTCCTAGGAGATTTATACAGCTCTGATGTGTATCATGAACCTAGAAGATATATTTTTAAGGGCTCACTTACCCCATCTGAAACTGAGCAAACACGTAAAAATAAATAAAATAAAGCTGGCTTATGTTAAGTGTAAATGCTACAACAGTGTAAACTGCATACTAAAGAGTTTTCTTCTTAAAATAAAAGCCAACCCCCTTCTCTCTTTCCACTCTTTGCAGTATCTTCTAAAGTTAGAAACAAAATACTCTCTGCTGACTTCATCCTTCCCACTTGGCAACTGCTGGTATTTCTCTCTTCTCATTGGAGTGCTACCAAATAAGCCCATTTCACAATTCCTTGCTTTTGCACTGGGATCATTAGTAGTAAAGCCATTGTTCCTGCACTCATTTAGCAATGCCACTCTCAAACAAAAGGAACGGACTTCTTTTTGCTGGGCTGCATTGCTATGGAAGAATGAATCCGTACCTGTCAACCTGCTTCAAACCCTGTGTCTGCTCAGCTCTTTGAGATGCTGCATACAGGCTGCCATTCCTCTGTGTCTTCCTGGCAATTGTAGTGGTCACCAGGTGGCTTTATCCACTTTGGTTCCTGTGTGCTCCTCTTCTCCCTCAGCCCGTATTTGCTTATTTTCTCCACCAAAAAAAAAAATACCTGGTGTGGAAGATTGTCTTGGTTTTATTTCTATTTAAATGTATCTGCAAGCATGATATTGCCAGCCCTGAAGATTAAGGTGGAGCTAAAGGAATTTATTGCAGCTGAATGTGTGAACTAGTATTTTAGTTTTTTAAATGTTAAATTCAATTCTATGGAGATGATAAGCACAAGCGTTATATCATGTCTACTTCATATATTCAGAAATGTTGGTGCAATTTGCTATGGTAATTCTTTTCCTGGTGTGTTACAAATGAGTACAGTATAAAAAGAAGCTGAATCTTCACTCTGAGTCTCTAAATTCAACCTCAGTGTAATTTCTTTCAAAAATAGTATCATTATGCGTCCTTTTTTATGTATAATCTTGTGAAGCAGAGAATGGAGCTGATTTTTTTTTCTTTTTCTTATGAATAGTGATTTGTCAAACTTGAAGCTTCACAAGAAGATGCTTATTATTTCCAAGTAATTTTCATTGGCAAGCTCTACCATGTCAAGGATGAATTGTGTGCTCAAATCCAGTATGAGGTCTATGAGATCCATATTACAAAAGCCAGTCACTCAGCTCAGTGCAGAACTTTTTTCTTAAATTCCAGCTAAACACTTGAATTACAAAGCTGTCAATTATTCTGGTGGCCCTTTCTCATTTGAATGGGGGAAAAAAAAGGAAAAAAATGCATACCTTGGTTTCCTTCTGCATCAGAATAAAACTGAATGTGAAAACCTTGATTTTTTTTTTCCTGAAATAACATTCCTGTTTTCTGGCGAGCTCTGTTTTCAAAAGCCAACTTTATAAACCAAACAAAAATCTTCTTTGCTGACAAAAGCTGCACAGCAAGCAAGATTTCACTTTTGGTAATACATTACAGAAAGGTGTTGTATTATGCAGTTTAGCAATGCTGTTGAAAAGAATTTAAGCTCTCCTTTTGGAAGAGATTGCCCAATGCTTGAAAACATTGCATTGCAAGCCAACAGGAGCCTCAAAATGTTTAATGTAATTTATTTACAAGTGTTTAAAAACCCACAGCCCCTAGAAAAGTCCCTACATCCAAGCAATATGATACTGAGTACATAATTTCTGCAGTGCAACAACCCAATACAATGTTATACAGATGCTAACACCACACACTTCTGTATTAGCAGTGATAAGATCAGGGCACTGGCAATGTGTACTGCTCTGCTTGAACTAAAGCCATTTTCCAAGGCTCCAAATAGGTGCAGGAGAATAAAATTGGTTTTACACACAGGCTGAGGAAAAATGAGTTTGGATCACTGTAATTACTTATGTTTTTCAAGGAATGAAGTATTACTGGACTATTAAATAACACACTTATACATGAAAACACTGAATACTGATCTCTTTCACTTTCAAATTAGTTGCTTTTCCTCATTCTTCCAGTACATTGATGGTCTGCAACAGCTTTTTTGGAGGAAAACTGGAAAATGGGCCAAAGTCTATTTTTCTGAGGTATTAAGAGACTACTGGAATTTTGGTTGGTTGGTTGGTTGGTTCTGCCCCAGTTTTTTGTCTCTGGTCAAGAAACTAATTCAACTAAAACCAAGAAATGTATTTTTACATGTATTTATATGTTCTCAATGAAATAAAAAATATAATGAAAATCCTATATCATATCACATCAAGTACCAAAATATTTATTTACTTTGCATTACATAAATGCTGTGTACCGGTTCAAATGTTAGGTGGCCCTGTATACTGCTGGTCAGAACATGTCATAAGCAGTACTATTCCCATTTGTGTTTGGGAAAGTAGATTTATATTCAGTCACTTGCCCAGGGCAACATAAATGTTCAGAAACCACCTGCAAAGAATGAGCAGAATAAACCAGAATTACAGAGAGGAGTCCCTGGTTCCCAGCCAAAAAGGCTGTGAAAGCAGCAATGTATTTTTTATTTAATCTAAATTTCTGTTCAAAAGGAAACTTAGATTCCCCAATGGAGGAAGAAAACTGGCTTTAAACTCATGAAACCTGAGTCCATCCCTCATTTTGCACCAAATGAATGTAGACAAGCTCCTTTTGTGGGAGCAAAATCTGAATGATGTGAATGAGATGCAATTTACTGCCTGGGATCTGCTCTTTATTAATAATTTGTTTGAATCTTTGGAGTACTCAAGGGCCCTACTGAGGATCATGCCCTACGTGAAGGCTCATTGCTGAATGCATCACCCAAGACAGCCCAGGTCCTGAAGAGAGCTTGAAAGAGAAACTGCCAAAGGGAACAAGAGCAGGTCATGTGGTCAGGGTCTTGAGAGTCTAAGTATTTGCCAGTTATAATTTTCCCTACTTTCTCAGTAAAAATTTTAAGTTGTGTTTTTTCATGGCCTTACTACAATATATCTGCCTAAGTAGATACTGTAGGGGAGAGCTTCTTAATAATTAAAACTCAAAGACTGCCTTTTTTGTTGTTTTTGAGAAAGAAAGAAAACTCCACATGACCTTCAATTAGGTTTGAGCAAAACTAAAACAGGTTTCAGAATTGAAATTCAGTTTTAAAGTGATTTACATCTGCTCAGCGGGAACCAAAGGAGGAAGGAAATACTAGCAGTACCATCTTCCAAGACATGTCTGGTCCTGTTAATATTTGTTGAGTTGTGGTATAGTTAAAAAGTTTCAATACTGTGAAAAAAGATGTGGCAGAGTATGTTAGCAATTAACAGCATACACCACAGCAATAGAAAGCTGTTAGTGCTTTGTACTATCCACATTGAGATGTGGTCAAAGGAGAGAAACTAGGTTTCATTTTGGTGGTAAGGCAGAACACAAGTAATCTAAAATGAAATGAAAGAAAAATGCCTCACAATAGCTAAACCCTGTGGAGGATCTGATTTCTACATGGACATTTGTTTAGAAATTAAACATTAACACAGAATTACAGTGACTAATTTTTATTGATTTTAGTAAAAAAAGAAAGAGACAGTAGCCTGTTGGAAGTCTCTGTAACTGCATTTTTAAGTCCAAGTGTTCAAAGAACACGGGTCAACTTCTCAGACATTGCACAGTTACCTTTAAAAGTGTAAGGTAGCAAGAAAAGAATTAATGCTGTTTGCTTCATTATTTAGATATTTATTTTCCTTTATACAATGGTGAGGACAGCCACTGCTTTTTAATGGAACCTAAAGCAGAGCAGCATGCCTCCAGAAACTGAAAAGTGAAGACCATCTATCTCCCACAAAATGTATAATAGTTACAGAACTCTGCAAATGCAGTCAGTAAGCATAAGAATACCTTATGGGCACTTAGAAGAGTCAGGCTGCATGAAAATCAAATGTAAAACTCAGTGGTGATGCAAAAGACTGGATGCACTGATACAGAAAGGTCTCATGGGCTATGCTTGTACAAAGACAAGCATCACTAATTGCAAAAGCACTCTCAGGTGTATTCAGTGGCTCACTTCAGGGTTTAGCATTGCTTCTACATAACATGTTATCTCAATTAAGAATGCATCTACATCCTTCTAACTTGTTGCTTTTTCATCAGACCACTTCTCCCTACCTCACTTCGCTATTTCTCATTCTCCAGGATTTATCTTTGAAAAAGAAATTTTCCTATGCAAAGAAGACTGAAAACTTCACAGAGTGCATACACAGATCTTTACTAGAAAGACAATTCTTCTAGTTTTGAAACATGACATGATATGAGAAATCCCATGTAACTTTAAGGATTTCTATGTGTAGACACAAAGATGCATGACCGTTCTCTAAAATACTCTGACAGAACATGGACAGAAATAGATCTAGGATTTTTCAATATCTATCTGAAGTTTGAAGACTATTGTCCTCCCTCAGCTAGCAAATTTAAGACATCTCCAGATAGAAAGATGAATACATAAGTTTCAAAACTATGTGCACAGCTCTCATGGTATTGATGAGTAAAGCAATATCCTCTAAAATAAATTAGCAGTGTTTTTCTTATACTCCAGGTTTTATTAACCACTAGAACCTCATTGGAACAACATGTATGTCTTGAATATTTTGTATATTCAGAATACACAGGCATTTAGTTATGCTGCCTTTGTTAATCTATATCTTATTCCCTTCCAGTTCCTGTGTGGGAGTTTTTCATGCTACATTTGTTGAAAGAGGACATGAAGAAAGGCCTAACATAGAATCATAGTGGGAAATTTGAGTGAACCTCTAATGCTGAGGCACTACAGCAAGAGAAATATGTATAAACTACTCTTTTATCTGCATAACTCTACCCACACCAGGAGTTTCATTAATATAAATTCTCTTAGTTTCTATGTCAATATTGCCAAATTGGTACTAGAGTTGGCCAGAAAACAAGAATTTTATTTTGCAAAAAGTCATGGTTTCAGAAATAATTTTCAGTCTGCAATGGGACATTGCAGAGACCATTCCAGAAAAAAAAAATTTACAGCAAAAATTCATGTGAAAAAGTCTTTCTCCCTAGTATCTTGTAACTCCCCCATGTGCTCACAGGGACTACTGTATTGCATGTGCTCACAGGGACTACTGTATTGCAGCTGTACTAGTAAATGAAGTTGCCCAGGGACTGCTGTCTGCCCTGAGGCCAGCTCACACAGCTTGTGTTGACACAGTTAATTGCTTTTACCCCCAAAACATGCTGACTGCATCTATACTGGCTCAAACTATCCCCTCAGCTGTGCTGGGACATTTCTGGGAGAGAGGTAGTTAGCCCAGGCCAAACTATTGCCAAGGACCATTCTAACAGTTTAACTCTACTGACAATCATCTGCCTGTGATCAAGTTTGCCCTGGCCCTGTTTCACATACTGCAATTAGATTGCTCAGGAGACCATACTGAAGTCCTTGCTCTTGTTTTTCTATGCCAAAGGAGTTTCACATGCCATTAGCTATTTTGAGAAGGGCTTCTCTTTGCCTGGTTTTGAAGAGGAATTCCAGCTTCAGCTTGCAAAACCATCCTGACAAATATTTAATGGAAACACATGCACTGCTGTAAAAAGTTCAGATGAATCTGCATTTTTCTTCAAAAATCATGTTGTTGACAAATTCCACCAGTGCAATGACTGATTTAAGACATGCCTTCATTGAAGCATGCATCTGTACTTCAGACCTTGAATGCATCTGGCTGATTTTCCAAGGCCATACTTGTTAATGCAGTTCACTCTATAGCAATTACATTGTGGTTTTATCTACGTAAGAGCTGGATTAAACAATCTAGCAGATATCAAAGGGTATAACTATTGCTTTTTTTCTTCTGTTTTTTCCTCATTATCTTCCTGACTGTAGTGGCTTCACTCACTTCTAATACAGTTGATAGATACAGTGTGTTTGGAGACTACTAGTGCACATATGCTTTGACCTACATTAATTCCTAAGAAATGTACCTCCTTAAGAATTCATCAATGCAAGAACCAAGTATTGAATAATGATAGAAAAATAAACAAAAGGATTTGACTGGATTGAAAGTTCATTTGCATTTCATTAAGTTTGATCCAGATATTCTTATTTTATCACTCTGCATGCCTCTGCACATTTTTTCCTTTTCCCTGCTTGTTTATTAAACAAGTCATTACTTTGGTAAAGAGAAGCATACCCTTTTAATTCCAGAGCACTTCAGAACCTGCTTTCACACTGTGGAAAAAAAAAAGAATAGGGAGATCTTGAGCATGTTTGAAGTGGTTTTAAAATTCTTCTCTTTTTTATATGACAAGTTATGTTTATCAGTAGCTTTAACTTTAGGGAATCTACAAAGGGACTGGTTTGTCAGCAGAAGACTTATAAGTCTCCCTAACAGTATCAAAGACACTAGGGCTCTCTCAGTGGTAGGATGCTAGAGTTGCATACTAAAGATAGCAGACACATGCTTCATGGAAGTAGCACTACTGAAATATAAACAAGGCCCCTTCATCCAGACATTTTTGGTTATGTTTACAGATTAAATCTCAGGATGTGTATATTAGATGTTCTTGTTTCAGGATATTAATGGCAAAATGAACCTGTTTTTGATGTTTAAGTCACATTAATGTCTGATGGACTGTTAAAATGTTAAAGGGTACAGCAGACATGCTGTAGTATGTGACATATGTTAGTCATACCATACAAGCTAGGAATTTGGGTTTGTTTATAATGAACATAAATTTACCGAATTTAACCCCCCTTTGCCTCCCCAAACAGTTAAATCACATGAGGTTCCATTTCCTCTGAAAGACAGTCTTGAAAAATTAGATGAAACTTGAACAGCAGTTGTATTCAGATTTCAACAGTAGTACGTAAATGTAACCTGCTTAGCAATATGAATTTATATGACCTGTGGACAAATAATTGGATATCAGAAGAAAATTCGTAGGTAGCTCCATGCTCTTCAAGCAGTTTCACTAGCAATCATCGTAACTCCAAGCCACCTTCAGAATAATTGAAATCATTATAATAAATAATTTTAATTCTGGACACATTTGTGCTCAAGATCGTTCAATTCACTCTCTTTTTATAAAAATGCTGAGAGTGAACATTGTTACTCTCCAAAAAAATCCCAAACTGCATTTTGCGACAGTCATACATTAGAAATGTGTGCATGTCTATGGGGTATGATGTAATAGGTATCACAGAAACATGGTGGGATGGCTTCTATGACTGGAGTGTTGGAATGGAAAGTTACAGGTTCTTTAGAAAAGACAGGCCCAGCAGACAGGGAGGGGGAGTTGCTATTTATGGTAGGGATAGCCTGGAGAGTATGGAACTTTGTCTGGGGAAAGGTGAGCAGTCGACAGGTCCTGAAGGAGCTGGCAAATGAAGTTGCAAAGCCACTGTCCCACATATTTGAAAAATTGTGTCAGTCAGGTGAAGTTCCTGATGACTGGAAAAAGGGAAATGTAACCTCAGTTTTCAAGTAGGGGAAAATAGATGACCCAGGGAACTACAGACCAGTCAGTCTCACCTCTGTGCCTGGCAAAATCTTGGATCAGATTCTCCTGGAAGGCATGCTAAGGCCCATGGAAAACAACAAGGTGCTTGGTGACAGCCAGCATGGCTTCACTAAGGGGAAATCCTGCCTGACCAATCTGGTGGTCTTCTATAATGGGGCTATGGAACTGATGGACAGGGGTAGAGCAGTTGATGTCATCTACCTGGACTTGAGCAAAGTGTTCGACACTGTCCCACATGACATCCTTGTCTCTAAATTGGAGAGACATCAATTTGATAGGTGGACCACTCAGTGGATAAAGAACTGGCTGGATGGTCACACTCAAAGAGTTGTGGTCAGTGGCTCAATGTCCAGCTGGAGACCAGTAACGAGTGGTGCCCCTCAGGGATTGATGTTGGGACTGGTCTTGTTTAACATCTTTCTTGCTGACATGGACAGTGGGATTGAGTGTGCCCTCAGCAAGGTTGCAGATGACACCAAGCTGTGTGGTTCAGTTGATACGCTAGAGGGAAGGAATGCCATCCAGAGGGACCTTGACACACTTATGAAGTGGGCTGATGCCAACCTCATGAAGTTTAACCATGACAAGTGCAAGGTCCTACACCTGGATCAGAGTAATCCCAGGCACAGCTACAGGTTGGGCAAAGAGATTCAGAGCAGCCCTGCAGAGAATGACTTGGGGGTTTTGGTTGATGAGAAAATGACCATGAGCCAGCTTCAGTGTGTGCTTACAGCCCAGAAAGCCAACCGTATCCTGGGCTGCATCAAAAGAAGCGTGACCAGCAGGTCAAAGGAGGTGATCCTGCCCCTCTACTCTGCTCTTGTGAGACCTCACTTGGAGTATTGTGTGCAGTTCTGGTGTCTTCAACATAAAAGGGGCATGGAACAAGTCCAGAGGAGGGCCACGAGGATGATCAGGGGACTGGAGCACCTTCTGTATGAAGAAAGGCTGAGAAAGTTGGGGCTCTTGAGCCTGGAGAAGAGAAGGCTGCGTGGAGACCTCATAGCAGCCTTCCAGTATCTGAAGGGGGCTTATAAGGGTGCTGGGTAGGGACTCTTCATTGGGAACTGTAGTGATGGAACAAGGGGTAACGGGCTCAAACTTAACCAGGGGAAGTTTGGATATAAGGAGGAAGCTCTTTACTGTGCGGGTGGTGAGGCACTGGAATGGGTTGCCCAGGGAAGTTGTGAATGCTCCATCCCTGGCAGTGTTCAAGGCCGGATTGGGCAGAGCCTTGGGTGACATGGTTTAGCATGAGGTGTCCCTGCCCACAGCAGGGGGGTTGGAACTAGATGATCTTAAGGTCTTTTCCAACTGTAACTATTCTATGAGCCTATGATTCTATACCAGGTAGGAAGGCCAAATCAAGCAGGATCATTTAGCTCAGTTTTTAGAGATTATGCTAATGCCTTTCACCACAAATAAGGTTCCCTAATTATTTCTTTATTCTTCCCACCTGTTTTTATCCCATATTTCTTTCTTTATTCTAGTACCATAAATTCTTTTGGAAGGAGACAGTGGTTTTATTGCTTTCTTCTATGATGGAGTTTTAGGACATGACAAGATCATCATGACACTGAAAAAAAGCTGAAACTTAGCTTTTATTAACACTGTTAATTCACATGTGAGTATGTGTGTTGTGGGTGAAGGGAAGAATTACTTGGTTGTTGGGCGTCTTTGGTTTTGATGATATGGTAGATTCTGGAGTGGTCTGAATAAAGTAAAGCTTAAATAACTGTCAAAAGCAAGAAGCTGCAGATACACTGAGGGCTGCTATAGCAATATGAGCCTGTTTTACTTAGCCTGCCAGAGGATGTCATGGGGAAATGCCTGTCCCTTGCAGAGTCCATCTGTAGTCAGGGTGACATCTCAGCATGGGAGTTAATCACCTGTGTTGACCCACTCCTAGGAGGAAATTGTAACTGGTGACCTGGAAAGCAGGAAAAAGCAGAGATGTCTAAGTGCTAGGGAACAATTTTAGGCTGAGTTCTAGTCTGCTAGTTAAGAAAGAAGGGAAGACTGGCTGAAAAGTGTGGTCAGCTTTATAACACCGCCAGGATACAAACAAAACTGTGCTGAGAAATGCCTTAAAATATTGCTAGCGAATTGAACTTTCAATTCACTTTGGCTTGAAAGTAGGTTCTGGGAAAATCAAGCAGCAAAAATTCTTTTCTCTCCTGTCTTCTCTGTAAATACACCCTTTTCCCTCATGCCAGGCAGCACAGCAGAGGTGTCAGAGATAGCGAAGACATCTCTGCTGGCTTTACAGCAACCATCTTCGCAGAGGAAATATTCAGGAGAACCCTCCAGATGTTACACATCATTTTCCACTGCTATGAAGTGAGCTATGAAGTAGCACAAAATGAACTCAATGGGCTGAGGGATCTGGCTTCTTATAGCAAATTTGTATTTGAAGACACTGCTACACAGACCAATGCTAATAAATAAACATATCAAACCCCATGCCTTGGAATCTACAGCTATGAAGAAACACTTTCTGTTTTCTTGAAGATGCACTTCACAGAAGCAAATGAGAGCTACCGTGAACTTTAACCAGTCAGGCATTTTAATGTTATAAAATAACAGCTGTATTTTCAGAGATTATAATATTTCATCTTATATCCTCCAAACACTTAAAATTGTGCAAGATGACATAAAAATCACTACCAATTTCTCCTCGGCTTCACTTGAAGAAAAGTGTTTTGGTACTGGGTAGTCTTGCAGTGGTGTAAAAAGATTTTAAGTCCTGGCCTAGTACGTGTAAAGTCCTCTCTGAGGAACAGTGAATCTCTTTTCCTTTCAGCTCTTTAAGAGGTTTATGGCTGACACACGTTAGGTGGAATATCAGCAATAAATCAAACCTATGCAGAAAACAAATTTGCTGAGGATTTTCAAATTTGATCTTAGGCCAGTTAGGCACAACTTCTGAAAATTCTGAAATTATTTGGAAGACAAAGTTTTAAGAAAAATGTGTTGTATCAACTGAAATGTCTCAGAAACTTTTGATTATGGTTGACTTTTTAATTGCATTGAGAACACAAAATGAAACACATCATAAGAACATTAAACATGAAAGCTATTTTGAAAAGAAATATTAGATACACAGTTCCAAAATTATAAAACAGGACATTTTGGCAATGTCAGAATATGCCTATCTGCCAAAATTTATTTCAGCAAATCTAATAGGGTCGGGCAAAGCATTTTGGTTTCAGAACAACTGCATTTTTCAATTCTTCATCTTTTTTTTCTGGCTACTAAGAAAATAGTAATGATTCTAAGAACATGCAATTAATTCACCTGTATCTGCACATTTTTCTACTGAAGAGTAGGTAATTCTTAAAATTGATTTCTATTTTGAGAGGCACTGAATGAAGTTTCAATTAAATGCTAATAAGTTCAATTTAAATGGAATTAAAACAGTCAAGGAATTAGAAAATGAGTTCTTATAATGGTGTAAGAATAAAAGAAACCTAAAAGCTGACTCAACAAGTTCTGGTTTTAATCCTGGCATCAAAAAATGGGACTGATATTGTTTTATTTTAGTTATTTAGATATTATTTCAAGGCTATCTTTGTCTATAGTTACTGTGGGGAGAGAGGCACTTCCAATGGAAGATTCATCCCAGCCAAATATAGGTGCTGAAGGTAGGTGAGATAAGTTTCCCTCTGTAAATTTATGCAGCCTGGGTGAGGTGTCTGAGGAATATTGTCACATTTTGGCTCAGGATTCCAGTTTTTGCAAACTGCTGATAATACTAGAAAAGGGAACAAAAAAATGGCTCATGAGAAAATGAAAACAACCTACAGTCAGTGTTATGGTAGTTCTTGATGTTTCTTAGGACATCACTTATAAAAACTTTGCTCGGATTGATGTCCCTCCCTTCTCACCTGCGACTAAAATAAAAAAAAAGAAGAGATTTAAAGCAACCCTCCTCAGAACGGGTCTCCATCCTTCCACCCAGCAGCAGAGAAGAGAGCACTGCCCTTGCTCTTGGCTGCCAGGCTGTGCTGATGAATGTTGAGTCACAGCTACAGCTCAAGCTGATGGGCAATACCTGCCTCATCCTTTTCTCCGTCGGTATAATGAGCTCCTAGATAGGTTGCCTTGGCTTTAAACTAGATGAGAAAAGACTTGAAACCAAAGAACTTCAATTTCTCTTTGTTTTAGGCTTTCAGAGTAATCACAATGAAAAGAACAGCCTCTTAATAGCAAATCTTACAACACAATGTGTTTTGCCCCAAAGGAACATCCTAGCCCTTCATTATCTGTTAAACACAGCCCTTTGACATGTTTAGGACAGGTTTTAAGCATAAATGGTTGTCAAATCGCTCTTACAATGTTATGGTATGCTGGAGGTCTTATGGGAGTAGAGTGGAAAACTTGTCTTTAAGTGAATCTGAGTAGAACTTCGAGAGGCTATGTGGATCTCAAATTTGTCTTCAGGGTATACAACAGTTCGTAAGACTACTACTTTTCTGTGACATAGTTTTATGGGGGTAGAGCCAGAATATTAAACTCATTGCTTCCAGATGGAAAGGTTGGACAAGACAGAAATCCTTGGCATTGGGACCATGGACAGAGTGGTGTGATATGGACATGACATATTGAAGTAATCTAGATAGAAGATACAATGTTAGCCAAGGTTGTCAGTTGGATACTTTTTAAAACATTATATGGTTTGTAACAAGGTATTGTGTATCCTTCGAAACCCTCCAGATTGAAATCCTGGAAAGACTGTGGGGAAAATTGTGATTATTTTGCTTAAGTTACTAGAGTTCATTTTATATATATTAAGAGCTTGGCATCATTTGCCTGAAAGAAATTTTAGGCCAGCAATTTATATTGTACGAGCAATGTACATCATGCTAGCAGCACTTAAATGAGTCCAGGTGCTCGTTTGTAACTTGGGATCTTGTGTGTTCTTATTCATGGGCTATACACCGATAATAGTGCAGTGTCTCAAATGAGAATGCTTTTCACGAGCCACACATCTGTTTACAAGCGATGTTTTTGCATTAAATCCTTACGGCTACACTGAGGGTTTTCCACCAGGGGGCATGTAAAGCCCACAAGATTAATCACTCTCCCACTGTACTTTTCTTTGGATGTTTTGCCAATGAAGATTGCTTAAAGCCCATTTCAGTCAGAATCCCCATCGTACAAATTTAAAATGTACTTTAGCTAAGCAAGAAGTAGAAAAAAATGGGGACACTTTGCAAAGACTCGAGGAGAACTGTGCACTAGATACAGTGCTTCATGTAGTCTTTATTGGTCAGATGAGCTATATATCCACTGTTGCATGCTGTTCCTATTTGCAAAATGCTTGTTTGTATGTATAGGAAACTTATGCTTTCTCTGATTTCAGAGGACCCTTATCCAAGACTTTTTAGTGGAGCTGGTGTGAACACCAGAGGACAGGATTCAATGTTTTTTGTTGAAGACACAAGGCATAAACTTGTATTTCTGTACCTCCAGAAAGAGCACGTCAGGCACACCACTGATATTTCTTAGGACATCACCTATAAAACCTCTTCTCAACATGATATCCCAAACTTACCTGGGTACAGGAATCAGGCAGAGAAAAACGTTTTGAACAAACCAATAATGCGATCTTTTCCTGTCATGTCCAGCCCAGTGATGAACAGAGAAGTCTTTGTGACATACATTAGAGACAGCTAAGTTCCTAAGTGATTTTTCAAGACCACTTTAGAGAGGCATATAGAGCTAAGACAACGCTTTATCCTGCTCTCCCAAATACAGACTCTCACTCCTTTGGATTTAAAGGAAATCTCTCAACTGATGAAAATGGTAACTTAATCACTTTATTTAGGAGTATTGGTTTGTTAAGTTCCTCAAATTCACATTGCATGGGCTTCACTGCCTGTACGCAAAATAAATATAAACAGGGAGTTTTTGCTCTGAAGAGAAGCTTTGAACAGGTACACGCTAGGACTCTCAAGGGAACTGTGAAAATCTGGGAAAACACAAGGTATTTTCTGTAAGGCAAATCTACCTGTTAATATGTTTCTCTTCAGCGTTTGTAGGATTTCACACTTATCCATGTATTTAATTCGGTATTTACATTTATTAATGTTCTCGGGATCCACACTCAGTGTTGGGAAAGAATTGTTAGGTGAAATTGCAATGAAAAGCTGTTAAAACCTTTCTTACATATGCTAACCTTTACAGAACAGATAGGTCTCAGAAACAGATTCAACAGGTCCCTGAGAAGCACAGACATGTCATGTTTGCAGTCAGCCTGCTGTGCAACAGCTCAAATTGTGCACAAGGAATTCCAGGGCTCTGGATTAAAATATTAGTCACAGATAATCTTGTTTGTTTTTCAGTCCTTACTACTCTAAGTACTAAGAACATCAGAAAAAGAAAAAAAAAAGGCAGAAGGGCTCCATTTTTAAAGCAAACATTAATAAACAGACTCATGTAGAGTCACAGGAAGATCAGAGGACCCTGTGGCAGTAAATAATAGCCATTCCACTTTCAGGAACAATTAGTCCTGAAAGCTTTTCGGGTGGCCTATTTTCTAAAAATACTGTAATGCACTGAAAATCTGGGATTCTCTTTTCCCTAATTGGCTTCTAGTCACATTATCTGAAATCTATACCACCTCTTTCACAGTTACAGAACTGGACAACAACAACAAGAAAAAAAAGAAAAAAACTTATGAACCAATTATTTTTATACATGAGGAAATTTGACCTGATAAATACTGTTACATTATTTGGTTATATCTGAATAAAGACCAATAATTTGTTCTGAAAGCACAGCTTTCCAACAGGGTCTGAACCTTCATTTGAAAATAGGATAAGATGAATGTTTCTGTCAATCATGTTAGACCCACAGGTTAATCACAGTTCAGCCACTTGAAACTATTCTACATTCTTTTTGAAGAAGAACCTAAAATACAAGGCTTATTAGAGGAGCCCACAGACTATGGAAAATTAATCTATGAACAGACTTAATTATTTAAATTTGAGAGACAGGAAAGCTCTTCATTCTTTCAGAATCAAATAAATTGAGATTTAGAAATAGAGACTAAAATGGATGTGATTTATCTCTCATAAACAGAAAATAAGACTGCAGTAAGAACTTCTTAATAGGGAGTGCTGAAAGATCCTGGGACATTGTTATCCATCAGGTCGAATTAAAAACATATATGCCGTATATATCACCACAGATTTTGAATTTAGAATTATTAAGTGTAAAGTAAACAAACTTGGCAACAGTTTTTCTTTTCTTTATTGTATTGTCACAGAAAAGAAATAAAAACCGAAGGAAATGCAGAGTTTGGAGATAGCGGAGGACATGTAAGGAGAGGGCTCAGGCTGTCAAAACAGAAAGCTTATGATGTACTAGTGGGAGTGCTCAACAGCCCATGAAATGTTTCACAGGACAAATAACTCTGAACCCCGTTCACTGCAAAATGGTTCTGGTATGCAAGTCTTGGGCAAAAAGCTCTTTAGATTGGTAAACCTTTTTCAGAGTTCCCACAGATTTAGGATGCTGCACTGGGAAGAGTCTGCAGCTATGTGCCTGGAAAGAAAACCACAGCAATGGAGTCAATGTACACCGCGTTTTATGCTTCAGTGAAGCATGGAGCAAAACTGCAGAGATCTGTCCTGAAGGATCATCATTTACCTCCAAACTGCGGGAGTGAAAGAATAGCAATATACTGCCAACAACAGAAGAAAGAGATGGAGTTTCACTGAGCTGTGAAAAGAGATGGCCAGCTCACAGGCAGGGAACCTGTGCTTCTTCACACGCTGTGTGATTTCACTACATATAAATTCCCTGGAACCACATCAGTGTATCTCGCCACAGACCAATGCTTAGATGACACCATTTTTGGCTGCACTGTAAAACAGTGACACAAAACCAGTGTTTTCAGTATCCTTGCACTTCCTATGGTGCTGCTGGGTAATTTACAGACAGCAATTTTTTAAGAAAGAATAAATGGAAAGTCATCTGGGACTAGTTAGAACTGCGACTAATTTAAGACTAAATTTAACTGGGACTAGTTAATTTTCAGAAATAAGCATGTAGAACACAGATGTGACACAACCAGGACATTCAAAAGGAGTCACCTGAATGACTCAGCTGTTTCTCTGGTTTTTGTAGTCCTAGTAGGGGCAGTCTAATCCTCAGGAAATCTGTCCCTCTCGAAGGATGAGCACGTTAGCCAGAAGCAACAGGATATCTATAGGAACAACTGAAACTGTGCTGTCTTATACCCAAGGTCAGATGGGATGATCATAATGACCCCCTTGACCTAGAAGCTTATGACTCATGTTTGTCGCGTAAACTCTGTTTGTCACAGACAAATACATTAGCAAACAGATTCAGAAAAAAAGATAATTTTAACCAAAGTGATTTTAGACAAACAGCAATGAAAAACTCACACTGAAAGGATTCCCCTCTATAAGCAGATACACCAGTGAAGAGAGACGTACTTACAGGAAACAGAAAGATTCTTTCAAGACTTAAAACTTGGGAAAAGCATCAGTTACAGACAGATTTCCTGCAGCTTTTTAAAATATGTTTTTTGCAACAGCTGTCTCCAGTCTTGTGGAAATATTCCAGAAGGGAATCCTGTCCCATGACAGGAGGACTGCTTTGATCACATTGATTATAAAAGCAGATACAAAAGGTCACAGTGACAGAAACTTTCTTTTCTGAATGTGGAACCTAACCTATTAACCAATACTACAGCTACTTAACAATGTATGAAATTTTTCCTACTGTCACCCAGAAGAGTCAAATGACTTTGATGAAATGTAAATTTGCAGCAGTCAATACTCATAATAGTTTTCCTCTAGTGCATCAAGCACAGCCAGCAGGAAGATCAGACTTCCTTGGCTTTGCTAAGAGAGCAGTAGATATAGGTGGAGACTCATACGTTGAAAATGTTTTGGTGAAAGTGAAAATATTTACCTTGATGTTTCTGAATTTCTTTGTACTTCCCAACTCTTGTCAGCAAGCATTAATTGCTAAAACATTTCATTTTGAATGATAAACATCCATGTCTGACCTCTTTTTCTGCATTTTTTCATGTGCTTTGTATGGAATTTTTGCTCATGCCAAAACCACTGACAACAAAATATATGCTTTTAAGGGAGATTCTCTGCTAGGACATTTTGATTCTCAGAAACCTAATATTCTTC
This sequence comes from Melopsittacus undulatus, assembly GCF_012275295.1. Lineage (NCBI taxonomy): Eukaryota > Metazoa > Chordata > Aves > Psittaciformes > Psittaculidae > Melopsittacus > Melopsittacus undulatus. The sequence continues at coordinate 24,210,139 of NC_047529.1, read as the reverse complement.
ACCTTTGTGATCTGTTACATACCTTAAGCTTCATATACTTCCATGCAGAATGAAACAAACCATGGCAAATGGAGATATCCAAGAAACTGAAGCAGAAAGTAAGTTATTTACTTTCAACTGACTTTACACAGACACAGCAGTTTGTGAATCCTGTCCAAAGCAGTTTCTGAATTATGACCATACTACATATTAAGGAGGAGGAAGAGATGCCTGTAAGATCCTTTTATCATTGCTATAGCATATGGAAAACTAGAATGAATATCCATCCTTGGCTCCCCTACCTACATTACAGGTTTATTACTTCTTGCATTCCTATTTTGTGTATGAGTTTTGAGACTATGTACAGCATGGACTAATACACGATGAGGGAGACAAAGAATACTCTGCTATTGCTATTTCTATTTCACAAGCTGGAAGCAGCAAAACCGGTCCATTTTTTCAAAGCTGTCTGAAAACCAGAGGCAACAACACTTAGGTGCTTCAAGTTTACATGTTTGCTTGGTTACTAAGTAAATTTCCTTAGGAATCTAATTCCTGCATTGGCAGACAAACACTTACTTATTTCATTCCTAACTCAGATACTGAAGCCCAAAGATCTAAGCAAGAAAAGGGAGGTATGCAGTTTTGCTACAGTTCAGCTTCACAGATTGGGGGTAAGAGAGGATTACATGCCCCTGTCATCCTGCATGTCTTTCTTTCCACTTCCCTTGGACTTTTGGGAAGGATGTATGAGCTCTGAGGCTGAGTGATGCTGGTGGGCAGCTAACCAAGTGGAAGGTTTTCTACACCAAAACCACTTACCCTTGAGAAGATTATTTCTGGTTCTTTCTTTTTTGACCCAAGCAGCATGCCTATAGCCAGGAGACCCTGTGTTTCTCAGGGTAAGCCTACTAACCATGTAATTCCTGACATCTTCTGCCTGCACAGATCCAGGCATCACACTGGAGCCTCTCCCAGTGATGAGCAGAATCTGGAAACCATGAGAGGGAGCAGGTCCCAAGACTGCCTGTTCTGCAGTACTAGCTGATCCCTCCCATACCATCTTCTCCTCATTTACTATCCCTTTTCAGAAGACAGACATCTCCCCTGGGGCTGCTGGTGCTCAGAACTGGAAAGTGTTAGGGTAGCACACTGTCACTTTGTGGGTAGCCCTGGCTATGGTCAGCATTCCTACATGCTTGTCCCTTTGTGAATCTGCTGCTATGCCTCTTTTGGAAAAGGGTCTTGGATTCATAAGTTATTTAGGAGCTCTAACATGTTTCTCCCAAAGTAACTGGCCCAAGGTCACAGAGGAAATCTGTAGCAGAACTGGGAAATAAATCAAGATCTGAGTCCCAGTCCGGAACCTCAGGCACAAAACTACCATTTTTCATAGGAGGCTTAAATATGTGATGAGTTCTTTTATAATCATATAGTTTCCTTTCCAATGCCTTAAAGTTTTCTTGTTACAGTCATTAAACTACTAGCTGTCCACTTTTAACAGTTCTGCAGGAATTCTTTCATGTCAGTAGTGTTTGATAATAGGCCACATATGAGGTTCCAAACTTACTTTTTCCATTATTAACCTTTCATTTACTGATGATATTTCGCTTAGTATGTTTTGTTCTTATACCATCCTGCACCATATGTTTATAATCATCTGAAACTTCTGAGTAATCCCATTATTTTTCTGTTCTCTCACACATCATAAATGTGGGCTGTATTCCAGGATAATTTATGCAGGATTAAAACATGAAATTGGCTTCAATGCTTTATCGATGATGTCTTTAGAGTTTATCTCCCAAATTTGTATCTTTCCCAGCACTAAAATTCAAGGAGATGGAGATCACAAACACACAGTCACACACACTCACACACATACTGAATACCTCAGTGAATGAAAGAAGAAGAGGGAGAAAAAAAAAAAGATTTATCAAGGAAAAATACCTCATCCAAAGCATATTGAAACTAAGAAGAAGACTTCCTTTCACTTCCCTGTGCCTCACACTAGCTTGCTATGTCTAACAGGGAAGCCTGAAATAATTATTATACTGATGAAGTACAGGACTGTAGAAAAGTTTTTCCAAAGGGCAGGCGTAAGCAGTGAGTGTATGACAGAAGAAACAGTGAGTATGAGACAGGAGAAATAGTAACTGAGAAAAATCTGGAAGCCTAAAGAGAACAAGATTCAGCCTATAAACCCAATGTGTGAGGCAGCAGCTAGCACCTCCCTGAATTCACTGGTTTTAATCATCTTGTTTTCTTTTGCCCTGAAGGATAGAAAGCATTAGAAGTCCTCCCTTCGGAGAGTCCAGTGCCTGCTGCCTACCAGTGAAGGACCTGGTCTGGTTGCATCCTTCTTCAAACTCAGTGGTGAGCCAAAGGGGTCACAAAGGCTGTGTGGCCAAAGTAATAGAGGGGATGAGAGCACTACAAGTGCAGATGGGGCCACGGGGTGCACCCAGGGACTGCAAACCCTAGCACAAACAAGTGGGTGTCAGTAGAGGGAGGAGCAAGCTCTGAAAATAATGAATGAGGACAAGAACCACCAGGAGCAGTGCTTGCTGGAGGCACCTTTTAGCAGCTGGCTCAGGACTTGGCAGTCAGTTTTAACAACCATTCTACCAAACCTATTGAAACATCTCCAGATACAGAGCTGAGGCTTCAGGCTCTGAGCCAAACATACATCATGAAGATAGATGCGTTCCTTTCAGCATGTGGCCTTTGTTCCAGTAGATGAGGTAGTCTTTTGGTAGGACAGAAGACATAAATGAAGCATGGAAGTCCTGGGTTCCTTCAAACAAACGCAAGCTTCTGTTTATAAAGAGAAATTCAGAAGTTTGCTAGAAACTAGCACTATTCTGACTTCTTTATGATTTTTCTAAACTGTCACAACAAGCATTGTGATTTTTGATGGTGGGTGTTAGCTTGAAACAAAATAATATTAGGACAGCTTAGGTAAACACAACAATTTTTTAAATTATGAAAATTAATTTCTTGTCCCATGCTAAAAAATGCAGGTGACTTCCTCACAGAACACTAGCATGATTAACAGGCTTTCGGATATGGGAGAAGAACTGACAACTGCAATCAAGGATAGGTGAAGGAACATGTTTGGAATGTGGAAAAAGACTGGGATCCCTCTTTCGTGCAAATTGACTTACATGAACATTAAACTGTGGCAGTGCCTTGACTGGGTAGGAGCCTAAAACTGACATCAGGACAAAAATAAAGCAAGATTGGCACATAGACATAAGTGAAACAAGTGGAAAAGGCAAGAGTGTGGAGAACTGCAAAAAACTAGTCCAACTTAGCAGGTAGAAGAGACAGAAGAATCTTTGGCCACAAGATCAAAACCTTCTCTAAAGTCCAAGCTGCACCTTAACAGTGGGACTCTCAGTGACTCTTTTCTTTTGAGACTGCTCCAGAAAGAGAAAAATGAGTTTGCAAACTGATTTCTAGAAAGGTCTTTCAGGAAAACATATTACTCTTTGGAGTAGGCTGAAAGATGTGATGCAAATAGAAAAAAGAGGTACATACAGCCTGGAATAACTGGAATCAGCTTCAATACTGGTCCTAAGTATCCACTGGGACTCATCCCAGATGAGAGACCTATCTTATAAGTCTTCAATTAATTTCATTTTTTTGCAATTAAAGAATATGTAGTATTGACTTCATCTGAGAGTTGTAAATGTCACTTTGCTTCACTTTGTAACTTCTGAGTTCAGGACACCAAAACCAAAAGCCTTTTAGCCCAGACTTTTGCTGTATATTTTTTTGTATCTGATGGGAAATAGTCTGTCCATACATTTATTACATGTTACTTACAGGCCTTTCCAGCCCAGACTGAACACTCTCACAGCACAGTCCTGAAGACACCTCACCCTGCACGTTGCCCTTCTGGGCAGTCAAACTGAGTGTTACCTGATGGGAAGGGATTGTGCCACAGGATTAGGATGAGAGGCAGTGACAGGGTGCTGGCAGAAAGTCTGGATAACAAAGGATTAATCAGGCAGTTCCAGAAGGATTTGTAATGATCTGGTGCGCAGTGCTAGGGCTGCAGCAGCTCATTCCTCTATTTTTAATGAAAATGATGTCTTGAATCCACTGTGGGCAGAGGAACAACATCTGTATTAGGAAATTATATGGGCCAAAGACCATTATTTGTCCCTGAGTTCAGGAACAAATAATAAACATGGGAGTCATGGCATGACTCCCATTCATACTGTGGGTCTTTCTTACCCCTCCAAAGCAGAAAAAGGGGTCATCCCAAGACTGCGTTACCTAAAGCATGCCTGGGCATTATCTGGGAGGGTCTTTGGTTGCAGAAACAGTACCAGAGACCAAATTTAACTCTCTGGATGGCTGGGTAACAGTGACTGCCAATTAGTCTTACCTTCTCCTTGATGACTACATACTCTACCTTCCTTGATAAAATATTGACTAAATAACAACAACAACGATAACAACAACCACACCAATAAACAACATTTAACTTAATAATTAGCTGGATAATATCAGGATGACATTGGAACATGCACTTAGATGAATCAGGTAAGATGACATTGCCTGGACTATGAAGTATACTGATTTGGAGAATTAACATGATTTGGAGCTGCTTACCACCCATTAACTCATTTTGTGAGTGCTTTTCTTGACTACAAGTTAGATTGCTTTTAAAGGATACTAAACTGGACCCTTGTCTCCCAGAGTGTGTCATGAACTTCTTAACTTCTGTAAATAAGGGTCTAAAAAAATCTACATTTTTCAGTCATTTCAAACCATTGGTATTAAACATAAACTAAAATTATAGCAACAAGTAAAAGAAAAAAGTTTTTTTTCTTAAAAAGCCCTCAAAGTGCAAAGATGCAAACATGGGAAAATGGTGAATACATACTGTGAGCACTATAAATTAAAAAAAAAAAAAAGGAAAATGGGGCAAATATTGTGTTTCGAACTTATCAGTGACAGTGCAATGCAGACAGCTCCCACAGCCCTGAACATTACAGGATACAGCTGTTTGTGGCTGTGGGGTTTCTGCCTAATGACCCTTCAGGCATCTGAAGAGCTGAAAGCAATATTATTGCAGCAATAGTCTTACTTGTTTTGGAGGGATCTGAGGTGGGTACTGCTGTGGTCAGTGCCTTAGGAGAAGGAGCTGTGTTTTGAATCCTCAAGGACCTGTTTTTTCCAGTCTGATGACTCCCTAGAGGCCTGGGGATCCATAGACAGAGCCACTTCAGGATGCAGAATGGTGCCAAGGAAAGGAGAGAGTGGGAGGGAAGTTTCAGTGCATCGTGTTTTCCATAAGGGCTGCTTGTCTGTTCAGAATCACATTAATCTCCCTGTCCTTTCTCACCAACTCCTGGGTCATTGCAAGGTTTCTCAGTCAACTCCCTGCTCACAGAAAGGCAGTTTTCTGCCAGTTCCTGGGCTGCATTTTCACTTGTTTAGCTGTAGTTCTGAAAAGTTGTGAGCTCTCCAACCATTTCCCCACCCTCAGATTTTGCAAGACATTTTGATAAGAGAAATGTCTCTGAAAGCTGCTTCGTTAAATCCTGCTCATAGTTCAAAAAGTAACCAAGGGTTTGTTTTTCCCGTTTCTATCACAAATAAACAATTCCCTCCTTAAAAATGTCATACTTATAATCTCTTGTCAATCCCAAGAAGACTGAAGGTAGCAAGTCCTTTCCAACCTGTGTTCATGTGCCTGGAATTCCTCTTGCAATGAGCAATCTTTGCATTCCAGAGGTCTTTGCAGTGAGCAGCCAACAGTTTTAAGTTGCTGGCTTTATGTTTTTTCCTGTTGGTCTTTGTCACAGCAGTTTGTTGGCAAGCATAGACACCAGCTTTATCTTTATGTGCAGGAAATGTTGAGGTAGAATGAGGGCAAGACTGTTTACTCAAACAAGGAAACAGGCACTAGTTGTTCTTGGCAGATAAGCTACTAATGGCACTGGCATCTCCACAGCTATAACTCAGTTATAATATTGGAGGATTTGTCACTGATCCATGGGCTCAGGGAGCAGGGAAAATGATTGCTTAGGAGATTTAAGGGGAGCAAAGCAAGACATTTTCTTTTGTTAGTCACCTGTTTCGAGTGACTGGGAAAGTTTAGTAATTTATTCTGGAATACGTGGAAGAGATACAGTGCAGTGTTAACTAAGCTTACCTGTCTATTTCCTAGACTTTTCAGGAACAAGGTTTGTTCATGTGAAATACATGAAGTTTGGAAATTGCTGATTGCTCCATTTGCAATTAATATGACTTAAATACCCTGTTGCCTGGTACCTGTGGTACCAGGAAAACACTTTCATGGTCTTTTACGAATAGGTCCTACAGCAGACTTTCAAAGCACCTCCAAGGTAACTTAAAAGCACTGTAGTGTATGACCAGTGGAATTATTTCAAACGTTTTTCATAAACTTATTTATTCATAGTCTGTGACATACTCAATGAAGGACACCGTGGTAAAGTTGCAACTGTGTTGGGTCCAGAGCTGAGGCAGAAGATCCTGCAGCACAAGGAACATGAAGGGCAAAGCACCAGTTGTTTAGCTGTGGGAGGAGCGTTGTTAAAGCCACTGGATGCAGCAGTGTAGTTATTGCACACCCCCAGCTTAGTGCACAAAAGAAGGATGATGTGGGGACAGTTGTGAGCGGGGTGACAGAGAAGGGACTGAGATGAGTGTATGGTATAACTAATGACAAGATTTCAGATCCTGTAGTCAAGGAATTGTAAGTTTTCCCTGAGTACACATGGAGGCCAGGGTTGGAATGACTGGTCCCAGCCATACTCCTGTCCTTCGAGATCTGTAACTGTTTTGCTGGGAAGTCATGGGGTTAAATCTGGCTTTCTGGACTAATTCCAGCAGAAACATCTGTGCTTCAACCTATCTGTGGCTAATATTTAACTGAATTTTACAGGCATTTGAATTTATAATCAAATGTTCACAAGTCACAGACATTACATAGTAATTGCACAGTAGTAAGTAATGAAGATAGCAGGAACAGACTGGGATAATCTAGTCAGGATATTTGAAACCCATAGTGATAGCCTGTGAAGCCATAATCTTGCATGATGGAAACTACCACAGAGATTCTGATAACCATCTCTGTGCTGTTGCCAGGGTGTATTCTAGCCTGAGAGTCTCTTGTTTGCTAGAGAAGGCCATGCCTTGGGAATCTTGGATAAAATCGATCAATAACATTCTTCACCGGGATTGTGGACTATGCATCTGATCCTGCATTGCTTGAGCTTCAGTTGCTAGAGGAAAGTTACATAGGGACAGGGAGTATGCATGAAAAGTACACCTGTTGGCTCCAATATTACTTAGAAGAAAACCCTTCTATAATAAGGTTTTGTTTAGAATAGCAAGGAAGGGTTTTTTCTTCAGTAGTGTGAACTTTTATGAAGAATGACTTGATGCAGCAGTCCTACCTATCTTGCTTCGCCTAGCATGTGTTGGATGTCTTGCGTACTTTTTCCCCAAGTCAGTGTGCTGCTCTTTGGTGTACAACAGGAGCATAGCAGAAAGAAGGGGATAAGAGAGAGGGAAGAATATATCCGTGCACTATTGGTTTACTTTATTAACTTCTGGCCAGAGCACTTCACGCTTTTCATAGCTGGAAAGATATAGCCTTGGAAATAATATGAATTTTCCTATTTATCTACAGTACAAGATGAAGACTATTGATAGAGAAAAACAAGTACCTCCAGATGAGTCTCTTCTGGAAGGCTTTTGAGAGCATCCTCTGCTAAGCCAGCTCCAGACATCAGTCTCTTGGAGACTATCTCAGAAGTTTGCCTCATAAGAATTTGAAGACATAGGGTATTCCTCACGGCACTGAAGATGGCAAAGTTTCATTGCTTTATGGGGTATTCACACAATATGTTTACTAATATGGTGACAGCCAGCATGGCTTCAGTAAGGGGAAATCCTGCCTGACCAATTTGGTGGCCTTCTATGATGGGGCTACAGAACTGATGGATGGGGTGGAGCAGTTGACGTCATCTACCTGGACTTGAGCAAAGTGTTCGACACTGTCCCACATGACATCCTTGTCTCTAAATTGGAGAGACATCAATTTGATAGGTGGACCACTCGGTGGATAAATGGCTAGATGGTCGCACTCAAAGAGTTGTGGTCAGTGGCTCAATGTCCAGCTGGAGACCAGTAACGAGGGGTTTCCCTCAAGGATGGGTGTTGGTACTGGTCTTGTTCAACATCTCTGTTAGTGACATGGACAGTGGGATTGAGTGTGCCCTCAACAAGTTTGTGGATTACACCAAGCTGTGTGGTTCTGTTGATATGCTGGAGGGAAGGAATGCCATCCAGAGAGACTTTGACACACTTGTGAGGTGGGCTGATGCCAACCTCATGAAGTTTAACCATGACAAGTGCAAGGTCCTACACCTGGATCAGAGTAATCCCACGCACAGCTACAGGTTGGGCAAAGAGATTCAGAGCAGCCTTGCAGAGAATGACTTGGGGGTTTTGGTTGATGAGAAAATGAACGTGAGCTGGCTTCAGTGTGTGCTCACAGCCCAGAAAGCCAACCGTATCCTGGGCTGCATCAAAAGAAGCGTGACCAGCAGGTCAAAGGAGGTGATCCTGCCCCTCTACTCTGCTCTTGTGAGACCTCACTTGGAGTATTGTGTGCAGTTCTGGTGTCCTCAACACAAAAAGACATGGAACTGTTAGAACAAGTCCAGAGGAGGGCCACGAGGATGATCAGGGGGCTGGAGAACCTCCTGTATGAAGACAGGCTGAGAAAGTTGGGGCTCTTGAGCCTGGAGAAGAGAAGGCTTCATGGAGATCTCATAGCAGCCTTCCAGTACCTGAAGGAGACCTATAGGGATGCTGGGGATGGACTATTCGTTAGGAACTATAGTGACAGGACAAGGGGTAACATGTTAAAACTTAAACAGGGCAAGTTTAGATTGGATACAGGGAAGAAATTCTTTCCTGTTAGGGTGGTGAGGTACTGGAATGGGTTGCTCAGGGAGGTTGTGCATGCTCCATTCCTGGTGGTGTTCAAGGTCAGGTTGGACAAAGCCTTGGATGATATGGTTTACTGTGAGGTGTCCCTGCCTATGGCAGGGGGATTGGAACTAGATGATCTTCAGGTCCTTCCAACCCTAACTATTCTATGATTCTAATGAAGATAATACAGCTGTTGTGAGTGTGTAAAATAACCCCTTATTTATGTACTGCATACCATAAGGCTTTAACTATCATGCAATTTAGCTGTTAGCATACCTCTGTGGGTGTATAAGTGTTATCATCCCAGTGTACAAATGGAAGACAGGTGAACCAATAGATGTCTTAGCTTGTCCAGCATCACAGAGGACTAGGAAATCCCCAAATAAAATCTTAAGCCAGCTACGTTCATCCTGAATTACATCTCAGTACTTATAAATGCAACCACATACTTTTTTCAGCAGCTGACTCACCTTTGTGTTAACAAAGTCCATAATCCTCAAGTCCATATTAACATCCCCAGGTGCCTCAGCTTTGGTCCTCAGTTCTCAGCTGCCTCAGTTCTGGAAGCACTAAGCAACACAGTGGTTAAATTATCTCTGTGCCCTGAGAGAGGGAACAAATTAAACATCTTTCTGCTCAACCTGCTCTCAGTCCACACCCTATAGAATGGGCTCCAGGCAAAATGTGGTCATTCCCTGTCTTTTATCCAACACCACTGTCATTTTAGTTCTCACAGACCATGTGGAAGCCCCTGAGAGAAGTACCCAAACCACCAGGGCTTAGCTTGTTTTGTAGGTTATGAGAAGGACCTATGTGAGAGGGAGGATGGAAGGAGCGCTAGCTGTATTCAGACAGCATACAGACAAAACCAGCTATATGAGCTGAAGAATGAGCATGAGGGGATTCGCCTGGAAGGGCTATTTTTAGCTTCATCTGGATAATATTAAGTATTCACTGGTATCCAAGACTCCCTTTCTCCCACTCAGTGGAGCTACAGCGCCATGTTTGGTCCTTCCAAAAAACCTACGCAGAAGAAAGACTTGAGCAGTAATAGCCTTGATCCCCCCAAACTACTGTAACTAAAGTGTTGTCAGCAGTGACAAATGAGGAGGAAATACTATTTTTCCAGCTGTGAAAAAAAGGAGTGCTCTAGATTCAGTGTTGAATTAAGCCCTCACTTCTCAGCTCCAGACCAGCATTTCAAAATGTGAATCCAAAATAGTAGGGATCCCTTGGTCCTGGAAGATCAGGATTTTAGCCACATGCTTCCTAGTTCAACCGTCTTCTAATTAGCTGTATCAGTCAGGTTTTCTATTAAATGGCTTGGATTTGACAAATCATTCTGATGCTGTGCATCATTGGAACTGAACTGCCCTTTCAAATAGTGCAATAGTGGTTTTCTGCAACCCCATCTTCTTTCACTACAGAGGAATTTTTCCTCTCTCTGCAAACTCTTTTGCCACCTCAGTAGTCTGTATTAATTAAAAATTCTGGATGATCCTGGATGAAGCTTGACAGGAGGAACACAGAATGACTACAGAATAAATCAGAGAGGAATCACCCTTTTCTAATCAGATATTTCTTGTTTCCCCATGACAAGGTAATGTGTAACTTACTTCCAGTGATTCAGGAGCAAAAAGGAACAGAAAGAAAGCACAAAGTTGTCAAGTTGTGAAAGTTAATTTATTTTTTAAACCAAAACCTGTTGTTCCCTGAGCACTGCCACATTACACAGTTTACTACATTTTTGCTCTGATATCTGATAAAGTACAAACGGTTCAGGGAAGAGAAGGGTGCTCCACAGAATAAATATTTTCTGAGGCTGGAACTTTAGATGCTGCTGACAGATTGTGACTTGTGTAACTCTCCTGCAGGTTTCTAGAAGCCTGGATACTCTATACTTTTTGTAATATGCCATGTTTGCATAATACAAAGTGCTGAAAAATAACAAATATTGAAGTGATTTGTATTTATATAGTGGTGATTATTAAGACTATGAGTGGAGCTTACGAAGAATAGTAGATTAATTACTTTTCCAGTATCTGTAAAGCTGAGATGTTTGGCACTTGCTAGGAATGAATATTCCATACTGAACATTTAAAACTTTCCATAATTCTTATATGTATAAATTGAAATTTTGACACCTGCACTGTAAAGTGCAAGTGTGAGGAAAGGACTCAGAGGCATAATCATCTTCCATCTACTTTTTGAACATTCATATGGCTTTTCCAAATATTTGCTCTTTGAATTTTATACATTGTTATACCAGGTGGCAAACTGCAATGGAATAAACTGCATAGTACCTTGTCATGTAATGGGAAAGCATGCAACATGTAGTGATACATCCAATAAACTCTACACCTATCACCTCCAGCTTTTGAGTGAATTGTTTACTAGGTTATTGGGGCTGGCTCTGTGTTTTCTTGTCTGCAGTCTTCATGGGCTCTGTCTTCATTGTGCACACCAATTTGCAGCATTCCTTCATGCCAAGACACTTGTGCCTGTTTTATCACAGGTGACAGTGATTTATTAAAAGAAAAATTTCTGCCTACATCTTGTGGTTGGTTTGGCAACCGTCTCTTTTCCAAACTTGCCATATCCTCCAAGAAAGAAGAATTAGGTTTAAGAGGCTGTGCAGCTGTTTGGCATCTGATATGCAGAGCTTATTATTATTAGTGATTTGTGATCTCTAACCAGTCAGATTGCTCATTTCCCTAAACATTTTTTACTTTATTTTTTTTCACAGGGAATGTAAAACTTTCCTCTTTTAAAGTCCAATGGAGGAAGGTGAAGACATTTATTTTTCAAATGTTAATAAAATGAACTTTATATTATTATTTCAATGACTGATTAAAAATATTATTCATACAGTACGAGTGCTTCTATGTATATTATAGGGTGTTTCATTTGTGATCCAGCCGAGATAGAACAGCTCCCTTTCACTTAACAGTCCTACGGAAAGAACCTAAATTATTCATAGAACCCTATGTAATATAAACAGAAGTACCTCAGAGTAATGTATACATTTATGGTTTTCCATTCTATGGCAAAAGAGAAATCTGTGTTTTCAAAGATTCAGGGAAGTCTTGTGTCTTGTATTAAGGAGGAATTCAAAATAACTGATCACAGTGGTCATGTTGGTCTTATACTCCAAGAACCTATAATAAGTTATGCCATGCATAACTCATACAGGACCCATTCCAATGGCTACAGTGGTAGTGAACCCATTTAAATTTGCAGAGGACTTTGCCCAATATTCTTTGGTTCTCTCCATTTACCAAAATGGGCTAGTAAATCTTGTTAATTGAATTACCATAGGCAGGTTCTGAGCAAGCCTCCCCGTAGATTTTATTAATGCAAATCAATTGTTTTGCTCTGGTCATGCAAAACAATGCCCATATGCTGAACTGTGCCATCCTCAGCCCTGGCTGTAAGCCACTGATGGATAATGTAGCAAGCTCGGTTTTCTAAGTAAACATTTGTGCAGATTTCCAGCACTGAAAGTCAGTGTCATCAACTGTACTATTTGAAATCACACCTCCTTCAAACTTTCTTTCTCAGTGTGGATCTGAAGTAATGTTTCCTTTGCCATGCGCTTCCCTGGAACATGCTTATGCTGGAGCCTCGAGTTAGTACTGGGGTCATGTACTTAGGCCAACACTTTGCTTGTATCTGGATGATATATAGGCAATATTAACTTCTGCAGGTAATTGCAGTATTTTGCTCTTCAAAACATCTTCAGGAACTATAAAAATGTTACTGAAGTATGAAAAGGCTCTTGAGAGGTTGGAGAGCATTAATTTAAGTACCTTGCAGGTGAATAAATATGGAAGACCTTAGGCTTAAGAAGCAGTCTCAACTCCCACACTTTTGCCATAGCCACTGCAGAAAAAAACCACCAGGTTAAACTAAAAACTCTTATTAAAAAGTCTTACAATTTGCATTTACATCATTGTGACATTGCTCAATTCAGTAATCTTTCACTGGAGACTTTCTGTTGGTTCTATTGGCATGCCCAAAACAATGATCATTGTGTTAAAAATCCTCATAGAAAGCTGTGCTAAAAATGAGATTTTTCTATATGGTTCTTTGGCTTTTTCACATCTTTTCCAGAACTCTCTGTTCTGTACAATGAGAGGTGATTCCAAGATGAGTCTCACATTCAAAGATACTAGCAGTTCTCCCAGTTTGTCGCCAGTAGGCTTTTGGCCAGTTGTCCTAGCGTACAGAACTGGCAGACTATACTCAGAGCTATTGGCCAGGAACACAGAGTCATTCTTAAAGCAGAAAATAGTCCTTAAAAAGTAGTGACCTGGCCTTTACAGCTAAGGAACAGTTTCAGTACCATGCTTGTAAGCAGTAAGCCTTGTTTCCATCAAAAAGTTTTCTGGCTAAAATCAATTATGTTATGGCTGGAATAGGGTTTGTATCAACTGCTCAAACACAGCCTAGTGTGACTTATTAGATATGGTCTGGGAATCCAGCAAATTCATTACTTCTACTGGCATATGAACATTCCTCAGAAAAAGCAACCTGAGTTTTTGTTCTTTCAATTCCTGTGTCTGTCCAAAGTGAGTGATCACATTTATAAAGCACCTTGAGATGTGCAGAGTACTAGTCTAATAGCTAGGTGTTATTATTAGTCTGTTCAGTTGATGTTTTATGCTATATCCATAGCAATGGTATATCTGAATGACTTCCAAAAGTAAAAATAAACAATATGGTTATTTAAACATTATTTCTCTCATAAAGGGAGATGTGTATTTATTTTTAGTCCAGTGTTAACAAATACTAGTAAAATCTAGATTGGCAGGATATGCAGAAAGGCAAGTGCAGAGAAAGTTTGTATTTGGACTTGAAAGTGATTGTCAGAATTGCATAGTTCCCAATGGAATTGATTTTATTATTCTGATTTATAAATCCTACTTTATGTAAACAAGTTTCACTGATAGAAAGGTTTTCAAAGAAAGGAACTCTTAACAATGGTTAATATCTTGACAGGGGAGAGTCCATCACATATGTTAATCTCTTTAGGCAAAAATAAAACTAGGGGTTTATCTTTTGCGCATCATTAATAAATGCTTAATATTGTGGGAAAGGCATCAGACTTGAAGAACTAAAAGAAGTAGTTTTACTTGAAGGAAGGCTTGACATCTGACCAAGGACAGCTATAAACACTTTTTCCTCCAGTATTACGGAAAAGTAGCTAGAAAGATTGACCAGATACTGCAGACCAGTGCTTTGGCAGGTTTTTAACACCACTTCAGAGTAAGTTATGCTTATATGTATATTCTCCTGTTGTACTATATTACCTCAGCATCAATTTTAAAGATTCCTAGAAGTACTCCTCAAAAAGTCACCTCTACTTGTAGATCCATTAGGCTTAAAAAAACAAGTTATGAAGTACATGATGTCCCTAGTGACATATCCAGTTTCTCTAGCTGTTGTACTTTCATAGCTCCCTTGTCCATCATATCACATGAAAATTCATGATGATACAGGCATAGCTCTGCAAAAACCATATGAAGGGTGGATGAGGAACTAAGCCACAGAGGCTGTTTCCATTGCTATTTTATATGCTAAAAGCTTTTGCCCAGGGAATGATTCAAGCCTGAGTGGTACAGTATGGTCACATCAACAGGCTGCCCAGAGCAGACTGACAATACCCACACAGAATAGCACCTGGTCATGGGTCTCCTCTGTCCCTGTGTTGTATTTCTGTGGCCATGAGATTTGGTTATTTTATAACTTTTATCAGTTTATTGTGTTAAAAATAATTTCTGGGCTGTCCTGCAGCCCATTACAGTCGTACTTATATGGCATGAGACAGACATTATGTATTGTATACCTTGGTGCACGGCATACCAGCACATGGGAGTGCTTGGAGTCTCCTAGCAGTCTGCTTACAAATGGCTAGAGGATAGGGTAGAGCAAATAAATACAAGCCCAGTGCACCTATCTATTCTGCTTAATGGGAACTGCATAGGAGACAAATTTCCCTATTCCTCTCCAGAAGCAAGCCCAGAAGTGAACTGCATCACATTTACAAAGGGTAGACTGCCTGGGAACCACAATAGATGAAGGAAATGAGACATAGTAATTTGAAAGTGCAGACATATCCAGATGACAATCGATAGGTACTCATGAGCTGAGCTAAGTCACAAATGTAATTGACAGTCTGGGTCCTTCAGAAGAGTCCACGGAGACAGGACAAAGACAACTCCCTAAAACACCCAACAGGACTATCCCAAAGAGCCTGTGGAAACACAAGGACTTCAACTAAAAGAGAGAATGAGAATGATGTCAAAGCACCCATTTTGTTTCTTTTTCTACACAAAAGTGACTGCTTTTTTTCCTCTAACTGCTAATGTCTCAAGTGTCAAACACAAAGAACTGAGTCTCCATAAACAGTTATTTCGGAAGATGAAATACATGTGGTAGGTTTGTCTATGAAAAGTTCTTTTGATAGGGAACAGGGAGCAGGAAACTACAGCTGGGTCTACAGGAGATCAGAAAGGGAAGATACAGACTTTATAGATTTATTTATTGAAATCAAATTGCCTGCTTCTGAATTACAGTCATCTCTGTCAGATGTACAATTCACACTACATAAGTGAAGGATGTACTGATTCTTACTTTGTTATTCTAATATTGGAATTCTATTGTTACTTCTACCACTTCAGCACGCTAGCTTCTACCAGCTGTCATATTCTAGCAGTGTGGTAAATACAACCAGATGAATCCAGTCCAGGATGAAAATTACAGGGATGTCCCTTTTGGAAGATTCAGTTACTGATCATTTTTAACTATAGTACACAGAATACAATACAAAGATTTAATAACAAAGACTGTGGAAGTTTCATCTCAGAATGCCACATAACAAAATTAATATTAATTATTTAGTTTAAACACTTAAGTAGTTTGAGGCCTGCTTGTAAATCTTACCTCTGCAATAGACAGAATCTCAGTCTGAAGAGTCTAACCATCTAGGTATCATAAGTGATTAACCTTTGAAGGTTTTTATACTCAAGGTTGTCCTGGTTTAGACACCTAACTCCAGTAAATAGTCATTAAAACAGCAAAAGTGATGAATCCAGTTCCATGCAGAGCAGCTGAGAGTCAGCTCAGCCTCTTCAGCATTTCCTCCTGGCTATTGTTGGTGGCTTTCCACACCAGCTGTTGAGCTCTGGGATCTCATTCTCTGGTGCTCAAGTCTTATCAATTGTGCAGGGAGACTGGACAGATCATAGAATCATAGAATACTTAGGGTTGGAAAGGACCTTAAAATCATCTAGTTCCAACTCCCCTGCCATGGTCGGACAGTCAGTTATGGATCAAAGGTAATTTAAAGGACCACCTGCTCCAAATTAGGCAGGTCACTGGCTGAAGCAGAAACCTCAGCATTAACACACAGCATCACACTGAACTTGGCAAGACAGAAATGATAGCATGAATGTGCAAGTGCTCAGACATGTACATACTTCAACTTGTTAACCTGCAGGCTTGGTGCCCAAATACCTCATGAGATATAGCTGTGGTGACTTCTTTGTTGGGTTGTATTAATTTTATCACTGTGCCCAATATGCAGACCATAGGATGTGCACAGCTATCAGGACATATCACCCACCCAGTGACCTTATCTTGATCACCTTTTTTTGACACTAAATAAATCTGAAATAGGCAACATTCCTCATTATACATATATTATATTCCTGGTGCTTCAAGGAAACATTAGAATAATGCATACACACTGCTAAACTTACTCTATTCTAACAAATAAGTAAAACAATATTCCACAATGTGGCCTATTTAGCAGGAAGGTCTATGCTCAGCCAGTGTATCTGAACTATATTTGACTAGTAGAAGTGTAAAGCATTAAACTAAACAGTAGTTTCCTCTAAATAGTTACACCATCATTAACAGAAGTATTTCTCCACTCCTCTACAATATAGCTGCTTGTGAAGTCCACTTATAATAATGACGTCTGATGACTTGCAGGCCAAACACAAAATAGTTATTCTTTTTTTTTTTTTTTAAGTAAGGGATAATTATTTCTGGAATTTTTATTAACAGACCTAGAAGCTGCAGTAGTTTATGCTTCTACTGACTCGAATATATTCAAGGCATCAAAAATGGTGGATAAAGGAACAGTTTGGTTTACATTTTCTTTCCACTCTGCTACTGCAGTGCTGGAGAAAGCTGAGTCCCACTGTTCCTACCAAGTGATGTTATCCTTACAGCTACTTGTGTCAGCCAAGCCATATGGACCATGCATTTGAAGACTGACCTCTGTTAGGGTTATATTTTCACAAAATTTTAAAAACAACAGGATCATTTCCTTTTGTTTATCTATTCCCTTGTTCAAATAAAAGAAGTTGAAATAATACGAAACATGTCGAGGTTTGCTATCAGTTGAACTAACTTACATAGGCATAGAACTATTCTAAGTATTTAGAGCCATTAATTAGTATGTTTTCATAAACAGACATTTCTAATCTCTTTGGATTTTCAAGCAGATGCTTTTGAATTAAAATCATTCTATTTCAAAAGACATCACTGGGCTTATTATAATATTTAAATAATACATTCCTTTTGATCACAGTATTATGACATACCTCAGACATTTTCATTGTTTGTGCTGTTTCTTCAGAGCACCAGTGAAAAATGATATTGTTTTGAATCAACTGGTTAAGATGGGCACTGCTCTATGTTATGCAGTGTTTATTAAAATCAATCTTATAAACAATTTAAAGCTATTATTATTACACAGGAGGTATTTAAATTAATTTGTGCTGACAGAAAAACTGCAAACTGACCTACTTCAGCAGTTTGCCTAAGAAAGTAAGAGCAGTTTTTAAATAGATATTAAAAAAGATCTGTATTTTCTAATACATGTTCTAGAAATTACATTTGACTGAAGAAAATATTCATCCAGAATAGCAAGTATGACCAGAAAGAAGGCACCAGGTACATTCACTGGACATTTCACTTTGGTTTTACTTTGATTTGTATTTACCCTATACGCAACACATTACACACAATTATAGATGTGACATTCCTCATCAATGCAGCAATACAACATTTAATAGACTTATTGGCACAACTGAGCTAAAAGAGAAGTGCCATTCCTGAGCTACCATTTAGAAGTTTCTGTTTTCCAGGGGAAGCAAATCTATTTTCTGAGGAAGAGAAGCAAACCTTTCTAAAAGAAAAATGGGTTATGTTTATTAGCTACTGTCTCTTGATCTGAGTCAAAATTCTTATGTGATAACAAAAACATGAAAGGATATTTTTTTAACTGAAATGAGCTTGATTCTGTCCCAAGTAGTCCGAGCCTTAATTCAATGAAAAATTATGTGTTTGGTCAGTCAGAGGAATTTATGTATGTGTGTCATTACCTTGCTGAAAAAGGTTGCTGTCCTGAGTCTCTGGATTATTATTATTGCCAAAGCTGTAGGTTTCAGATCTCCAGGTTAGAATGGGCAGAGTGTGCACAAAGTAAATTTAGTCACAGGGGTATTTCACTGCAATTGCCCAGGCACCAGCTTGCAAATAGAGTAATGTCTTCTAATATGTGAAGGCACCAGTGGTATCCAGCTGCTGTCACATGTATTTCCGTGAGCCAATGTATTTTATACAAAATGTATAATTAACCCTTCAAGGCATACAGGACATTTTCAATTTCTCCCTGCCTTTTTAAAATGCCAAAAAAAGTTTTTTCCTCTGCACTTTCAAAATATTATAATCATGAGAAGCAGGGTGTTTTATTGGAAAATAAGTTATTTGTTTAACAGAAGTTAAAAAAAATTCTTTACTCAAAATGTTCATTTGTTCAGTCTCAGATAATAACACATTTAAAGCAGTCTGATTAATATCCTGTACTTTGAAAATCTCCCAGCCTCCAGTTATTTCTCAAGCCCTCATTTCCCGCCTCTCCATTCATTTATTGAATTTTCTAGGCAACAGAAGACCTGAATTTCTTAAGTGAAAAAGGTGCATAAGAAATAAAATCATATTTTGTGTAACACATTTGAGAAAAGAAAACTCACAGATAACTATACAGTGAGGGCTTTTTTCTGGTTCCCTTCAAAGGCTGATTATCGTTATCAAATTGTTTACCAGTCGTTGTGGATTGGGAATTAGTCCATTTCTTCCTTGAAATCTCAATGGATCCTGAAGTAATGTCAAACCTGGGATGAATTCATAGGAAATTCATTCATAATGAAAAGCAATTTTCTAATTTATGAACAAAGAGCAGATCCATCCTTGAAGCATATGTACAAACACATGGCCATGCCCCAGTGCAAATTTCAAGCAAACAGCATGTTTCATAAGAAAGTCAGTTTGCTCATTTCTAGAGAACTGGCAGCCAGTTTGTCTTGCTGAAAGATCCCAAAAACATAATTTAAGTACTGTGTTTAAAGTTAATCTAGCTAACAAAAAGCAGGAACAAAATTTCCTAGACTAGAATTGTAAATTAGATGCAAATTGACAATAGGAGTGGAACTTTAATGAAGTACAGTATTTCCCACTGCTGAGGAAGTTAATTTGATGGTTAATGCCATTCATTTACACATGGGTTCATTTGATGACTTCCTCTAGTGCAATGGCAATAGCTACCCTGTTGGTAGTTAGCAATCAGGAAGGAGGGTTTTTAAAAAAAACTATCTAATGGAATTAGGAACAAGCAAACAGAAAAAGGAAAATCAATGGGACTGACACTTCTGAATCTCCCCCAGTGAGCAGTGGAAAGTTTCAAGCAGGAAGACTGCAACTTGAGAAAGTATTTCTCTAAGGAGGAGGGAAATGAATGAATTATGCCCTAAGGGTACACAGTGGCCTACTAGTGGGCATATGGGGTTTGTCAGTGAAGTACACTAGGGTAAGTACATTGGAGTAAGCCTGTCACAATTTGAAGGAGATGAAAGGAAGAGGAGTCTGACTTTTACAGTCAGAAATTCCCAGGCTTTTTCCAAGCCAGTTCAACTATGACCTGCCCCTCACAATTTTCTTCTAGTCATTCTATACAAGCCCTTACAGCACATTCAGCAAAGCTGTGACCAAACTTACTTCTCTCTTGGCAGAGGTCAAATCAAAAGCACAGCAAATAAATTACTGAGTCAACAATGTAAATGGATTTCTCACTATATTAACTCCCTGACTATTGACTGTGCCCTACTTTATGCTATTTCAATCATCTTCAGGCAATGATGCTCCAACTTGCTTAGATGCTCAGTTTCCCTACCAGAAAAAAAAAAGAAAACACAGAATTTATTAACATCTCTGAATTACATGGGATTTTGGACCATTTTCCATGCTATATTAATTATTGTGCATATGGTAAAGAGGAACCTACTGGAAAGGAATGGAGTTTCAGTATTTTAACAGCATTTTAATGCAGCTGAGAAGAATTTAAGGGTTTTACAGATGGTAAAATACATGTTTTCTATATTTTTTTATTTGAACAAAACAAAGGGAAGATTGAGAGAGAGGAAAAACTAAAAATGAGAAAGAGAAACCCTTTTATTAGAATATTATGAAAACAGTTTACCATGCATATTTTGTTTCAAAATATATTAACTTTAGTCTACCAAGATCAGATCAAGTTACAGCATTAAAAGAGTGCATTTGTTTTTTCTGTACTCCGCAGGATTATTCATATTTGTTGTTTCATCAGACATTGTTAGCATAATAAATCGCACATGTTATGCTAACTGGCCTTTGCCAACATTCCTAAATTAGTCTTCAAAGAAATATCCAAATGATTTCCCACTATAAAGGGAAGAAAATGCCAAATGTACAATGCATTAAAAATAACAGAGCAGCATCATAAACGTCTGCATGCACTTTCATTTTTGCTAGCCCAGTCTTCCCAGAGGCCTTTCATTGCCAGGGATTTGTAGAGCCAAAATAGACAAACCGTGTTATATTTGCCCAGGAAGTCCTTGTTTTAAGTAAAGCTCACCACTTTGCTCAGCTGCAAAAGTGGCAATCTGAAATCAACGGTGGCAGAACAAACTTTAGACAATAAAAGCTTGCCAGATGGGCAGGTGATGAGAAATATTAGTCTGCTGTTGTAATGTTTAACCCCCTTACACAGTGATGAAAGAAACACTGTATGTGTCACTGAAGGCGATGATAATAAAACCTAACAAAAGTAATAATGAATCCCCACTGTATGTCTGCAGCAGGCTTTGCTCTGGCTCATGCTAGATCAGCTGCCATTTCAAATTATTCCTGAACAGAAAGGTGCATTCTGAGGTAAGAATATCAACTAATGCTTTTTGCATGTTCACCAAGTTAATATTAAACCTGGTTTATAGCTGAGAGGAAACTCAATTCATGTTTGCTGGTAGATCTACCTTAGATGACTAGAATAGTTATTATACTTCCCAGCCTTTCTACTCTTCCTGAAGAGTTACTGTCCTGTAGCAAGGAAACTGAACAGAGCAGGAATTAGGTCCAAAACTACCATAATTCAGAGCCCAGTCTACAGCCAGCACTGGTGACAGTATCTGAATATGAAAGTCTCTTATTCACAACTTGAATATTCTGTCCACAGTACTGCTCACTTCACAAGCACCTGTCTGTTTGTGAAAATCAATTGAAAGAATGACCCACAATTCTTATCCAACCAGAAGCAAGAATGAATATGTTTTTTACAGCCTCCACTTGACAAGACATTAATGCAAGCCTTATTTCAAAAGGCACGTCTAAAGTGTTGAATAAAAAGGTCAGCCTTGGTCTCAAGACCAAATAGTGCAGACTAATGTGCATCTACACTCATTATGCCTAGCTTTCTCTAGACTGGTTGTAGACACTGTGATTTTACAGCATTAAATATAGCTATAAACTCTAAGACATAGCATACAGAAACATTTAAGAATGCACAGCTTGCTAGATTAATGTTGGAAACCTGCATCAGTCAGCCTCCAAGTCTTGTCCACCCATCCTGTCTGTAGACAGCTAACCCCACCTCATGGCATGGAGAAAGAAGTTAGATTCAAAATTGCCGCGGAAAGGATATTGTTCTCACACAAAATGATCAAGGTACAAGCTAAAAGTAAGCCATGGTGGACAATAAGTGAGACATAGTTATGATTTTGCTCATCACTTAGTCCTGTTGCTATAGTGTTTGCACCATTTAATTACACTCCTTTAGTACAATACCTCCAAATTATTGTAAATGAATACAAACAAAACTGGCAAATTAAAGGTCCAAGATATACCTTTGGTGTAATTACCCCTACAAAGCAAATCACCAATGCACAAGCATATAGACAAGGAGTTTACTAATGATAATGGACTTAAGAATATACTGAAAACATTTTGCTGCATTTCATTTCAACCACTTGTAAATAAGGATAGAGATGTAACAAGTTTTTCTGTTCCATCCACCAGAGCAACTGGATCCTTCTGAGCTATTCTGGGGGCTCTGAGCTTGGGAACTCACACCACTAAAGTGGTGAAATCATTCAGCTGATTTCAAGTGTTCCTATGGTTTTTAGATTGGAAGACAATAATTAACACACCCATCCTCTCTGAGCTTTCAGGACATGGGCACAGACTATCTTACTCACTCAGTGCTCCTTGTATCCTTTTCTGGGAGGAAAGAGGTGAGAACAGAGTCTCAATCTGCAAAATGTCTACACCATGAAGACACAGGTCAGTCTTGGGATCAGTAAAGTGGGATCTGTTGATTAGTGTTGCTGCATCATGGGAAACACATTAAAAGAAGAGTATAAACAACTGTTTGCATTTTGAAAACTGATGATAGGAGGTTTTATTTCATGTTCAATTCCTATAGTAAAAGTCAGAAAAAAAATAATTAACAGCCTGTGTATCGTATCCACACAAATGTATTATCTCTATGTGTAATATTTTTTACAGAAAACCCCTCTGCTATTTAGATGCTAAGTTCCACAGATAGGAGTCATCTCCGCAGGAGTAGGAGTCATTGCGCAAAAGTAAAGTTGAGTAGGAGTCATTTCATCTAAGTAAGTCCTTTTGTGAAAAGTTATTCTTGGGCTCTTGATCATCCAAGAACCCTTTATCACCAGTGGTGAGGTGGGGAGAGGCAAATCCTACCAGACAGAGAATCTGTCCAAATATAGGCATCTAGAGAAATGGGGTGAATGAAAATCAGGAGATGATTGTCTCTAATTTGACAATGTCTTCACCTACCTGAGATGGACAGTTGAGCCCACATATCTCAGGTTCCTAAATCAAATAGAAGAAACATGTCTTTTTTAATTCTTTCAGTGAAGCTAAAAATGTCAGTGAGGCTTTGAGCATAACTGGGAACTCTTGAGACTACACTACTGAATAAGGAAATGCTAGGAAATGTTCCTAGGCATTAATCCTTGAACATCTGTACCACAGGATGGATACTTTCATCACTGGCATGATTTTGGCTTCTGCCAGCATTTTCCCAGATAATTCCCAAACACAGCTGAAGTGTCAGGAATTGGCATGAAGCATTCCTAATAAGTTTTTGGATGTAGGCTCCCCATCATGAAAGATAAAGAGCGTTCAAGAGTACAGATGCAGGCTGTGATATTCCAGCTGGCCTCAGTGTCAGAAAGCAGCCTCAGGCACATTTAAATTAGTGATTGCCTTAGAGCAGCAGAGGGAAGTACTCTTCCCTCTCGGTACACTGAGAAGTACTAGGATTGCCTATAAAGGAAAACATGCATGGAGTATTACATCCAGGTTTTGTTTCCTCATTTCACAAAAGAGGTAAGAAACTGGATAGAATGTGGAGGAGAGCCACAGAAATTATCAGAAATCTTGGAAAGGGTCTTGCAGTAAGAGATTAAAGAGGTTCAATCTGTTGAGTTTAATAAAAACATGTAGCAATGATTTCAGTGATTACAATGTGCAAGTATCACCACAGGGAGAAAATACTAAGCAGCAACAGCAGCACTCTCATCTCACAAAAGAAATGCATAATGAGAGGTGATAGCTGGGAAGGAAAGCCAGACAAATTCAGGCAAGAATCAAACACACATTTTTAAGAGTGAGGGTGATAACCATTGGACTGTACTGCCAAAGGAAGTGATGGATTCTCCAACTACCGATGGATTCAGATCTAGATTGGACATCTTTCTAGAAGATAAGCCTTAGCCAAACACAAGTTGCTGGACTTGACACAAGGCTAACTGGGTTAAATTAAATCGCTTGTGTCATTTGGGAAGTCAGACTAAATAATCTAAGGGCCTTTGCTGGCTTTAAAAAATCCATGGATCTATAAAGTGCAACTGCGTAACTGAGAATTCTAGTCCAAGAATAACAAGTTTTGATAAAATAAGATTTCCATAGTGCAGTGCTCCATTAGCGGACACAATTCCAAGAGATCAGACTGTAGTTATAAAATTGAAAATGAATAAAGCATGATGACATGGTGATATTAATAACAATACCAATTTTCCAAGTGTTTACAGGGTTGGTCAGTAGAAATTGCAGCAAAATCAGTGGAATTTTAGTGCTATAAAATTAGTAAGAGAAAATATGCTTCAATTTTCCAAATGGTCACTGAATGTCATGGAAATAAATTGAAAAATCACATTTATTCTGTTAACACTCGAGAGAGGAAGGGGGCATTTTTTTGCTACACTTATTCCACTCAATTAAGAAGTGACAGGGTGCCAGCCCAGGCACTGTAATTCAAGCATCTGCACTGTTTAATAGCTAGGACAGTTCTTGGCACAGTTTCAGCTCTGGCCAACTGACGCTTTTTGGAACAATTCTTTGCCTCATCCAGGAGTGAGCATGGGCCAAGGATCTTCTTAGCAAGCAATTTGGATGTACCCATGCCTCTTCTGGGGCTGAGTAGAATATGGTAAAATGAACATTTACCCTGCTTATCCCATTCAGCCTGTGATTCTGGAAACAGATCCTGGCATTAAATGCTTAGTAATACAGATTTAGCCAGTGAGTTCAAAGTGTCAGCTGCTCTGCAGGAAAAGAGCTGAGCTCTCTGTTTCGTTCTCTGCTACAAAACTATCTTCACTGTATATATTTTAATTTCATGTATAAATGTAAAAAGAAAATCAGCACTTTTTAAACTCTTCAACTGACCTAAAAATAAAAAAGCCAGCTTCCAGAAAGCACAATTGCATATTGAACCATAGCATTGACTTTTTGAAGTGACCAGATCCAACTAAAAATCAGAAGTGACTACATATTAGGCAAAGTCAGTACTTAAATTTTAGATGTTTAGAATTCAGAGTGGAATTTGAAGTCAAAGTGAAAGACCTAAAGGCACACAGAGTTAGACACTGTGGAAAAATCACTCAAAACCCCTATACATCAAGAAGGGAATCACAACATTTGTCTTGAACACGGAAGACCATCAGAATACCAACTCCTCCCTAGAATTTAAATGTTAATTTAAATTTAAATAAATTGTGATCTTCAACTCAAGACATAAACCTTTATTTTGCTAACCCAAAATAAGGCTCTTTCTTTCATATTACAGCAAAAGGAGGCAACCTAACATTAATATAATAACTAAGTAGCTAGATCTTTTGCGTGATAAATGGGAATATCCTGATCTGGAGAAAAGTTTGGCTCAGGTTAGGCACTAGGATAGATCCTTAACCACAAAACTACTGGTTACAGCATGCAACTGTCTTGTAGAAGCAACCTTACTTCCCAGCAGGAATACAAGTTTCATGAGGTCAGGAAGGGACCTTACAGGAGAAAACACAGTGATAAACAGGGCAAGGCTCCTAGTCTAGGGATGGATGCCCAGTGCTCTGGTCCCATTTGAGTTTGGAGGCTACATGTAAGTGTTGACTTCAACGGGCTAAAGCCTGAGTAGAAATGGAGTGAATAAAACCATGAAGCAAATAAAAAGAAAGTATCAAGCTCAGTCCAGGTAAGGAAAATGCTTAATAAAGATATAAGCATGATGAATTTGGCATATCTCTTCCCTTAATCCGGTTCTAATTTTAAACACTCTATTGTACTGTGCTGTTGATAGCCTTGTGTGAGCCATCTAAGGTTCAGCCAACTCAGCTGCATGATCAGTAAAGAGACAATGCTACCACACACAGGGTTATTTGGATTAGTGAATACCATATGCAAGTAAATTATCTGCCAGATGGCATCGGAAGAAAGCTGCAACTCTCTCACTTTCATTTCCACAGCAGCAAACAATGTTCTGTGTTTAAAATAAACTCTTCCAGATGAGTAAAAGATAAACTTTGTGGTGCTTTTTCTTGGTCTTCTCTTTGACTTCAACATTTTTCTTAAAAAACCCAACACAAAACCAGAAAGAAAACCCCACCTACTCTGATTGGTTACATTAATGAAAAATCCCAGTTTAGACCACCACAGTACAAAGCTGTCCCTCTAGGCAGCATGAAAATTCCCTGATATTTACTGAACAAAAGGCAAAAATGAAATATAATATTTTCACTCATCAACTTCTGTCAACAGAACCCTTAAAAATGAACACCTACCACATTAAGCCATTTCCTGTCATTTTATGGGTTTTCCACTGTGAGGAACTGTGCCACTTTGTTGAAACATGACTGTTTTCACATCTTCTGCAGTTTTAACCCTTTTTTAAAAAATACCATGTATCTAGACCTAAACAAGAACAACAACCTCAGAAAGAGAAACAAAATAATTCTTACCAAAGTTTTTTCCAGTTTTCCTGTCTTGCATCTGCAGATGACAGCTCTCTTATTCTGTCTACGCCAGACCCCAGTCTTAGCTGTGCTGATAATAATCAGTTCATAATATCATCTGGCTATGAAATGATAAATTATGATTTTTTACACTTACAGCAAAATTTTATGGACAAATACCTCCACAAAGCAGGATTACTTTTTTCCCCAACATTTGTGAATATGCATCTGAGACAAATTTAGATCTCTGAAGATCTGCAGGAGGGCAGGCTGAATATAAGGAAAAGGATGCTCTGGTCTTTTCTGCCTCCCAAGCATTTTCAAAACAACTAAAACTATAAGTGACTTCAACTGGACCTGTAGGATCTTGGTCCTTCAGAATAGCAAATGTGTGCTACTGAACCATGTTTCAATCAGCTGTGTTTAATACAGGCCCTTGGGGCATACTGAACTCTAAAATGCCTATCCATATACACTGCAGAGGGTGTTCCTGTCTGTGAATGAGTATAGAAAATGATACCAAAATTACCTGTTGCACTGCATGTAGATTCTGGGCCTCCAGGCATGCCACTTGTCTTTCTGCAGATGCTGTTCACAACCTCTTTCTTGAAGCATTTAGAAAGACCCCTAACATTGCTTGTCTCAAGGGCAAATGGGATTTGGAGAGCAGATGGTCATGCAGTGTCTTAGGAGGACCAATGAGACTGACCTACTGTTGGCAAAAGCTGCAACAGGACTTAGATAAACTGAAATAACATCATTTATCACCAAACTGCAGTCCAGGTGGCAAACTGACAAACTCCCAACAACTGCGGAGGTGGGTTGACATTCCTCTGAGGAAAAATCACATGCATTTCTGGAGAATGTCGCAGGACATTTGATAGATGCATAATACCAATCCCACCACCTCACCCCCATAATTTCTGAAGCTTTTTTTTTTTTTTTTAAAATGCCATTCAAACACAGAAGTGCATAAAGCCTCATTCTTCAAGCTTGAAAGACTCATCATCTAGCTGACTGCGAGAGTCCTACCGGCCAAACCTAAAGCCAGGGGACAAAGATCATCAAAAATATTTGTGTGTCTGACTCCCAGAATTTTTAGTGGGACCACAGTTTCAGACTGCCTGCTTTGGCCATGAAGCAGATGGAGAGAAACACTCAGTACCTTGCTAAAGTGATTATTATAGATTTCAAGCATGTGACACCCTCCTGAATCTTTCATGGGAAGTAAGCTATTACTTCCCTAGGTAAGTTCAGTTTCTTTCACATTACCTGAAGTAATCATTCTTAAACGAGAAGGAAAGGGCTATCAACCTTGTTAGGTGGTCAAGCTAACCCCCCCCCCCAGGCAATTAGGAAAGCAATCCTTTCTCCGTGTTACATAGAACATTCAGAATTAATTAAATATTCAAATGAACTTCTCTGATCTGAATCCAGTCACGACAGGTGTGAGGCTGCTAGTGGTAGCTAAAGCGGTAAGTAAAAAGTCTAGAGGGAGGTCGCCATTTTCTGTTATGAGAAATAGCAGCACCATTCTGGGAGAGATCAAAAATAATAATTCAGCTGTGGAGGCCTCCTGGATCGTTTTGCAAGTCAATTACTCTCTAAGTGATTAGTTTGGAAAAAGTTATGTGAAAAAGGGAACAGGCCTCCCATTTTAAAATTATTTTCATGACTCTTGCAAGTTGTTTATTTTCTTTATAGCCTTAGGTGGAAAGAAATTAAGTGTGCTTGAAGTGGGAATTATCCACATTTTTCAGCAAAAGCATAATCACACCGCACACTCACAGGGCTGAGGCTTTGAAGCCTGTGAAGCATTCACTTAGTAGGAAGCTTAGGCAAACCAAGCAGCTGTTGAAGAAAGAGAGTTTAAATACTTCTGGTTTTATTGCATCATGGAAAAAATGATCATTTATCTCATTAAGATGGAGAATTTTTACTGGAGAACCCCTGCTGGGTTTATAAGCTTGCCTGCTGTGCTGACTAGTAACTGAAAGAGAAGGGTTGTCCCTTTGCCTGGGGATAGATGTTGGCCTCTGTGGCAAGGTAAGGAAGGTAAATTGGTGACAGATTCGAGTTGTTTGGTTTTTTTTAATGTGAAGTCTCCCCTGACTTAAACAGATGGGGCACATAAAATAAATACATCAACTGCAGTTTATTTCACTTGCAGAAATCTCAGCTATAATAGCTACATGTGTGCAGGGAGGCCTAGGTTATAGCCAGAAATTTAGAAATTTAAAAAAAAGGAAATTATTTCTTTCTTAAACTCTTGGTCTATCTATGAGGGAAGTTCATTACAGGGGCACTTTCAAAAGCATCACAGCCAAAGATGAATAAATCATACTGCAGCACTTGAGGTCCATTTTGATCATTACATGGAGATGTTTCCTCTGCTGGGCTGTGCCTGTGTGCTTTCTGGCTGCAGAAGCAGACAAGTGGGTATGTCTGCCTGGAGGCAACTTTAAGTCACTAAGCCCAACACTGAGCTCAAGCCCAAGAGATCTGCCCCTGAGCCT
This sequence comes from Melopsittacus undulatus, assembly GCF_012275295.1. Classification (NCBI taxonomy): domain Eukaryota; kingdom Metazoa; phylum Chordata; class Aves; order Psittaciformes; family Psittaculidae; genus Melopsittacus; species Melopsittacus undulatus. The sequence continues at coordinate 24,181,020 of NC_047529.1, read as the reverse complement.
GATGTCTCATCATTCATGTACCAAAGCAGTGCAGGCAGCAGGCAACACTTCACGCTAACAACCCACTCTCCTCTGTGCCTCAGCTCCTCAGTGAACCACTGACTGTTCTACTCTCTGTCTTATAAAATAAGGAATTAAATGCACCTGCACACATGCCAGCACACACACACTCTCACACACTGATTTTAAAAAAAGTTTTTAGAGTACAGTTAGTCTGCAGTGTTGTTGCCATACAAAATTGGACCTCTTGGAAGTATTTCCACTTGCTGCTGAGACTGGCTGAAGACTCCAGTGGGCAAAATCTGCAAATAGTCAAAGTTAATGACTACTGTGGCCCTCCACCTCTCAGCTATGGCAGAGCAGAGACATTTTCCATGTGAAAAGCAAAAGGTCAAGGGCTACATTCTCAGGAGTCACTGTGCCCTGTACACACATCCCAGTTTTTAAATCCCCAAGCCACAGGTACAGAGAGCTGGCCCAGCACTGCTGGTAGACCCAAAATCAAATGCTCAAATTCTACCAATATATGTAAGACAACTGAAGGTACATTTTGGCTTTGGAAGGAGTTCACTTGTGACATTTATGTTCATCACAGACCCCAACAAGACCTATGCCCTTGCATATCCGTAACATACTTGCCAGCAATCTGATCAGTTTGTGTACTTGTCAATGGAAGCTGCATTTCCATAGGCTTTGCATGCTATCTCCAGTCACTGTCTGCCTTTCGCTCTAAAGTTTAATTCTTCATGGGAAATGCCTCTTACCCTAGTTTAATAGTTTAATTTTTCATGGGAAGTAAGTTTGAGGGAAGTGGTGTTCATATGATGGTCTTCTTATGATGGTGATGGCAGAAAGTTATCTGGAAGGCATCCTAGTTTTGGCTCAATGCTCTTCATAAAAATTGTTTATATAATAATCATATACAGAGCTTGCTACATCTTTCTGGAGGCACTGCTATACTAGTGTGAAGTATGAAGGTGCTGATCTCCTCTTACAGCATTTTCCACCAGCTCCAAGAAGGGATATTCAACATAGTCCTCAAACCATAAACATATATCTGAGTTTACTAAGATCCTGTAGAGCAGAGCAGAGCAAAGGTACTTCTTTTGCCAAAATGCTTGGCTCTATCCTAGATGGAGTCAGCATTACTGGTTTTTGAAATAAGGGCTCTTCTTTGGTTTTGCTCTTACATTTTGCAAGATCTGTTGACCTACAAGGTCTCCAGTTCCTGGATGCTTCTGTAATAACAAAGGCATCATGTGAACAAACATTAGCAACAGTCTCAAGAGATTAATCAAAGTCTTCATGTCTGCAGAGGCTAAATTACATTCAACCTTGGAAGTGACAAAATTTACTGATTTCAGATGTTGAAAAAAGCTTACCTTTTCATAAGTTGCTAATAATCCACCCTTCTAATTATTTTCAGGCACTATTAATTCATTAATATTCCATTACAGGTATCATGTGATCACTCTCCTACTCTGGAAGGAGGGCTTTAATTATGATTGCAGGAATGTAATCGCAAAAGAGAATGAAAACAAGCACTTAGCAGATGTATGAAGTATTACATGTTATGCAAGCCTGCGACATGACTGGGGACTTCTTATTACACACCTCTTATTTCAGTACAAACCCACCTGTGCTGTTTTGAAGGCATGTGCACATATTATGCTGGTCATTCAGTCTGAAAAAAAAACCATGTATTTCTCTGCCCTTCAGTCAGTTTTGGTGCAGTTCTTTATCGCAGTATTTTTGGACTAGCTATCTTCTCCATCTTCCACTTTTGCATCCAAGGCTTTCCTTGCAAGACGTGTAACATGTTTCAGCAGTTCCTTTAGGTTTGCCATAGTAGTATTGAAAAGACAAACTTGGATTGATTTCTCTGTATTTTTACAGAGAACTTAATGGACTTTTAATTCTTTAGCTGTTTAAAGGTGCTCCATGCAGCTATATAGAAGAATTGAGAATGAATATGTGAAATTCAACACTGCAGATCAAAACAGAACTTCTCTAAGCATGTTACACACCTCCCTCCGGCACTACTCAGAAGACTTTCCTCAACACTCAAGAGTATGTTTTGACAGGACACCCATCTCTACATTGTGCCTTACAGCAAGCAGCGCAAAGCTCCACTTTAGGAGAACTTGAAAACCTGCTCCACTTCATAGCTTGCCTTCCACCTCCACCCAAGTCACTCACACAGAGCAGTCTTGCTGTGAAGCGTAAGGCTAAATGAGATCCAGTCTACTGTGCAAAAGTTATGCTGAGAGTCCAAGTAAAAAAATATTCTGAATCATAGACTCATAGGTTAGGGTTGGAAAGGACCTTAAGACCATCTAGTTCCAACCCCCGTGCCATGGGCAGGGACACCTCACTGTGTCCAAGGCTCTGTCCAACCTGGCCTTGAACACCACTAGGGATGAAGCATTCACAGCTTCCTCCCTGAGCAACCCATTCCAGTACCTCACCACCCTCACAGTAAAGAACTTCCTCCTTATACCCAATCTAAATGTCCCCTGTTTAGGTTTTAAGCCATTACCCCCTGTCCTATCACTACAGTCCCTGATGAAGAGTCCCTCCCCAGCATCTTTGTAGGTCCTCCCCAGACACTGGAAGGTTGCTATGAGGTCTCCCATGCAGCCTTCTGCAGGCTGAACAGCCCCAGCTTTCTCAGCCTGTCTTCATACGTGAGGTGCTCCAGCCCCTGATCATCCTCATGGCCCTCCTCTGGACTTGTTCCAACAGTTCCATGTCCTTTTTATGTTGAAAACACCAGAACAGCACACAATACTCCAGGTGAGGTCTCATGAGAGCAAAATAGAGGGGCAGGATCATCTCCTTCAACCTGCTGGTCACACTCTTTTTGCTGCAGCCCAGGATACAGTTGGCTTTCTGGGCTGTGAGTGCACACTGAAGCTGGCTCATGTTCATTTTCTCATTGACCAACACCCCCAAGTCCTTCTCCACAGGGCTACTCTGAATCTCTTTTCTGCCCAACCTGTAGCTGTTCTTCCACACTTATTCTGTATACCTTAAAGCAGCCTTCCAGTACCTAAAGGCGCCTACAAGAAGTATGGAGGGACTTTTTACAAGGACAGGTAGGGATTGGTCAAGGAGGAATGGCTTTAAGCTGAAAGAGAAGCATGTTGCTCTTGCACACTGAGAAGATTCCTTCACTGTCAGCTTCGAGCTGGCAGATAGGAAGAAACTGTTTACTGTGAGAGTGGTGAGGCACTGGCACAGGTTGCCCAGAGAAGCTGTGGCTGCCCCATCCCTGGCAGTGTTCAAGGCCAGGTTAAAAGCAACTTTGAGCAATCTTATATAGTGGAAGGTGTCCTTGCCATGGCAGAGGGGTTGGAACCAGACGATCTTTAAGGTCCCTTCCAATCCAAAACATTCTATGATTCTGTGATCTTAACTGCTAGAAAATATTATAAATGTAGAGCAAAATAAGAAGTCATAAATATCAATACAAATCCACATATGAATTAAAAAAGAGTACGTCGCCATAGCTTTACATAATACCCATGTATTTATTTGGAGGCTATTTCTCCCAACCCTTCACAACAGGTGTATTAGTATGCAAAGCGACCATGTCAAAATTGTTGGCTGCTGATCTGTCTTTCACAGTGAAAGAATGAATGCTAAATCTTTTTTTAAAAGATTTTTTATTTAAAAGAATATTCAGTAATATTCAGTAAGCTGCATCATACAGACTTATCTCATTACTGAGTTAAAGTGCTATCAGCCAAGCCAAACACACACTGAAAAGGGTATTCTCTTCATTCTGGGTGAAATCTTATGAACCTTGAATGCAGAGAGTTCATTACATGCAAAGCCTTATAAAACCATAATGAGACTGTCAAGTACACTTTTAATGAAACCCAGCACGTCTGCATATCAAGAAATAGCAAGTTCAGCACACATGAAAATAAAAACACAGTTTACACAACCAAGTGTATATACTGAGTAACAGTGACATCACTAAAAAAAGCCTTTGTGCTTCACAGCTAAACTGTATGTAGCCCAACAGTTTTGTTCACTGCACCACCAGGCTGCCAACAGCACTGAGGCCTGAACAATTCCAGTATACGGTAACAGTAGAACTCTTTACTCCATTCTTCATGGTGATGGCTCAAAAAAAGACAACAACATATTATTATTAGGACCTATTTTCAAAATATTTTTATAGAAGTGTTTCACCATCAGTACCCTGCGTTGCCCAGCCCAACTGCAAGTAGTGCAACATGACAAATATACATACGTATTGCAAAAGTTTTGCTTAATTTTTATTTGTAAAACATGAGTTTCCAGTGAATCAGAAATTATATTCACACCCTAAAACTCTATTTATTTCAGACATTTTTTGAATGCCTGTGTCTATTAAATAAAGATTGTCCTTTATTTCAAAACAGAGTTCCAGCATAAATCACTCCCTTGTTTAACACTTACTGAGCAAACTAATCTTCATTCCCACACCATTCAAACTGAGAATTAGGCTGTTGCAAATATGCATTGCATAGTTATCTGCATTTTTTTTTTTTGCAGATTCACCTGGCACTTATTTCAGTAAGCCAACCATCACTTCACTGATATCCCACAACTTTCTCGCAAGCAAATCATCCATGGCTTTGGGCAGGAGTTCTTCCTCTTTGCAGTCCCCAAAGTATTTTCCTGACACACCTTCAACGTCAGGAGAAGAGGCTAAATAAATAGTTGTTTGGGCTCCTTCCAGAGGTGTTTTGAAGAAAGCCCATGACACCAAGTTGAATAGGGGTTTAGCCAGCAAAGGAATATTCACATATCTGCCTAGATTTGTTCTGACAATTCCAGGATGAAGTGAATTGACAGTGACTCCTGTCCCTTCTAACCGACGGGCTAGCTCCCTTGCAAATAAGATGTTAGCCAGTTTACTCCGACTGTAACAAAAGCTTTTATTGTAACTTATTTCACTGTTCAGGTCTTCAAAGTTGATCTCTCCATATTTGTAAAGCTTTGAGGATACTACAACAACCCTACTTGGAGCAGAATTTTTGAGGAGGCCCAGAAGAAGGTTGGTGAGCAAGAAGTGACCCAAGTGGTTTACACCAAATTGCATCTCAAAACCATCCTCTGTCTTCATGTACGGACACTGGAATATTCCTGCGTTATTTATCAGAACATCCAGCCTTGGCTCTTCCTTTAGACAGGAAAGAAAAAAATATTCAGTTTTAGAATTGTCATGCAAAACATACCACTATGCTTAATATTTCTCATTGGCCACTGTTAGGAATTATTTCATTCCTAGTTTTCTGAATTATAACTTCCTGATGTTCTCTTAGAGCACTTCTGAAAAAAACACAAACCCTAAGTTGAATTAGCATTAAAGAGAGCACTTAACCCCACCAGTATACAGGTACATGAGACTAGGTCTGTATCTACTTTCAGTGCAGGCAAGGAAAACAATCATCTGCATCTCTAGGAGCAGCTTTTTCTATAGCAATTCAGTGACAATTTATCTTTGTGATGGGTTTTGTTTTGCTCTAAAAAGTATGTGTTTATTGTGCTGCAAAAGCACACACATTAATTTATGGCATACCTCAGCCATAGGCAAAGGGTCTAACGTGTAAAAGACACAGATGTGGAACAGAAAGCAGTAGCCCAAAGAACTAACCTCAGGATTGAAGAGAAACTATTAAATTGCAGACCCATCATCTCACTGGGAGCATGTCATGAAGAACTTCGCAAAACAGCGTTTTCATGATTTTAAACACTGTCTTATTTTAAAATCACTTCACATCATTGTGCTGCTTGGTGAGAACTATGGAGCAGAACTCATCATACAAAATTAACATTCATGTTTTATACAACTTGAGACTTAACAGGTCTACTCAATAGCTAAGATACTGAGGCTTGAAATATTTATGACATGCTCAGCACATGCTATTTGATGGATCAGTATTCTGGTTCAGGCTGGTAGAAAACAGACTCAACAAGGTATGATACACTCTTCAGAATCACAAAACGCAACCAACAGAGAGGGTGGTATAGGTAATTGAAATATATCATGCACTTCATGCTCCAGCATCCACTCAAAAATTAAGAGCTCTCAAATTTACCCAAACAGTAACTTCTTCTAAAAAACCCAATCAAACAAGACACAACCCAGATTAAAGTAAGCTGCCTAAAGAAGCTCCGAATTCAACACTTTCACTCACCTCTGACAAAAGACTGTGAAAGTATCACAGGAAATTTATGCATGCACAAATCATAAGTGAATTTGTATTCCCTTTATAGAAAAAGCAGCATGAATTTTCTTTGCTGTTCATTCTTTAAACCCAATGCAGGCACTGGAAAACATTTTATCTGATGATAAAAAATAGAGAACCTCAAGATGAATTTTGTACCATTTGCCTTTTATTTGACTGCCATTAGCAGCAATACTAGAGTGCAAAAACAAAATCTACACTTAGCATTCAGTTAACAATGCTGGCATCTGATCACACAAAACAAGCACTTCAACCTCAAGACTGACTTCTGTGGGACCTGAGGTTGCCTAGTGTTTCATTTAATTGTGTCCATGAGGCATGATCCAAAGACCATCACTCACTTCTCTCTACCCAAAGGGACATAATGGTTACCATAACTAAATCGGGGCAGGACTGAAGAAGTACTGACTGTAGATCTGCTCATCGAAGTGCCATTTCTTTCTTCTTTAGAGAAAAACATCACTTTAGAAACTTTCTGCAGCATCTGACTGAAGGATTTATTTTGCAGCACTTTCACACTCCAAGAAGCAAGAGTTCCACATGTGCTATTTGCTGAGACTCTTATATTTTATAATGATAGAATGGTTTGGATTTGAAGGGGCCTTTCAGATCATCCTGTTCCAACACCCCTGCCACCGGCAGAGATATGATCCACTAGACCAGACTGCTCAAAGCCCTGTCCAGCCTGGCCTTGAACACTGCCAGGTATGGGGCATCTACAACTTCTCTGGGCAACCTGTGCCAGGGTATCACTACCCTCACAGTGAAAAACTTCTTTCTAGTATCTAATCTAAATCTCCTCTTTGTCAGTTTAAAGCCATTACCCATTGTCCTATCACTACTTGCTGTTATAAAAAGGCTTATAAATAATCTTAAATAATATGATCAATGTGAAGCAAGTAGTGACTATGCCCAAGTGCAACTGAGTGCACAAAACACTGCTCTGCTAGCCAATGTTATCCGTTGTAGCTCCTGAGCTCACTTCCATTTTCTCAATTTTTCCATAAAACCCTCCAACATCTCAAAGTATTTTTCTGCAGTGAGATAAAGGAGTGCAAGATGTAATCAACTGCAGCTATGCAGAGGAAAGATCCCACAAATTAAGTGAGGTGGTGGGAGTGCAGTTTCCCCATCCTGACTATATTTAAGTATTCTTCATCTCAACACAAAAATTCACAAAACTCCCCAAAGAAACCAACCCAACAATCCCCAAATAATCAGCTCCAAAAAGGTTAAAGATAAAAAACACGAACGTGGGTGGCACACTCTTGAAATTTTTTCTTGAACTCACACCCCTTGCAATTTAGATGCTTCTGGGATTATTCTCAAAAACTCAAGTTAAAATGCAGGTGTCAGTAGCACTCTGCAGGTACACGCACTCTCTTTTTCTTCACCCACTTCTTGCTTAAATGTCACTTGTACTGGCTTTACCAACAAGGACATGCTAACAAATTCATGTCTGGATATTTTGTACTAAAAAAAAAGGCAATACTTAGAAGTTAGACAGCTTTCTTTTTTTGCATTTATGATGGGTGTGTTATATCCTTTTGTATATGCATATTTTCCCAGAACACTGAAAGAAGGCTAGACTTTATAGCTGGATTTGAAAGAATATGACCTCAAAGTGCACCACTAATGAAGTTAAAACTTTGACCTTTCCCAGATATCTAAATTTTAGAAAAGCTATTTGAAAATCAATGCCCTGGGATGCCTGAGTGGATGCTGACAAGTACTTAAGCACTGCTCTGAGCAGCAGTAGAAATAGTAAGCCTGGCTTCCCATGACTTTGTGTCTCATGGCTTGAGTAGCTAGATGTGGTGAGATGAGAGTCCCAAACAACACTGTCCATGGAAGTGGAGGAATACTGCCTCCAACAGTGCCTCCATCTGCTTACCGGTGTCTAATAACACTGCTGAACTCACCTAGTGGCATTTCTGTCAGGTGAATCAACTCAATGTACCTGTTCTCCTTAAACTCAGGTTTTTGGGAACTCTGCAGAAATGTTATATATTAAAAAACATGTATCTATTAAACTCTGCTAGCACCGCTGAAAAGATTAGAAAATGTGCCTGGGGGGACAGTCTGAGAAGGTGGCAGAAGGAAGGCTGGAGCTGTGAACAGTGCATTCGTTAACTTTTATTTCTCTGGAGACAAAGCTGAGCTGTAACACCAATATAAAGCAGAAAAAGGTAGGTTAAAGTAGAGTAACTTAAAATCCTAGGGCTGAAGCACCTCTCCTGTGAAGACAAGTTGAGAGAGTTGGGCTTGTTCAGCCTGGGTAAGAGAAGGCTCCAGAGGAGACCTTAGCGCAGCCTTCTAGTACCTAAAGTGGGCATACAACAGAAGTGGAGAGGGACTTCTTACAAAGGCATGGAGGGATAGGACAAGGCGGAATGGCTTTAAATTGAAAGAGGCTAGATTTAGATGAGATATTAAGAAGACATTATTTCCTGTGAGGGTGGTAAGGCCCTGGCAGAGGTTGCCCGGAGAAGCTGTGACTGCCCCATCCCTGGCAGTGTTCAAGGTCAGGAAGGACTGGGCTTTGAGCAACCTGGTCTAGTGGAAGGTGTCTCTGCCCATGGCAGGGGGCTGGGACTGGGTGATCTTTAAGGTCTCTTTCAAACAAATCATTCTGCGATTCTATGAATTAAGAGAGAAGACAATCATTTATCGCACGCAGAAGCAAGTGCTTCCTTTTCAGAACAGGAAAGAGAATAGCTTGGTCTATAACAGACCAAACTAGTATAAACTTTATGCTTCCAGGTACTAATCCACGGCCAATTTACTTATACCCTCCTTCCAAACGCTGCAGTGAACCCTCCAACACCCCATACCCCCGACCTGGACTGCCTGATGAGCAAAGCGGCTGTTAGTACACAGCTCGGAGCCCTCCGCCGCACTGTCAGCATCCAGCTCAAGCACCCCGGGGCCTCCTCGGCAGGCGAATGGCTCCACCGCACCCCCGCTCTCCCCGCGGGCCGGGCCCGCGCCCCGCCGCCTCCCGGCCGTACCTGGAGGACGCGGTGGCAGAAGGCGCGGATGGAGCGGAGCGAGGCCAGGTCCAGCTCGCGCACCACCAGCTCGCCGCCGCCGCCGCCCTCGTCCTCCGCCCGCTCGCCCACCTCGGCCCGGATCTCGCGGGCTGCCCGCTCGGCCCGCGCCCTGTCGCGGCAGCCCATGATGACGCGGGCCCGCATCCGCAGCAGCTCGGCCGCCGCCGCCCGGCCCAGGCCGCTGTTGGCCCCCGTGATGATGACCGTCTTGCCCCGCATGGAGAACCCACCCACGGCGGCGGCCCGAGCCGCGCCGCGCAGCCAGCGCCAGGCGGCCAGCAAAACTCCTCCGCCCAGCGTCAGCCCCAGCACCGCCGCGGCCATCCCGCCGGGCCGAGCGGCGCTCCGCCCGAAGAGTCCGCACCGGGCCCGCTGGGGGCGCCTTCGCATTGGCCAACGTGCCGCTGCGCATTGTGGGGGTTGTAGTTCTCCGCCGCTAGGTGAGCTCGTTCTGTTTACCGAATGTATATCAAATTGTAAGTGCTCCTTTTCCGGGTTAAGTAGAGGAGGCCCGCACACCTAACCAAGCTAAGGTCACTGTGGTTTTGGCAGAATAGGTAACATGTCGTGATTCCGAGACTGTTGTTGTCCCTACACGCTGGCTTTGCCAATCATGACAAATGGCCATGGGAGGGGCTGGAGTGGGCTCTAAATAGATAGTCAGCTAATTTACAGTTCAGCCATTCATACAATTCACAGTACAAATTAAGCTCTTAAAATCGACTGTGCTTGATTAATAAATATATGTAACAACAACATCACATAATAACAGAATCATATAATGGTTTGGGTTGGAAGGGACCTTAAAACTCGTCTACTTCCAACCCTCTGCCATAAGCAGGGACACCTTCCATTAGACCACATTGCTCAAAGATCCATCCAACCTGGCCTTGAACACTGCCAGAGATGGTGCAACCACAGCTTCTCTGGGCAACCACAGCTGCTCTGGGCCTCATCACCCTCACAGTAAAAAACTTCTTTCTAGTATCTAAACCTATCTGCCTTCAGTTTAAAGCCGTTTCCCCTTGTCCTATCCCTACGCACCTTCTAGAACTTCTATCTCCAGATTTCTTTCCCTTTAGGTACTGGGAGCTGCAATAAGGTTTCCCTGGAGCCTTCTCTTCCCCAGGCTGAACAAGCCCAGCTCTCTCAGCCTGTCTTCATAGGAGAGGCACTTCAGCCCATAGAGCATCTCTGTGGCCTCCTCTGGACTCACTCCAAAGGGTCCTTGCTCCAACAGGTCCTTGTCCTTCTTATGTTGGGGCCACAGAAAATCACACTATTTGATAAACTGTGAGTGACCTTTTCCTTTCAGGAACTGGAGAGTCTGAGTCAATTAATAAATCATAATTGCCTTGATGCCATTTCAATTTGCTCCTGTAGGAAATCCCATAAATTTAATAGCAGTTTAGTTTGTCAGTTCCTAACAGCCTTTTAAGAGCTGATATTTATTTACTTTTTTTGCCACTGCATTTGCCAAATATATTTATTTACTCTCATAACTCTCATAACTATCTGTAATGTTGACTGCTAAGGCCTGGTCTTCCTTAACAACTACCAGGTCTGCTCTATATGAGATTTGTTCGTCCTTCAGCAACAGCTCCTGGATTACCACTTGTTCTTTCTTCTTGGTTTCATTTGCTAATATATCACATATCATCATCACGCCTCTTAATTCCAGCAATTTGGTGGCCATTGCAGGCCAAGCATAGTTTCAGAGAGCACCTACAATATTTCATTATCAGTCTTTAAGTCTCATGGCAGACTAAATGCTTCTGCAATAGCCATTCTGTCTACCTTGGGTCTTCAGCCTGAGACACAGAGGCTGTGGCCATAGATGTGGTGAAGCCATACTACAACAGCAGTGTGGGGCAGAATTTTGGCCCAAGGCTGTGGTTTAATCAGGCCTCTCCCACAGCTCATGAGTTCCTGCTAGGCAGTTTGGAAGCAGCCATCGTGTTCTTGAGAATTAGCATGTGCGTGGACTTTTCCATGCCAGATGGCCTTTGTGCCAGTGGAATGCCCTGTGAAAGTTTAGGGTAGAAGTAGAATGAGAGGGTATGTCAGAATGATATGCTGAGACCTACACCCATGCTGCCTTCAAGACCAGATTTTTCTTAAATATTTCAGCATGTTCTGAGGCTCTGGATCAAGTTGAATCATGTGTTTGAATCATGTTTTGTCAGGTTTCTGGTGGCTGGTCTGGATGCAAACATTTGCAGTAGTAACCACCCCTTAACTGTCATATATTGATGCTACCCACAGTCACACTGCTGCAGTCTGTTCTGAGGCTGACTTCAGTTCAGGTTACAGCTGAAGAAACATATCAGATTTTTCTAGAAGAAACTTTACCCTGTCTTCTCTGGCTGTCTCTCATACTTCTCAGGCAATTAAAGGGCTGTGTAGGTACTTTTAAACACAGTGGATTCGCTGAGAGACCTCTCTTTGTATTCACCACAGAAAAATCTTTCTCCATTCTTGGTTCTTCACTCCATTGTTGAGACTCATGGCTACACCAAAGGGTATTTTAACCAGGCCACACCATTGTGCCTGCTTCTGATACAGATGGCTTTTGGCATCCTTAACACGGCATAAGAGCCATAATCAGTTTGAGGTGTTATATGGTCTGTCATAGTAAATCATATCTCTGGGAGGTATCAGAGACATGCCTACCTCTGCTGCCCAACAACCTTGCACTGCTTTCTCAACCTATCTGTTGCACTCGAGATGGGTGTGTGCTGTTTAGTAATACTGCACACCCACACAGGTTACAGCATCTGGCAAAGGAGTCCAAGAGACAGTGGGTACCTGATTCCTGTGTCCTTAGGACAGATCACAGTCCAGGAACACAGAAGGATGCACATTGGAACACATGCAATGATTACCATTTCCAAATTTTCACCTGAAATAGTTTCCTCCAGAGGTTTTTTAACTATGGTACCCTAGACACTCTAAGGATGCCTTGGAGGTGTGAAGTAACAGAGGAACATGGTTTTTTTAAGTCTTGGTAGCTGGTGTGAGATATCCAACACACATGGAGAATATGTTCTCCTGTTACAAAAAAAAAAACAAACAAAAAAACCCCACAAAAAAAATAAAAAAGTCAACCTTCAAGAGCTGATTTCCAACATTTTTGTCCATGGCAATTGGTAGCAGTAGGAGACATCATTACCTTTTGTCTTACCTGGACTCATCACTGTGATGTGGTGCACAAACCTGGAAGCTAAGGGAACAAGGGCTGTCTTTGCCTGACAAAGTTCTATTTCCACACAGAATTTGACCTGTGTTATCATTAATCCTCTTCCAGATTTTGGCTGGGATAACAGTTTCTTTTTCACAGGTCTGTCTCCCAGTGTTATAAACAAGCTGATAGACAAAACAGACCAGGACCATAGGACTCGTCTCTATTCCCCTATTGAAAAACGTTATAAACTGTGACTGGCTTAGGGTCATGAAGTTCCAGGACATAAACCTATGGTATCTTCATGACCATGAGAAGCAAGATAGTTTTTGTTGGGTTTTGTTGCTATTTGCTTGCTTGTTTTGTTTTGCGGACTGGAATGCTACTAAGAGACAATTCTAGTCTATGTGTACAAAAAAAGGAAACCCCTTTTCTTCAGCTCTCACCCCATTTCAGAGAATTTTCTTGAAAATTATTTGGACCCACTAGCCAAGCTGCGTCTTGGAGCAGGCAAGAATATTTGTAATGGGCAGAGATTACTTGGTGTCATGGTTTGAGCATGTTTTGAGGGTGTTTTTGTTCAAGGTTTTTTTCTAGCCAGGTGGAGGAGGGAGTCCGGGAGGAAGGAGAGACAGGACACCTGACCCAGGCTAGCCCATGAGGTATTCCATACCATAGCACGTGATGCCCAGGATGCATACTGGGAAAGAGAGAGCTGGAGAGGAAAATGGAGGAGGGAGCACATGGTGCTCGGCCAGGCAGGGTGGAGTGAGTTATGGGTCGGTGGCTGGTGGGGTGTTGTATTCTTTTCACTTGCTGTTTGCTGTATCATTATTATTTGTAGTAGTAAATGGCAGTAGGGGTTTTGTGTTATGCCTTAGCAATTAAACCGTTCTTATCTCAATCCGTGGGGGCTACATTCTTTGGATTCTCCTTCCTAACTCTCCAGGAGTTGGGGGACTTGGTTTAAACCACGACATTTTTGGCGCCCAACGTGGGGCACGAGGGTTTGAGATAAGAACAGATCTGAGCGGATTTATGGTCTCTTGTCACAATGCTGATTTATTGGCTCTTAGAGGTTTTTCTCTGGATCTCGCTGTTTCAGGATTTTGCTGGGTACTTTGTGTATGGATTGGATGTGTTTGTGTCGGAGGCTTGTAATACGGTGGGGCTCCGGCAGCAGGGGGGGATGGACGTGGCCATGGACTTGGACTTGTACCAGGCCGTCCCGCTGCTCTTCGCCGTCCTTGTCCTTATCCTCGTCATTGTCTGCGTGGAGCTGTGTGAAGCTGGGAAGGAGCGGCCCCGGGAGCTGCCGGCAGCTGAGGCTGCCAGGGAGAGCGGCACGGGGAGCCAAACGGCTGTGGCAGAGCAGCGGGAGCAGGCGGGGGAGGAGCGGAGCAGGGCGGTAGCTGAGCAGCAGGACCAGGCAGCGGGGGAGGTGAGTCCCGCGGCCGTTCCCAACCCTCCGACGGCCAAGAGTGTCCCCCGGAAGTCGACCGTAGAGCCCCAGCAGGATGCAGGAGACCACGCAGCACTTCCCAACAAGGCAGTGGAGGAACCGAGTCCTGCCGCTGTTCCGAACCCCGCAGCGTCCGAGAATATTCCCCGGAAGTCACCCGCCGACCCCCAGCAGGATGCAGGAGACCACGCAGCATTTCCCAGCAAGGCAGAGAAGGAAGATCCAGACTCAGGAGAAGAGAAACTGGTGGTGGGAGAACTGGCAAGCAGGGCAGCTACATCAGCCCCAGTGACAAGTGCAGCAGCAGCACCTGAGAGTTCTGACAGTTATGAATGGCTTTTGGGTGCCCTTGGGACCTGCCTGCTGATTGTGATAGGTATCAGCATGGTGGCACACACACAGAGTGTGTTCTATCCACAATCATTTTGTCTGATCCCAAAAGTTAAGCAGAGTCAGGTTTGGGTCTTGTCTAGGGTTAGACAAGGATATAGGAGCACCAGCAGACTGTCCCCAAGGCTGGACAGTCATGAGTGGCAGGGCATGTGGGACAGTATGGCCAGGTATCTGATCCACTGGGCCCCTCCAGTGCTTTGGAAGCATTGGAGGTGGAAGGCAGCAGTATGGAGTCCCCAGCAGCAAGCTGTAGAACTGCTGAAGGGGACGGTGAATGATTTTGAGCCTGGTGGGCCCAGATACTTCAGGCTATCAGTCCAGAGATGCAACAGAGATGTCTCATGATCGAGGGGGTGGACTTAAAGAGTGATGGTGTATTCAAAAAGTAGGATCTGGGCATGACGTGAATGGTATGGAATAAGGGGTGTATAATGTCATGGGTTGAGCATGTTTTGAGGGTGTTTTTGTTCAAGGTTTTTTTCTAGCCAGGTGGAGGAGGGGAGTCCGGGAGGAAGGAGAGACAGGACACCTGACCCAGGCTAGCCCATGAGGTATTCCATACCATAGCACGTGATGCCCAGGATGCATACTGGGAAAGAGAGAGCTGGAGAGGAAAATGGAGGAGGAAGCACATGGTGCTCGGCCAGGCAGGGTGGAGTGAGTTATGGGTCGGTGGCTGGTGGGGTGTTGTATTCTTTTCACTTGCTGTTTGCTGTATCATTATTATTTGTAGTAGTAAATGGCAGTAGGGGTTTTGTGTTATGCCTTAGCAATTAAACCGTTCTTATCTCAATCCGTGGGGGCTACATTCTTTGGATTCTCCTTCCTAACTCTCCAGGAGTTGGGGGACTTGGTTTAAACCACGACACTTGGCAACCCTGAGTCTCCCCAAACATCCAGATTAGCCTGGAAGGCACTTGCATGAATGAATGAGGTTCCACTTACCCAACATGCTGCCAGCTGGATATGCAGAGAAGCAGCTGTCAAGCTCGGGACAGTTGCATTATAATTAAAATTCAGTGCATAATCTGAACAAACATATAAGGGCACTTTACTCAACTAGTTTAGAAGTGATTGCGGGAGAAGTGATTGTGGACCTTAACATCATCTTCTGGATGTTAATGTCAATTTGAATTCTATCACAAGGAATGTAAATTCTACTATGTAATTTATTATGTGAACCCTTTCTTTTCACACATGCCTTGGTACTGTCAGAAATGACACTGGAAGATGTAGTTCTCTAGTAGTACTGTAGCTGGAAGCTCCTCCTAACCTGTAGGTTTAATTTTTTTCTGTAGGAGGATTGGTTGATAAAGACAAACAGACCAGATGAATCAGTTTCCAATTTATTCACTGATTTACATGCTTACTTAGTCAGGCATGAGACACTCAACTTCTGGAGTCCCACAGGGACCAAGGATTCCATCAGCCTTTTTCAGTATCAAGCCTGAATTGCTATGTTCTATAAGAGTCAACTGCCAGCAGTCTGTACATGGTGTATATCCTTTGTTTAACTGCACCAAACCTCTGTAGCTCTGACAACACACAGATGAAGAATGGCTGATCCATATTCTGCTTCAGTAAGGCAGGACTGGTGTTCCTGAAAACTTCAGCCATGCTTTTGTGGTGAAGGTACACACACAATTTATATTCCACAGCTAAGGAATATTTTTTTATTCCTTGCTGATTCTGAGCTCTCACATAAAAACATCTGCTAATAACATTTTTTATCATCTCCATTTGGAGAGGTAATTCTATCCCATCCTGGCAGACAATGACCAGGCCTCAGTTATTCATGTCTTTCTTACCTCCTCGCTGGGCTGGGAAATGTGATACATTTTGGGCACAAAGCCTCTAGCACTTATTCAATTCCAAGTACACCAGAAATCTGCAGTGCATCCCATCAACACCACATGCTGGTGTGAACATGTACAAACCTTTCTAATGGTCTCTATTCAAGTTCCATGTAGGATCATGGCTTTTGCCTTTGTTTTCAAAGAACTCTGTGGCTTGGATGCAGAACATTTAAAAGATTACCTATGTTTCTGGGGAGGAAGCCATCATTAATGCAATGAAGCTTTTTGCAGTAACAGGACATTTCATCCGGACAGGAGACCAAACTTTCTCAGAGGTTAACGTGAGATTCTGGAGTGAATTCCTCCAGGAACCACAGATCATCACAAGCTTTCACTATCTTCTACTCCCACTGCAAAGCACATTCTTTTGGTTTTGTCTCTTCTGGTTTAAATACAAAGCAACAATAAAAATAAAACAGGACACTTGTTCCATCCACTTGGGAGAGAAAGAGAACAAACACCACCTGACAGATGTTAGTTGCGTCATTTGGATATCACATAGCTGAGCTACATGGATGACACTGTGATACAGGAACTTAACATAAAAGAGGTAGCATAGACCAGTGGTGTAAATTTCAATTCATGTTCCAACAGGCACCTGTCCCCTAGAAACCCGTCTGAGAGTGCCAAAGTGAGTTCATGCACATCACAGAACAGCTGTAAATCATAAGTGAATCTAGTTAAGAAACAAGTAGTTCCATCAACAGCATTATTTCAGGGTAGATTCTCTGCTGTTACAAAGGTATGCTTGAAAGCTTCAGCCTTTGACCCAGCCAAAATACTCACAGCATCTCAGACTTCCACCCAACTCTGCGAAATCTACTGGAACAAAGTCTTTGAGACACCTCGCTCACTCTCAAATTTGGCTGAAAGTGGTCACTTCTGGTTCTAAATATCTGGAGGAGTTGAGGGACTGATTACAGTCTGAGACACTTGATTACACAAACTGCACAGAAAATTGAGCTAAAACCTCCTGACAGAAAAATGACAACGTTCTGTAATTGTAAAGCCAGATTTATTAGAATAGGAAAACAATATAGAAAAATAAAGGGTTCCTGTAAACACAACATAAAAGAAGCTAACATCACACTGGAAGCTGAAACCTTGTGATAACAGATCTACCAGACACATATTTAACAAGCAAACCACAAAGAGGTATACATATGTAAACTCTGCTTTTGGTAACTTCAGAAATAACAGTCAAGGACTAAGATCGTAGCATGTTTTTGGTTATAAATAACCTGCCAGCAGTTTTTTAGAGAAAATACAACTGTTTTCTCTGTTTCTCAAAATATGTCTCAAGCTATAAAAACAATACAAATCTTTTCCTAACATCAAAACCACAGTCTCAGATCCAAACAGGTAAAAAATCTAAATGGCTTAAGAATGCTATTAAAATAACTCTATTAAAAATGTACCTACATTAAAAATATTTCCTCTAAAGGCTGTTCTAGCCAGAAGTTAAATCTTTAACCAGTGTTTACAATATACGAATGTAGAGGTTTTCAGACATAACTATTGCTATACTAGAGGCTGGCTGACTTAAGAACCTTATTGTTAGTTGTGCCACCCAGTCATGCAGCTTTGTGGTATTTCTGAGCAATGCCATAGGGAACATGAGCAGCGATGGTGCCCAGTTTCTGTGCTCCTTCGATGTGAAACATCTGGTCATCAAAGAAAATGTGTGGGCGGATTTTCACGAGGATCGGGCCTTTAGGAGCTCCTGCTAGGAAAAGTGCCTCGTCAATTTCCAGACCCCAGCTACGAAGAGTCTTCAGCACTCTTGCTCCAGAGCTTGCTGCACTTCTGGCTGTGACCAGGAAGGTCCTTATGGGACAATTTAATCGTTCATTTTTGGCATAGAACTTCTTCTGGAGTTTCCCCAGGTCTTCCAGAAAACCTTTCAAAGGTCCCTAAGTAGGAAATACCAGGAGCATATTTAGTATTTGTCCACAGCTCCCTAAATCATTCTTTTGCTTTCTTCAACATTGCTACTGATATACAAGGTTCCCTTCCTAATGATGCGCTACTCAACAAATTCTCTACATGGAAAAAAGTTAAAACCATAATCCTAAATTCTATGATCAGTAAGAAACTGATTCTCAGTAAGGCTTACAAGATCTTCTACAATTCAAAGTCTTTAATTGTAATAAAATGTTCTTTAAAAACACCTAACTCTTTTTACCATGCATTTTTTTTCTGTGCAAAAAACAGCAAAAGAACTTATTACATAGACATCACTAAACTCTTTCCAGATTAATGACAATATTAGAATTATATGATGATTAATACGTGATAGTTTGCATCAAACTGCAATACACTGCACTGTCCAGTGCTTTCATAAATCAACCTTTTATTCTGAATTTATACAATTTTTAACAATAGCAGAATTGTTTGGAGGGTTTTTTCTTCAGTTTAAGCTAATATTTAAATACTTGTAGGTTTTTAGGCAAATGGCATAGTTCTGCTTGGAAATAAGCACAAATATTACCTGTTTCAATAACTGTATATCCCCATGCTTAACATTACCTACACAATCCAATAAGAAAAATAATCAAGGGAATCAGTAATAGGCTTTCCTTTTCCTAATGATACAATTAAAATACAACTCTTAAGTCACTGTCTTATATATGCAGTTTGCTCAGTGAAGTGGGGAACCTGGTAACAGGACTGCAGTGGTGGGCTCTTTTATATCAAACATGCATTTTAAAGATTATCCTTGAAAAAGGAATATCATGGTTTAAACACAATCACACAGTCCCTTGCCCCCCACCTCTTTCTTTCCTTCCCGCTCCACTGCCCCCCCTGCTCCCGGAGGGATGGGGAGGAGAACTGAAAGAATGTAACTCCCACAGGTTGAGATAAGAACAGTCCAGTAACTAAGGTATAACACAAACCACTACAGCTACCACCAATAATAATGTTAAGAGAAATAACAAGACAAGAGAATACGATACCACTCGCTGAAACAAGCCCGACCCAGAATAGAATGAGCTCTGCCAGGTAGCTCCCAGTTACCTCTCCAGGCATGATGTGCTGTGGTATGGAATACCTCTTTGGCTAGCTTGGGTCAGGTGTCCTGTCTCTGCTTCCTCCCAGCCCCCCCTCCTACCTGGCAGAGCATGATACTCACAAAGTCCTTGGTCAGAGTAAACATTACTTAGCAACAACTAAAAACATCAGTGTTATCAGCTCTGTTCCCAGGCTGAAAGTAAAAACACAGTGCTGCACCACCTAGTATGAAGGAGAAAAATTGACTGCTACTGCTAAACCCAGGACAAGGAAATAAATAGGGCAATCATCTTCCACAAAGAAGAATACACTCTGGGGAATATGCAGAAATACAGCAGCAATGAATATTAACAGATGTTTTGAAAATTCATATATTCAGGAAGTACCAACCTGTGCAAGAGGCTTATTTTCATTCAGCTGTTCATGTTCAAAAAATCTATCTAATCCTTGCTCTTTGACAATCTGTTCTGATTCATCAGAAAAGAGAACCGCGTCCCCATCAAACGCCACCCTCAACTGTGTATCTGAGTAAGCAACATCTCTGTTGGCAGTGAACATCGTAGCTGATGCAATGCCTGAAAATACATGAGAGAACCTCAGAGAGCATGTCTTAAAAAGTCATTCATTAAACTGTCAGCAGTTTGGTTCCAATATCTTATTTGTGGTGACATTTATAAATGGTGAGCAGAAACAAGCACTAAAGCTAATGAGTAATGGCTGTTCTGTAACACAAATGCATGGAAACTATCCCATTGGAGGAAATTTTTAGACATGCTTCCTTCCATTTCCATATAACAATATACAGGAACAGTCCCCAAGGTGTGCTGCAAATGAGACATTCCAAGGAGACCACCGAATCAAACTATTTGCTACTTTTTAACTTCTTACAAAACACGTAAGTTGTTTTTTTAAGAGATAACCCCGTTCAAAGTTGAACAGAGGTAAGGAGGTATGTATGTGAGTTCATTTCTCGTAGTATGGGAGAAGACAGGTGTGATAAAGGTAGAGGGTGATTAAGTTCACAGAATCATAGAATAGTTAGGATTGGAAAGGACCTTAAGATCATCTAGTTCCAACCCCTGTGCCATGGGCAGGGACACCTCACACTAAACCATAACATCCAAGGCTTCATCCAACCTGGTCTTGAACACTGCTAGGGATGGAGCATTCACTACCTCCATGGGCAACCCATTCCAGTACCTCACCACCCTCACAGGAAATAATTTCTTCCTTATATCCAATCTAAACCTCTGCTGTTTAAGTTTCAACCCGTTACCACTTGTCCTATCACTACAGTCCCTAATGAATAGTCCCTCTCCAGCATCCCTGTAGGCCCCCTTCAGATACTGGAAGGCTGCTATGAGGTCTCCATGCAACCTTCTCTTCTCCAGGCTGAACAGCTCCAACTTTCTCAGCCTGTCTTCATATGGCAGGTGCTCCAGGCCCCTGATCATCCTCGTGGCCCTCCTCTGGACTTGTTCTAACAGTTCCATGTCCTTTTTATGTTGAGGACACCAGAACTGCACACAATACTCCAAGTGAGGTCTCACGAGAGCAGAGTAGAGGGAAAGGATCACCTCCTTCGACCTGCTGGTCACACTCCTTTTAATGCAGCCCAGGATATGGTTGGCTTTCTGGGCTGTGAGTGCACACTGCTGGCTCATGTTCATTTTCTCATTGACCAACACCCCCAGGTCCTTCTCCGCAGGGCTGCTCTGAATTTCCTTTTTGCCGAACCTTTAGCTGTTCTTGGGATTTCTCCGACCCAGGTGTAGGACCTTGCACTTGTCATGGTTAAACTTCATGAAGTTGGCATCAGCCCACCTCACAAGTGTGTCAAGGTCCCTCTGAATGGCATTCCTTCCCTCTAGCGTATCAACAGAACCACACAGCTTGGTGTCATAGAATAGTCTGGGTTTGAAGTGACCTTCAATGGCCATCTAGTCTAATTCCACTGCAATGAGCAGAGGCATCTTCCAACTAGATCAGGTTGCCCAAAATCAACCATAAGTTGTCTTTATCAGCAGGCTGAACGGTCAGAGAAGAACAGTACAGAGAAATAACCTGAATTTGGCAAAAATAAGTGATAAACTTGCATGATACACAGTTGTGACTTTCTGCATCTGATGAAGCAGGACTAATTTCTGTAAAAGACACACAATATATTCATTTTTTAAATAAGCACAACAGAGAGATGAGACAGGAGAAGAAACTCAATTCAAACCTGCTTCTATAGCTTCTTGCACTTTTTCAGAGTCTGCTGAGAGGTACAAGTTCGTAAGGTATGCAGTCAGGTAACCAACAGGACTTTTTCCTCCCGTCATACAGAAACGTTCAATTGTTAAACCTAAAGTAAGAACAGCACAACAAGGTGTGACTATGCCTTTACACTACAAGTCTGTAAAAGGAATCTGTGAAAAGGTACAGTAGCCTACAACTAACAGTAAACTTGAAAAAAAAAATGTTCACTGTCATTTCAGCAAGTTAGGTTAAAACTGACTACAGTGTTTGATCAGCCCTTGCTTCTTGAGGATTTAAAAAAATACCTCTCAAGACAGCCAAATAGCTGCTGTGAAGGTGTATGTATGATGTTTGGTATTTGGTGGGTTAAATACCAAACAACAAAGAAAGCTTAAGGACTTCTTCTCAGAAATGACACCTGACAGGTTAAATCTAGAGCTCTGGACCAAATTCTGTTCAACGCTATCTTATGCTGACACCCCAAAATACGTATCAGCCTCTGAACAATCTGTGCCAGTATCAAACAAGCTTCTTTCATGAAGGTCAGAACTGGAAAAATGAAATTAATCCATTTTATTATGTAACAGCAGGCAGTTCAACAAGGTAGTATTTATTTTACTTACCATAGTGATTGATGCTGTTTATGAGTCTCACTCCCACCTGGGCATGGTTATTAGTCATCAGGACAATATCAAACCGTTCTTCATCATCAGGGTACAGCTCAAGAAGTCGGGCATTGACATGCTCCAGCGCCTGCAGGTTAAAAATGTGGAAGTCAATAGACAAGTGGAATGTGCCTTCCTTCTAATCACTGTGGGTTTAGTGATAGGAGAGTCCTGAAGGAGAATGTGAAATACTTGAAAATTTAGTTTGATGAACTTGTTTTATTCCTTTCTGCTCTGCTGCTCTCAACAACCATTTGACTGGGTTCACATGAAAGGAAGCAAGTAACTTTCTTTTGATAAGCTATAGAAGTTAATTTTATCACGGAAATCTTTTTTTCTGGGGCACACCATAACCATCCAGAATAAATCAATGCATTGCTGAACATTATGACAATCGGTCAATTTTTTTTCTTGCCCACTTCAAACTTGGACTTCCTTGTTCATCTGAAAATTGTTCTTGTGAAATCAAGGAGAAAGTGTAAAGGTATTTATATGTGCAATTACTTGTTTTGCATGCACAAATGTGAATTTGGGCCACATATTTACGCAAAATTTACTGCCACAGTTCAGGAGGTCAGCTGTCAAAGACTGTCTGTCCTTAAGTAACGAATACAAAACCATATCCTGTCAATCATGATTACCTTTGTGATTTCTAACTGCAGTACTGAATAAGGAAGATTTTGTTTCTAAATCTCTTTAAAGATAATGGGCCAACATGTCATAACCACAGTCTGGCATTCTTATTTCTTCGACCTTGTATCTGCTCATCTCTGTATTCATCTGTTCTCTCTTCTTATTTAGAATCTTACACCTTTGGAGTAAGACTTGCTTTTTGCTCTAGGTTTATACCTCTGCTTTGGGATCTTGGCCCTTGAATGGAATTCTTCTGGATTATGGCAATAAAGTCAACATCATCAAATGGGTTAATTTTCATTAAGGTACTTTAAAAGTCAAGCCAGTCATTATGGATTAAAAACACAGATTTAATAATTCTTGGAATCTCACTATAAAAAGCATGGCTATGTTATGGATGACTGTGCTGAGGAAAACTCTGACCTCGTGTAAGGCCTAGGAAAAATCTCAGTATGTGATCATAACCCATTTCTACTGCTAATACTCTACTACACTGTCAATTTCTTAAAGTATCAGAGAACAGGGGGAGTAGAGATGGGGATGCCATTTTTTGCCCAATGCATGTACACTTTGCTGCCCAAGTAGGTCCTGGCCTGTGATTAAAATTCTTAAGTGTTACAAGCATGAGATAAAATACTTTTAAGTCAGTATCATTAAGATTTCAATAAAGGAATCAAAACAAAAACATATTACTTCTTTTTGCCTTTGTCTTCAACTAGAAATTGTCACCCAACAAACCCACAGTTCTCTAGCCTACTGATTCCTGTGACTAAGCAATTTATAAATCTTTTAAAAAATATAAAGAATCCAAATACCAACCACATACCAGAAGGGAACAGAAGTCAAGGGGCATTTAGCTAGGCACAGGTAACAGCTCTGATTTTCAAAGTGCAAGGGGTTAAACAGTCAAATCTTGCTTATATTCAAAGTGAATTTGACATTGGTATCTAAAAAATCGCTTGAAAACAGCCTGTGCTAGCAGAGCTGCTCTAACAGCTACAGATAGGAAAAGATGCAGCAAATTCACTAGTCAGTCTAGCCTCACTGGTGTACAAAGTGAAATACTTCATGATCACACTTTTATGTTAAAACTACATTTGCAATGGTTGTGCTATTAATGCTCTTAAGAGTTACCTGTTGTATTTACAACAGTATGGGTACTGACATAAGTATTTTTTTCACTCTGTATTACAAAAAAAGTGATCAATGTGGAAGATGCTTTAAATTCCTGAGACTAAACCTGAAGTAATGAAAATATACTTTTAAAACCCAAATCTCTAGCCTTTCTTTGGCCATTTTCCTTATAGAATTATAGGATGGTTTGGGTTGCAAGGGATCTTAAAGATCATCTGGTTCCAACCCCACTGCCATGGGCAGGGACACCTTCTACTAGACCAGGTTGCTCCAAGCCTCATCCAACCTGGCCTTGAACACTGCCAGGGATGGGGCAGCAACAGCTTCTTTGGTAAACCTGTTCCACTGGCATGCCACTCTCACAGTACATGATTTCTTCCTAATAATATCTAAATCTCTTCTTTCATCATAAAGCTGTTCTCCCTTGTTCTATCCCTACACACCCTTGTAAAAAGTCCCTCTCCTGCTTTCTTGAAGGCCCCTTTTACATTTACCTTGTGCACTGAAAGCCAAATATTCCATTTCACCTCTTCTTAAACCCTGTCTCCCAACTATGGGGCGTATTTCTTTTGCTGCTCCTCAAGAACAATTTCCAATGAAAGTAAAGAAAAAAAATAATAAGAATAAAGTAATTTGCATACAGAATCATAGAATCATAAAATGAACGCCATAGTCATACTAGCCCTATTATAAGTGAGACATAAATATGGAATGAAGAACGAAGCTGATTTGTTTTCCTGATTTTGTTTCTTGTGCACCATGCCCAGCAGAACACGCAGGCTGCCCCGTACCAACCCCAGCAGTGCACTGGGGAGCGACGCGGGGCACAACCGCGATGCTGAGGGTGAACTCTGGTCCCGGCGACACGAGCAGTTACGTGACCGCCGGCAGGCGTTCGGCATCAGTGCCGACGGGCGGGAGGGGACCGGAGGGGAGCGCAGAGTGGGGCAGCCGCAAGGCCGTGTCCCCGCGGGGAAGCGCGGAGATGCTGCCGGGCGCTGCGGTCGAAGCGCGATCCCTGCCGCAGAACAGCGTCCCCACATCGTCTCCTCGGGGCACGATTATCTCCGCCCAAAGAGGCTTCGGGCTCCTCCTCTTCCCGAAATTCGGCCTCGCAGCACCCTCCGCTGCCCGTCGCGCTCCCCCGCCCGGTCCGGGTACCTTGACGAAGTAGAACGCCGGTCCGGGTTTGAGAGTGACGTTCTCGTTGTCCTGCTGGTACTCCACGTACTTCTCCACCCCCTGCTCTTCGTAGATCCGCCGCTCCTCCACCATGTCGAAGAGCGCTCGGGAGGAGACTGCTACCGTGATGGCATGCTGGGGCTTGGGCTGCGGAGCGAGACTGGGTTAGCGCCTGGTCGCAGCCCCCGAACCTCCAACCCCCGCCCTTCCGCACTCACCGGCCGGGGTCTCATGGATACTAGGTTGTCGTAGAAAGCCTTCGCCGCCTCCCAGTCCTGCTCGGCCTCCTGCAGCCCGTCCCCCCCCGCCTCGTTGGGCCGGACCCCCTCCGGGCCGGAGCCGCTCATGGTGCCTGGGTCGGCGAGGGACGCGGCAGCCGTTCCGACCGGCGGACGGGAAGTGGTGGCAAGGGCCGGCCGCCTGCCCCCCCTCTGCGCCCCACCCTCTGGCGCTGCCTTCCCTTTCGCTCTGCATCGGCCTGGGCTGCCCGGCCCTGCCCTGGCACGCGGAGGCCCCGCGGGGTAGCGGGGCCGCGACCTCCGCCCTCTCACACGCGAAGGGTCAGCAGGGCCGCAGCATCTCTCATCGGGCGGTTCGTGGGGGCCGGGGCCGCCCTTCCTCCTGGGGCAGCTTGCCCTTCCCAGCCCACGCCGTGACACCGACTGCTCCCTTACCACAGTGCTTGGAGCAGTGCAGCACACAGATACCTAATGATAAGCAGCAGTCTCCAGCGATCATTTTGTCTACACCACTACACTACACTACTTATTGTTTCGCTGCAATGGCTTAGTTGATTTAACTGTGACATATTTCCAAGAGAGCTCTTGCATAATACAGCCATGTTTTTAGCAATCAAAATGATCCGGATGCCAGTGACCTGTGGTCCTTGTTCCACACAGGAACACTGAAAGTGCCTAGAAGAAACATTAATTTGGGTAGTAGGGTCTGGGGTGTATGTAGCACACACAGTGAAGTGTTGTTCTGGTGTGTGGTTTTGGTGGTCCTAAAATAGATTCCCCCCCAGAGCTGTGGGCAGCATCTGTTGTGCATCCTTCTGACATGCTCCCAGCTGCCTCTGCAGGTATGCTTATCTGAACCACAGCAAAGGTCCCCAAACTGATGAGCTTCAGGAAGTAATGGAAAGTGAGGAAGGAAGTGTATTTTCTCCTGAGTTAGCTATGAGGTCTGGCGCAGCAAAAGCACAGTGTTGTCTGTTGTTGGCAGCAAGTGACTCAGTGGTATGTGTAAGTAGGAGTACATGAAAGCACTATCCAAAGGACTCTTCAACCTTTTGAAGGGATACTCTAAACATTGCTTCTGACCCTGGTCACTGCATAATCTTCCTCAGAATGTCTGGTCTTTCTGCCTCAACCCAGTCTCCAGAAAGGAGCATAATTATTTTTGCTACTTTTGCCTGTTTTGTTCTGCATTGGTTTTGTTTTTGTTTTGTTTTGGGTTGTTGTTTTTTCCCCCCAGTGAAAGGCTTATGTAATTACACCATCTGTCCGTCATTCCCCAGTGATGTTCAGTTGCAAACAAATTTGACGGATAAAGATCTCAAAGAGATTTAAATTCTAAAAACGTTTAATGCAAATCAACAGCAATTTGTTGCCCTACTTAATTTGTTTGCTTTTCTGCTATGTAGCAGCAAACCAATGCTCCCTGGCTGATCTGCCATTTCCAAAATCTGCCCTGTTGGTGCCCTGCTAATCAAGGAGGGATCTGGAAGAAGAGAAGTGGTGGAAACTGAGAGGTTAGAGTAAACTGGGAATGGGTGTTGACCATACTGGGGAATGGGAACTGGAAATATAAAGCAAAAGGAGAGGTACTGAGAGTAGCGTATTGAGAAGATAGATGTGAAAAGACAAGGTAGGATCATTGTAGGTGGCTGTTGTCATGGAAAGATGTAAAAGGCATAACATAAACCTAAAAAATCTGATTTTAGTAGCTCTGCCACTGATAGGCATGCTTGTTTTCCTTGGGTTTGATCCTGAATAGTCCACTGAGTATCTCTACTCAGAGCTGTAGCTTATCATATGGTACTGACAACATCAGCTCCCTTTCCCACAGTCTCATCAGACACATCTCCACTTTCCAACCCTCTTCCTGTGCAGCTGGAAGCCTGTCAACCAGCCTAAGCACCCAGGCTGAGCCTGGAAAAAGGGTTCAAGCCACAGAACAGCTGCTCCTGGTCCCACAGTCACCATGGTCCTGCTCAGAGATTTCAGCATCAGTCTAAGAAGGTGATCTCTAAGAAGAGGCTACTCCTGGTTAAATGCTGCTGGTCAATCCCTTGCCCATGGAGAAGAGGGCTAAAAAAAACCAGGAAGAATTAGGAACCAGTTCTCTGGTGGCTACAAAACTGAACTCTCATCTCTGTGTGAACTTGTGGCTATACATTTCCCAGAGACGTGCACAGGCTAAATGCCTGTTGTGCTGTGTTCTCTACCACCTTGCATCTACTCAGGAGCAAAATCAAAGGTCCTTAAGCATGTTCTTTATTTTTGTTCCCCCCTCCCTGTCTGCCCGAGAAAAGACACATCACTTGAGTGATGAAGACTCTTTTTAACCTTTGCAAGACACCTGAAAACTCAAAAGATGGTAACTTGGTACTGGGCCCAGGCAGTGCTGTTGAAGTGCTGCTGCTGAAAGCAGTGCTATGCTAACATAAATATTTTCCTCGCCAGACCCACATGATATCTCTACATAGCACTCAGCTGTGTGAACATATGCACTGAACTGAGATGTCTCTGTTCTGTGCTCAGTTGCTTGCTGCTGACATACCCTCCATTTCCTCTTTTGCTGAAGATTGTGAACTGAGGGCCCAACATAAAAGCCTTCCAGCTTCAGCACCTTATAAATGAAATCTTGACTTTCCAAATGCAGAGTGTAGCAGCCTTATCTACATGTAAAATATGTAGTAATGCACATGGGTTTCCAAGAAAGAGCAGTGTCTTGCTTTTACTAAATCTCCTGGGGAGTCTGAGAAATAGGAATAGATCCAAAATTAAATGACTTCACGGTTTCTGAGCTAAGCTAGAAAGGAAAGGAATTTTCTGCTATTGCCCACTGATTTGTAGGGCACTTGCACTTAAACAAACAAAAAAAGAATGTGTGTTGCTATCTTTGTATGTACTTTTTTTTAGAGTAAGTGTGCAGAAAAGTAAGTCATGCACATAATCTGAAGTCTTGTATAAATATTCAAATGAGAAAGTTCTGCCTGAGCTGCCAGTAATTTTCCTATGTTAAGAACAAGCCATATTTTGATATGCTTTTGTTCAAGAAGGATCTCATAGTGCATTACTAATAATAAAAAAAGAGAAAAGTTCTGGTTGGGGTTTGTTGGTTTTTTTTCTCCTTCATTTGATACCTACATCTATCTGCTGCTGTGGCAAAATGTGTGACGACACTGCCAAATCTGACCTGGTAGATAAATAATTTTGAAAACCCTCCTGTTTGTAGATAATAGAAGTGCTTTTAATGCAACCCTGGAATTCAAGACCTGATTCATTAAAAACAGTTACCAAGTGATTTTCAACATAGAATCAGAGAATCAGCTAGGTTGGAAAAGACCTTTACCAAGGCCATCAAGTACAACCATTGCCCCGGGACTGCCAAGACCACTGTTAATCAATATCACTGAAGGCCTCAGCCTCATCTACACAGTTTTTGAACACTTCCAGGGATGGTGATTCCACCAGTTCCTTGGGAAGTCTGTTTCAATACCTGATCACCCTCTCTGTGAAGAAATTTTTCCTAATATCCAATCTAAACGTGTTTCCTACAAATCCTCAGTGTGGATCTTAGGCAATCTGTATTCCTTTGATTGCCTGCCTCCTTTTGACCCAATTTAGTTTTAACGTGAGTACAAATGACAAAAGAGTATTTGGATGTGTGCCAAAGATGTGCATGATGAAGCTGCGTCATGCCTTGAAGGCGTATATATTTCAGCTGAAGAAATCTTCCTATTGCATTATTCACTTCCCCTTTTCGTCTTACATCTCATGATGCTTTTTAATTCATCTAACAGTTGTTCAGATTGTTTCGGTCCCTCCTCAGCAGTGTTTTCCATTGTCTCTCTTTTCCTTCTTTCCCTTTCTTCACAATGGGTTTGTGCCAGAAAACAAGAATGCAAAAACCTGGGCATCACATTGTAATCTATAGCAACTTTCTTGTGTCTTTTCCTGGCTTTGCTTTGCTGCTGGTCTTTAATGATATGTTCATTTGCAAGAGCCACATAAATTACTTAATGTTTTTTTAAGGTGATCTGTTTCATCTCCATCACTTAAAGCAGTCATTCCAGTGTTCAAGAAAGGTTAAGTGACAAGGAAAGTTGAATCCAACATAAGTACAGGGGATTGCTACAGAAGAAGCATAAGGTTCACTGACCTGTCATCTCTTTTTCCTAAGGAATCCTGTTTAATTTTTTCTATTCCTTATCCTTGTCAGGATAAAATCTGCCAAGTTGAGTCTTCAGCTTTTTGGAGATTTCTTCTCTCTAGAGGGTTTCACACGCAAATATATATATATATAAGGAAAATATAATCTGCAACATCATCTTTTTAGAACTGAACTGTCCTAACTTTTCTGAGCTGAGCAACAAATTAGCTTTCTTTACCCTAAGAAAGGCTTATCACATGATTGCAGTGTTTCAAAACGTATCAGGAATTCTGAAATTCAGATCAAATACTATTTTAACCTAGATATTAACTGAAAAGGTTGGAAAACAGTGCATTAGCTCCAATGCTGAATATGCCTGCCCCTTCTAGTAGTTTTCCACAGGGAAAATTAAGACATATTCAGTGACTTCTCTAACAGTAGAGCAGGAGTCCAGCTTCAAGCAAACTTGACCATCTCCTCAGGAATGTTGAGTAAGATAAACATGACAAGATTACAATCTTTTTGCAAGTTTATGATCAGAAAAGGCTCAATAAAAGAGCACATATGCCATCACAAAATATTTGAATATTTGCGTTGGTGTTTTTGAGCTGGAAAATAATCAGTAATAAAGGCATAACTTCTGTTGTTCTTTTTTTTAAAAGTAAACCAACAGCAATAGCAGGAGCAATGATAGGCTTAGCTGGACAGGATTTGATTATTGCAGTGCTGGGATTACTCTGTGGCACTTCCACAGCAAAGTAAAAAGTAAAGAAAAGGTGCACTGCAAGAAGGTTTATCCCTGTTCCAAGCTCAATCAGAAGAATATTAGCATTAAAAAATAACCACACATAAGATGGAAGGTAGATAAATTATACACAAATCCCTATGGGCTTCCTAGGTCCTACTGAATAAAAAGTACAATATAATTTAAAAAGTTAAATTCAGCTCTGTATATTATAGACAGTTAAGTATTTTTCATTATGCACCAATTATCTCTTTAATAACAGAAATAAATGGAGGCGCCAGTCACGCAAACAGCTCCACACAGGGACATGTCTGTGCAAGACTGAGACCTAATGTTGAAATCCTATTGATTCATTTTAGCATAACAAAAGAAGTCAAATTATTCTAAAATTCACTCTGGTAATTGCATGTTTGATTCTGCATTAAATACCCATGATTTAGCTATTAGGTTGTGCTAGCTTCCAGAAGGGTTCAAGTTAAGTATTAAATTAGGTTAAAATCTTTAATAAGAAAATCATATTGAAAAAGATTCTTAGGTCATGTTTTTGTGTGCTTGTACAGAATACCGTTGATATATCACTTAATCCCAGCTGCGCTGTGCTAGTTATGGTTTTTAAAAAAATGAAAGAACAAGCAAGACTGTTTGATGTGTTTCTCCTCCCCCCCTCTGAGGCATATGTAGAAAATTCATTCAAGCAAAGTGTGGTTTCCCACCCATTTCCTAAATGGAAGAAGGTATCGAGTGATGTGTGTGCTTGAGTGACACCACAGCCCCTGATGCTACAGTTGATCAGTCCCATGGGCTTTGATCAGCTGTAGCAACAACAAAGCAGAACCATCAGAGGAAAAACCTCCACTGAATTGTGTTGCAGCAGTGACAGCCTGTCACACATATGTAGAGAAAGACAGATTTTCTGTTTTGCTAAAACAGAATATCTGCCTTTTCTCTTTACATGCAAAAGAAATCTCATTCTAGCCTTACCCTATAGTTTAACCCACATATAATGGGACCTACATAGCAGACTAGGAAACATGATTTTTGTTTAGATAGCCAGCTGTCCTGCTACTGTCCTTGAAGAAAAAGCCTATTTGTTTGTGATGAGCATGTGAAAAAAATATATTTTCTACACACTCCTAGGCAATGAAGGCTAGGGGTAGAGTCAGAAAATGCACAAATAGCTCCAAGCTAGGGGTGTGGAACAGTGTGATTATAGCTGTTAGTAAAAGAGACAAGCTTTAATTGCATTGAGAGTGCTTTAGACTGCACAGTTACCATGCAGTTCCAAGAAAAGGATTGTAAGTGATTAGTGAAGTGCTCTTGAGGGGGAAAGAGAAGCCAGAAGTGTAAATACAAGAAGAGATTTAGGGCTTCTCTAAGCTATGGCTTCAACCCTGTCAGCAACCTGCACACAACATCTCTGTTATTTAAGTTACGATGTGATTCTGTTTTGCAGGGAATGTATATCCCATTTCTGGTTCAAGTCTTCTCCTTTTGGCAAGTTAAGCATTTGGGACAAAATGAGTAAAGACCAAAAGTGATGATAATGTATTACTGTTTATGTTATGCTAGTTTCCAAGGGCCTTAAAAAGCCTTGGGGAGCTGTTGTATGTGATGCTGTAAGAACACACAGGATGGTGGTCCCCATATGACATCCCTCCTCCCTTCTTGAGTCCTCTCAGTAGAAGGAAGATTATTCTTGCAGACCTCTCCAAGCCCAAACATTAAGTGTGAGGCTTGCACAGATGCCCCTCTCCGCATGCTTTCCCACAGTCAGACTGCTGTCTTGTGCATTTGCAAAACACTGTATCAGTCCCTCTCCTGCATTTGGCCTCCACACGGCCCCCAGCACTCCTTGTGCTATGGCTTCTTTTGTCCTGTTAACTTAAGTGTTCCTTGGACATGTTCACTAGTTCACAATGTGCATGCATTGGGATAGAAAATACTCCAGCTGTCTGCTTTTAGTTCCTTTGAAAGAGATTTTTGAGTTGTATTATTTACATCAAAGCAGTATTTACATGTCTCTGTTTTGAATATTTTTCATGAGGGTATGGAAAGATATCAATATGAGCAGCAATGGCAAGACTAACAGTAATAAGATAAAAGCAATGTTTCCAGTAGGAGGCTTTTATGGTGTGTAGTTCCTTATCACAAAACCCAACCCTCGTTTTATGTGGTGCTATACGATTACAAAACTAAAAGATGAACACAATGGGATTTCAGTAGGCCATAGACCGGATAACTGGGTGATCAGCTTCAGCTCCTGACTTTGAGCAAAACACACAAACTGGCCTGCTTTTATCCTATTTTCCCTCCTGTACAGAAATTTCAGGGTTAGATGCAGTTGTGTTCTTTCTCTGTAGAGAAAAAGGTATGTGTAGAAGGCAGTTCATTCCACTGCAGGTTTAAATTGCACCCTGGATGCTCTTCTCTTTCATATGAGAGCCTAAGCTGACTGAGGTCAATGCCTGTAGTCAATGTGTGTGTAATGCTAGTGCATTGTGGGGGGAATGAATCCAGATCTCTGAATAGAAGACATTTAAACAAGGTTAATATTTAGTTTCTCCAAAGATACTGTAGGAATTCTAACCTTCCTGCAACCCCTGTATGGACTCAAAAGCTAGAAGCTACAGGCTTACCAAAGATGAAAGATCTATGAGAACTGCAGTCAAAGATAATCCAAGGATCTTCACCCAAGGATCTTCAAAGCAGCTATGTTGGGTACTGGTATGTCAATGTGGCAGCAGTAAAACACATAGCACAACTAGCAAGTGTTTTTGTAACTTTATAACCTGGGCTGGCCCAAAGCTGCTGTGTCTGTTCCTATAAGTACTGAATAATTCAGGTTTGTCCTCATGAGCTGTATTACCACCTTGGCAACCTTCTGCGGTGTGAGCATACCTCAGCAAGTAGTTTCTGTTCTTCTGAAATACATATTCTGTGGTTTGTTGGGCTTGTATGTGTATTACTGTGTGGAATTCAGTGGTCTTTGACATGAGGGAGGCTATTCAAGTTGATAGGAAGGGTTGTTCATGTGTTTAGACATGGTGAATCACTGAGATGGGATTGAGTGGAGTGTTTGGAAAGACTCAGACTGAAAGACTGTGAGCATGCAGAGAGCAGCACTCTGATAGTTCCCAATGGCCTCTTCATCTGGTGATGGTTGGCACTATCACCAGATTTGCTGGTTCTTTGTTCATAGTGCCAACCACTGCCTGCATTTGGTTTTAATTAAATTGCACTGAGTGTTTTTGTGACCTGCAGCCATATCCTCTTAATACTGCCCTTCTGCTGTCAAAGGCTGAAAAGATTATTGTAAATCAGGACTTATGTGATGCTGGAGTGCAACTCCTGAGTCAAAAGGCTGACTGGTCCTGACCTCATCGTCTAGGAGCATTACTGCAATATCCACTGCTAGGCACGAGTCACAAAAGTGAGGCTGAAAATCTGGTGCTTGACTAAATTTTGATTTGGGTAGCTAAATGGTATAATACACTGCATAGAAAGTAGAAAAAGCAATGAAGAATAAGAAAAGATTTCCCAAGTCTATTTCCTTGAGTTCACAATAATATGAATATATACACAACTTTTCTTGCCTCCGTGGTAGGGAATTTTTATAGCCTTTATTTTGGTGAGATGGTTTCCCCACTGCCTCCAGCTGTCCTTCTCTGCATCTGTTGCAATTCCAATAAGCCTTATGTGAACCAAGAAGCACAAAATTTCATTGAGTATACCAACATCTTACCAGGACTTCTTGGAATTACATTTATCCAAATACTGAATGTGCTATTCAGATTGTTGCAGATGGCTATGGACAACCTGTTCATCAAGGTTCTGTATAAACTGACATAAGCCAAATGCAGTGCTTCAAAAAGCTGCCAGTAAGCAATTGAACAGGAAGAAGAAATCTGTGCTTCTTCTAAGCCTTGACTAGTGTGTCAGTCAGTATATATTCATAGTATTTTAGGCATATATAGTAATAAACATTGTTTCTTTCTTAATGGCTTTTGTTAACCACTGAGATACTAGATTTCTTGTTCTTTTTCTTAAGCTCATGATCTTGTACCTTGTACCATTATATTTCATCTAATTTTTAATCTGCTAGCTTTCAAGGTCATTTAACCTTACTTAACAAATAAAAGCAGATCTGATAAAATCTGTTGACTTCTCAAAATCAGGAAAGATTTTGGTTAATTACTAAGATCATCAACAAAAATTAAGTTAAAATCAGATTAATGATCAACTCGGGAGCAATTAACAGTAGCCAATGAGTTTCCACATGTCCCATTTAGTAGTTCCTTCCCCACCTTAAATTCTTTTAATAACATCAGTTTTTATATAATAAGAAAACTATCCAGTCATAAAATTTGGTGTCATATCACATAACCCAAATCCACTTTTCCATAGACCTTCAAATTTAGTTTTTAAGTAATTCCTCTATATAAAAATCAGATATTAATGAAAAAAGTTTATTTGTGCATGATCTGCCTTTGTTATGTAAATGAATGTGATTTTTCTTTATTTTTAGTTTTGACTTTGAATACTACTTAGTATCTTCAATTTATTTTCAGCTGACTCAACTAACAGTTATTTGATAAAAAGCTGTATTTATACAGCTATCTCTGTAGATATTGCTTTTCTAATATCCTCACCATTTATATTAATCAAGTAATAATAACATTACTTCTTATCCAGCCAGGAAGTGTGCGATGAAATCTGTTGTTTGTCAAATCCAGAAGTAATTAGTGCTTATCATTACTGGTACCATTTGTTCTCCAGCCTGTATCCATTACTTCCTACCATAATGACACAGTTCCTGGTGATACTTACATCTCTAATAATATCACAGCTATTTGGATTTAGTATTTCTCACTGTCTTCTCTAATCAGTTTTATAGTTTTTCTTCTCACACATCATCCCCTTCCACATTACATCTTTGAGTTAAGGTGCATGATCAAAATTCTGTCTTTCCTGCTGGTAGTGAGATAGTTTCATCAGAATTTCTCTCTTAAGGAAGTAGCTTCTCTGTCCCAGAAGAGACTCAAATGAGCAACAGCAGAAGTGTTGTGACAAGGGGCTGTATACAGCCCCATGGAAATTAAATCTTTAACAATTAATAGACTATCTCAGAAATGGAAAATTACATGTTCTGTTGCCTACAAATTCTTTTGAAAGGGAAAGGGTGCACTATATCTGGGCAGGAGATTTCCTCTGATCCTGTAAGAATTGTCTAAGTTAGAAACCCTGTGTATAATTCCCTTAGATGTCCAGTTCAGCTGAATTTCACCGATTTATCCTCGCCAGTTATTAATGTCAAAAAGATACCGCTTAGAGTGGGTGTGCGGGGTGCTGCAGAATCTTGTATTATTTTTGTAGTTTGCCTCACCATAAGAGCTTCTGAGGAGTACAGAAGCATTGATAAAAAAAGAAAAAAAGGTTGTGATAATCTAGAATAGATTTTACTGATTTTTTTTTTTCTGTGAATATGGTGAGGCGCTGGCACAGGGTGCCCTGAGAAACTATGGCTGCCCCATCCCTGTCAGTGTTCAAGGCCAGGTTGGATGGGGCTTTGAGGAATGTGGTCTAGTGGAAGGTGTCCCTGCCTGTGGCAGGGCTTGGAACTAGATGAGGTTTAAGGTCCCTTCCAACCCAAACCATTTCATGATTCTATGATATGATTCTATGTTGGCAGAAGGTTTAGGGGCATCCAGGTGAGTACTTAATATGCTCAGTATAGATTACGTCTTCAGCATATTCTTGGTAAGTGAAGTATGTCTCCCCTGAGCATGTGTAAACAGATTTTCCAAAGCCTCAAAATTTGGCAAATTTAAATTGATTTTCAGAAGTATAGTCAAAGTTCCTTCAAAATACTAATGTGAGCCAAACAATATATTGTTCCCATACTACATTCTAGGAGGCAAAAGAAAAATTTTGATGAAATAACTTTCTGAAATGCCTTTTCTCAGTCCAGGTTGAATTCAGAATAATAATAATTAAAAAATTGCAAACAACTAAAGTTTGGCAAAGTGGAAACTATTAGCTTAAACTGTAGTTATTAATCCATATCCTGCCAACAATGTATGAACTTGAAAATGGGAGAACTTTGCAGCTGAATAAAAAACTGTGAAATAACTGGTAGCCATATTCTTGGGTTTTATTTGGTGCCAAGAAAAAGACTCTCAATAGCAGGCCTTGCACTGCATGTGATTCTGATAAAATGTAAAAGAGAAGTATCCAATTAAAGTATACTACAAAAAAATAGATAAAATTAGTCTTTCAGAGAATTTGGACACCAGTTTCATAATATGTCCCAATAAAGAATATTGCAAAAATATGTGAAAACAGCAACCAGAAAGTTTGTTGTACTAACAGTTCTGATATTTTACAAAAAAAAAAAAGAAAAAAAAGAAAAAAGAAGCTGTAATAGGCACATGTTTTCCTATAAGCTACTATGAGATATTTTTTGCAAAAGGGACTCATGGTGTGTTTCATCATTAGGCAGTTCAAGTCCTGTTACCATTTCAAAACACTTCTTCCTTTTTCAAGCTCTAGAATTAAACTGAGATCATAAAAACTCCTTGTAGATTCAGCTATTAAAAATAAATAAATAAGAAAAATGTAGATCTGCTTGCATCGGATCCTTTGCATCTTCCACTAAAATTACAGAGATGCTTCAAGTCTCCATGTCTCCCTCTGCACCTGCCAGGGTCACTCAAACTTCAAAGCACCCATGCTGTGCTGGAACAGCAGCTCCTTATGCCATGATGCCACTGAGAGTAAGTAGCCAAGCATCAGGACCACCAGGACACCTGATTCCAGCTTGTGTAACTCTTTGCAGTGCAATGGCTGCTTTAATTTTTTGAGAATGCATGTTGAATGGTTGGTAATGTTTATGGAATGAGTAATAAAACTAGAAAGTTTCTGGTACTCTAGCTCCTTTCCAGGAGAGCCATCTCCTTTCCATTAGTGGTGAGACTGAAAATTCCTTCTCACTCTTCCCATTGGATTTTAGAGTCTTACTGCATGACCTTATGGAGAATGAATGAAAACAACATCTAAGGCCTTTTAAAGTGTGTTTTTCTGCACTCAGCCACTGCTAGAGTAATAACTATATAATGTTTTTAGTTTCACATTTTCTGCCAGTGACTTTCCTACTATTCTAGGACTGGCTTGGCCTTTTACTTTGTATTTATTTTGAAAGGTCGCAACATACTTAAGGAAAACAAACAAACAAAAAAAAAAAGCAGAAATATTTATATTATAAAGTAGTAAATGTGTAAAATATATTTGTAATATAAATCATGAAGACCAAATGCATGATTATTGTTTCTCTACTGAAAATGTAGAGTTTGAAAATGCAAACAAATCTGTTAAGGAAGGCATATGTGTTAAAATGGCTTGCTCACATTCAGAAGAAAAGAACTCACACATTGGATCACTAATGCAGAATTCTGTCTTTGGGTGTTTATTTTCCCCAGTTTTTTTAAATGCAGACATGTGAAATAGTTGGAATATAACTGTGAAAGGAAGGTAAATTGCGGAAGGAAATCCAAGCACAGAGCTGGAATGTGATGTAAGGCCACAGTCATGTTAAATATATTGAGAGAATGGTATTGCAGCTGGTGCTAATGAGAAAAAAACAGGAAGCAAAGCCTTCATAAACTTGACCATTAAGAAATGCTCTTGTAGCACGACATAGAGTACAAGCCATGATACTTCCACTTACATTGACTGGTTTATAAAGCCCAAGCTGAATAGTTTGGAGGTGCTTAATTTTTCTGATGCTTATAGAATCATAGAATAGGGTTGGAAAGAACCTCAAGATCATCAAGTTCCAACCCCCCTGCCATGGGCAGGGACACCTCACACTAAACCATATCACCCAAGGCTTCATCCAACCTGGCCATGAGCACTGCCAGGGATGGAGCATTCACAACATCCCTGGGCAACCCATTCCAGTACCTCACCACTCTAACAGTAAAGAATTTATTCCTTATTTCCAGTCTAAACCTCTGCTGTTTAAGTTTCATATGTATATTACGGCTATTTGCTAAAAAACTTAAGTTTGAACTGTCATGCTAGGATCAAGACTAGGCAGAAGATTTCTGTATCC
This sequence comes from Melopsittacus undulatus, assembly GCF_012275295.1. Classification (NCBI taxonomy): domain Eukaryota; kingdom Metazoa; phylum Chordata; class Aves; order Psittaciformes; family Psittaculidae; genus Melopsittacus; species Melopsittacus undulatus. The sequence goes on along the minus strand of NC_047529.1, from coordinate 24,142,725 downwards.
AGGACTCTGGAGACACCTTTATCTATGTGGCCTCAGTAGTTAACTGTACCAGGGCAGATAGGGCACAGAACAACAAAGCAATATTATTGTTAGTGATATCTCCATTATTTAGCAAAGGTAGCTTCATGCTCATTGACATATCACCCCTTTCCCAACATGTCTATTAACATCTATTGACTTCTGGAAAAAATATGGAGATAACAAGGTGATTTTATATGACTTTTTTCTATATTTCTTCCTAATCTCCTGACAATGAAATATATCATCTGAGTTTTACACTTCAACAGAAACATTTCTCTAAAAGCATGTTTTCCTCCTCCACTGAGATGATCAGAGTCCTGGCAGAGCTGCGGTCTGTCCAAGTGCCAGCAGAGAAGCTCCATCCTGATAGAATACTTAAAGCTTCTTGTCTAATGGATGATGGTGGTGCCAGTACTTGTGTCTTCTAGGAGATAGGAATGTCGGTCTCACGCTGCAGCAGGATTTCTTTCCCTTTGCAACAGCTTTGAGGAGCAGCAGTGGTGGCATTGATCCCAGCTGCTGCTGCCCAGCTGAATGCCAAGACAGATAAACTGTGGGATGATCTTAGTGGTTCCTCCATGAAGTAGTAAGATAAACACAAGAAACATAAGGAGATATTAAAGAGGAGATGATAATCCAGGCTGAACTTTATCAAAGGGAAAACTTGCCCTGGAGGACTTGCCAAAGTAAATCTCTTTGATGCCAATGGTTTAAGCAAAGACATTCACCTTAATCTACTCTGTGGTGACCTGTTCTTCTGATACAGAGAATAATTTTGTATGTTTTAGAATTGCTGTGGTCTGCAAATCCTCCAAACCTAAAATAAGTACTTACAGTGTTCCCGCTTCACCACTCTTATCTTAAAGTCACCTACATTTCTCTTGAATTTAATACTTAATACCTTTAGACTTTGCTGCTTGAAAAGACTTCACTGGCTTGTGAAGGACAGATTAAAAAATGCATGTTCTCATTAACAAGTCCTATGTGCCTGTGCTAAAAGGGATAACATCTAATAAAATGATTGACCCACAAGTACATGCCTAAAGGGTAGTACAAAATGGAGAGGAAAAGATGAGTGTTTAGCTGTTGAAATTAGCATTTTCACTTAGATTGACCTTTGTGCCAGTTTGCCACCCTAGACATTTTCAGTTTGGTTTATTTGTGTTACAGTAGTAGTGACAATGTAGTTAAATTTAGCCTCTGAAAACAGGATCTCTGCCTGTTTCATTTGTATTCTACTGTTCTTTCATTAAACATTTCTTCATCTTTGCAGAGCCAAATTCTTACAATAATAAATCAGAGACACCTAAGGTTCTTGCCAAGCCAAATATCTACAGTTTCTGGCAATTATGTAATTTCCAGATTTGCTACAATGACTCTTGCTGATAAGTCAATTGTCATAAAAAGAAATGTTCCAGACCAATCTTTATTAGGGTGCCCTTCACTGATCTGTGTAAAATAATCCCCCTCCTGCTCCACTCTCTTTCAGAAAAGAGAAACATAATTACAGCTTTTTCCCTTGTTTTGAATGACTCTTCATCATAACAATTTATATCTGGAAAGTGTCACAAGAAAATGTGAAAAAGGTAAGTTTAAACCAAAGAAATCAGGCACTGCTATTATTAATAGAGCAGCTCAAAAATGTTTCCCATGATGTGTTATAATGGCTCTGTCTTATAATAAAATTTAACAGTGATGTATTTCCCTTGTTCTCAAGTTGATTTTGTATTAGAAGTCCAGACAAAAGTAATTTGTAGCAAAGGTCCCTGATCCAATGTCTGTATATGGGAAAGGCTCAAAGGACTTCATGCCCATTTAAAAGCCCTTTAAAATGATTAATGGCTAAATGCATTACAAATTATCAAGAATTTCACACTGACAAAACAGAGGTCTTGTTATGAATTTTGGCCAGATTTTCCTTCCTTAGTGCTTAGAGTTTAATATCACATAAACAGTAATTGTGAGCACCCATCTGGAGTGGTGATGAAGTAAGGGCAGATTTAAAAAAAGCTCTGCACTTTTTGCCCTTTTAATTTTTTTTTCGTATAGTTGATTTATATTTAAAAAGGAACTTGCAATCCTCATTGCCACCTCTACTGTGAAACATTTTCCATGTCCTTCATCATTGTGATGGCAAATGAGGAAAAACAAAAAGAAACCCCAGGATTTAGCTGGGAATTCCCAATTTCTGGTCCTACCTGGAAGTGATTCTGGCACCAGCTCTGAAAAAGAAGCCTGTCCCTTTCTACACTTCAAACCCAATGATTTACTTTTCAGTTTTCATTATAGCTTTTTCTTGAATAAAAAGGCAAAGCTAAGTTATATAGAAATGGGGCCTGTCCTGGCTACTAGAATTTTTCAATCTCATTCCCCATGGTTCATTTGAAATAAAGTCCTAAAATATTACTGTTGGTGTTGCTCAAGCAAAATCCTATAGTATTAACACAAAACCAGGCAAACACAAACCCCACATACTTTCAAACCCCACAAACCTCATTTGATTTTCAGTGCTAGTCAAAATAGAAAATTCTTACTACAGTTTTAATTCCTTGTAACTACCAAGTTTGCCTCTGATGGCATTTTGGACTCCTCAGTGCTGGTGACAGCCTCAGAGGAAAGCAGAGATATTTTCACATACAGCAAGCCCAAACACAGCAGTTCATTCATTTGCCTGGCTACGCTGGCATCCCCAGAAGGCATGCTCAGGGCATCACTCCACCTCTGAAAAGCTCCCTCTTCTATCAGCAGCCAGCACTCAGAAAGCTGGCAGGGTGCCTTCCAGGGATCTGCTGGCTGCCACCTCCGCTTGAACTGCCACGTAGGAACACCCAGAGCCCAGTCCAAAACCTGTTGACAGCTAAGAATATATCGAATTATAATAGCTATTACATATGTTTAATGACAGTATGTTTACACAACTTTATTAGGTCATATGCTTACTTTATGCAGAGAGCTGCTAGCTGTTAACAAATGTGTGAAACTGCTGATCTTATATGTGGGATCACTGATATCTTTTTTGCAGTTGCAAGAGGTCTGAAACACACAGAGGAAAAGCAAATAAAACTGAATTATCTACCATCTCAGAAAAATTGTAGGGTCATAACATGGAGGAGACTAATTAATCATGCACAAGACACAGCCAGCCTGTGAAATGTCACAGAACAAAAAAGTGGACCCCTGTATGTCTGTTTATCCATTAATGCATTATTTTCCAGTTTCTGTCTCTTTCTACAAAGCGTTGTTTTTTCCTCCATGTGTGTTGTGCCTTGATACTGTGCATATAACTCAATAACTCTTCTGAAGTTGGCAGGTTTCCAACTGCCCTCGTGTCATCTTTATGAAATTTGAAAACACTCGGGTTGTACATATTATCTTTTGAAGTGGTGATGTGATTCATTATCCTGCAGCTCTCATTAGCCACAAGGGGCTAAGAAATTTATATCATGTGCAAACTCAACTGATTAGTGGTTTGTCCAGGGGCAATGCTAGGGTCAAAATTAAAAACGCTGAACCTCTCTCTTCCATCTTTTGTGCTCCCTGCCCTCTTTATTAAAAAGTTCTCTGTAAAAAATAAATACAGAAATAAATAATTTTTGTTCCTAGGTATAAATAGATTTAAAGAAAAAGTATCAGCCAATAGAAAAAAATCCCAGTATTCATTCAAGCAAGCTGATATTCATTACAGTGCTAACATTTTAGAAAGTGAAATAATTCTGTTAAAGTCTTCCATGATACCAATGCTGACAAAATATCACACCATCATCAAGCTTTGCTATATGTTGTAAGTGAGGGATTAGTGAGCCTTCAAGGCATTCTCCACTGACTGATCCTCAGGGTCAAGAACTTGTCTCTGGGTCTTAACCTCTAGGCTGACATCTGCTATACTCATGTCAGTAAGACTTTCCCTGATGGCTAGGGGTCCTGGAAACATTTTCCAGCAAAATTTTCGTTCTTCCCACCCTTGCTAGGATGTTGGGCTGGACAGGTAGGTCCACACTAGTAAATGACAGCAGGATGGGTAAGAACTGAAGCATCATCTCATGATTATCTCAGTGCTTTGCTGTCAGCATGCTCCTGAGCATGATGGAACTGTGCCAGGCAGGGCTTTTCTCAACCATACCCAGACCTGCTGCAGGGATTTCATAAGGCAGGTATGGCTTCCAGGAAAGTGTTTTAACACAGGCACTCTGCTTATGGAGAGAAGAAATTTTACTCTTGCAGATAAGAGTTGTACCATAGCCAGGTTGGATGAAGCCTCGGGTGATATTGTTTAGTGTGAGGTGTCCCTGCCCATGGCAGGGGGTTGGAACTAGATGATCTTCAGGTCCTTTCCAACCCTAACTATTCTATGATTCTATGATTCTATCGGTCCTCAAAATTCAAGAATAGACCCCAAACTTCTTCTTATTGTAGGTATGCCATAAAATCACACTGAAGGCTACTCTCTTCTCCTGTAGCATTGTGCTCGGGAAAGAAGATGCATATCCACCTGGGGGAAAGGAATACAGTACGTGGCCCTTCTTTAGCTTTTCCTACATCCAAATGCTGGAGCAGAGAAAGAATTCAAGCAATCTTACCTGTTCTGTGAGACACCTATTGGGGCAGGAGCAAAGAGCTCACAAAGGGGCTAGGAATAGGACACAAAATTAACAAAAGTGAATACAGCAAGTCTATTAAAATCTCATAATTCTGGCACTGAGTTGGAACAGAGAATATTTAAGAGCATTTCCATGGTATTAGTACGTCTCCCATCACTACATTCAAGTATTAAAATAAGGATTATAGCTGACATTAAAATTTCTCACATGGGACCCAAAAGACCATTTGCACTTTGATGGTTTACAGGAATATTTTCAGTGAAGTAGACCCATTGATGCAAACAGGGGAAAATCTACTCTTCAAATTTATGGCTGACACCATAATACAAGCTCAATCTGAGGGATTTTTGTGTGTCTGTCTAAAACTATATATCTACAGTTATCCTAGCAAGTAAAAACATTGGTTTTGCAGAACAGTTATCTTTCAGGTCTGTGGAACTGATGTGAAGTATCTTGGCAAAAGCAGTCTTACAGTTGCAGTAGAGCCAATATCTTACAGCTGTGACTGCACTAGGAGAACTGCCATCAGTATGGTAGTAAAAAAGAAACAGGCAGGAAATAGGTTTCACATTCTGGCCAAATGTAACAGTATGGAAAAATGTTTATGATGTCCTGAATCAAGACAAAGAAGTCAAAATCTAAAAACATCATGGGCTGTAAATCCAGAAGATATGGATTTGGTTCAGATTAGCTGTAACATTTTGTTTTGGCAATTTGGGAACATTTTGGTTGTTTTCAATATATACTTCAGGATTTAAGTAGCTTATATTTCTCTGTTAAAAGTAATTTTGAGCCATAGAATGGTCATTTATGGAGACAAAGCCTTAGTTACCTCAAAAAAAACATTTGCAAATGTTTTTCAATCCATTTCCCAAAACCAACATTTGCCCTTAAAAAAATATTGTATGAAGTAATCAATATGTTCTAATTTGAAAAGTAGAGCAAAAATGTTCCTGACCAACTCACTGATGTATCTGTAATGACATCAATTTTCCTTGGTAAATGAGGCTTGGAACAATTCATATAAATTAGACTCATGTCTGTGGGTGTTGCAGGACTGGCAGTGATAGCTTTATATGTTTTGATAGTTTTATAGCTCTGTCTTCATTTGCTGGAGTTGATTGGTAATTTTTTTTTCTGACAGTACTGGGGATTCTTTCTGCCACACTCACAGATGTCAATGAGCAGAGCTATTCCCACTACTTAATAATGATTTCGGATGGGCTTTAGATTTGAACTGGACAATTACAGCATCTTAAGTACTGAGAGAAAGAATTTAAGGAGGTAAGGTAGATTGGAAATAAAAATGGAGTGGGAACTGTAAACATTTTTGCAAAGTTGTATCCCTTTTTTGTGGCTTACAATATTTAAGAAAAATACATCTAAAGAGGCATTTTGGCAGAACTTTCTGATATGTATTCATTTTGCTCTGGAGGATGACATATTCTGTCATTAATACACATGCAGAACACCCACAAGTCTGCACACAAGACATTCACTGATGTTCACAGAAGAATTAATATTAGCTGAACAAAGTGCCATTAATAGAGGATAAATTATTAACAAATGTGATAACAAAGCTAACTCTGTGATAATAAAATCTGACTCTAGCCACAGCAAACTGGTCTTCATAGGTTTTCTCCATGGTTGGAGGAGATCGGTGGATTCTTGTAGGGGATGATTCAAAACAGAAACTTCCCATAGGGGCTCTTTGGCTGAGCCAACACGATAGGACTGACAGGTCCTCCAGTGAAACCTTTCAGGCTCAGTTCATACTGCAGCATGGCCTCATTCCAGCTCTGTGAGGGGAGTAGATGGGGTTGTGTTTCATTTGCCTGTGCATCAGGATTTCCTTCCAAAGGAAATGCAGGTCCACAGGTAGAGAGAATATCACATATCATTACAGTTTATTCCCTGATGGGAAAAGTTTTGAGGCAAACTGAAGAGCATATCTTTCCTGCTGTATGGATGCACCTGGGGTGCACATCCTGGGATCAGGGTTACAAGGGGCACGGTGGAGTGCCCTTGTGGTATTGCAGACTAGCCTCTTGCTCTCCAGGACCTCTAGCTCCCTCAATCTGCTACAGATGAAGTGTAGGGTGAATAAGTACTTACTTCTAAAGTTATGCTCTGGAATTTTTCTCCCTCCAAACTCTGAAAAACATAAGCTGTGAATCCAGTTGTTGTTTCTTTATCATCTGGAATGAAATCCAAGTGCAGTTGAGCAAAGTCTTGCCTCTCTAGTTTGATAATGCATATCCTTTAAAATATGTTATCTCCTGAAAGTAAAGTATGGAATTGTTTGCTGATACATTTTAAAGACCAGCTTTAATGATGGCTATCTCAAAATAAACCTTCTCTGGAGACTGCAGATATTTAAAATCATGACCACATCAGTGCTGATCAAACCGTTTTGCTTGATCTGGAAATATTAGACCTCCCTCTTTGTATCAATCTGTGAAATGCTTGTTTTTATATACACATAAGTAGAGTTTCTGGAGTATTACTTAAGTAGTGTTATTATTCAGCCTAGTGTACCCCCGTCATAATTTTCACTGTATGATCTGTCGCTGCTGTGCTGTAATAGCTAGAGGCAAATGACTTTGCAAAAATGAAGAGAGAATCTTGAGGCCATTATGCTTTCCTATTCGAAATGTTATTTTATATACCTATAGAAATTATATGTTAACTAAACCATCTGCTAAAGTAATGCGCAAGCTATTATTTAACAGGGTCTGCAAATGATCAGATACAGCCTCACAAGCAGGTCACTCAGCTGCAGCAAATTGCAAATGTGTTTCAAATAGGTTAATTTGACCAGCTGAAAGATATATAGAAATATTTTCTGAGAAAAAAACTTGCTTGCCTGTTACTAGGCTTTAACATTGAAAATATCTGTAGAAAGAGACTGGAGTCCAAACCACAAAATTAAGAGCTAGATTTTAAAATCCTTGAATTTGGGAGAACTGGTCTGAAGCTTTAATGCTGCTCATTGTTCAGGGGGATCTCATTTGTGAGATTCAGAGCTGCATCTGGTTTTGGGTTCTAAATTAATACAAGAATGGAGTTATTTGCTTCCAAGAAGCTTGGTTCAGACCCCACTTGTAATTATTGTCCCAGCTGAGGAAGGAATGATCACTAAAGTACATCATTCAGAAACTCTTTACAAGTATACTTGCACAAAAGTTTCACTTTACTCAATTGGAAGCAAATGTAGTGCTTGCAGCCAGACCTGGTTTGGCCATGAGTAAAAATTGCTTACAGCTCTAGAGAATGCAAAAATGAAACTTTAAGGTTAGAAGATTATGGTTTCTACAAGCAGTCAAAAGGACATAACTTGTCTTGGACTTACTTTGTCTATGAGAAAATCATCAAATCATAGAATTATTTGGGTTGGAAGGGACCTTAAAGATCATCCGGTTCCACCCCTTCTGCCGTGGGCAGAGAGACACCTTCCACTAGACCAGGTTGTTCCAAGCCCCGTCCAGCCTGACCTTGAACACTGCCAAGGATGGAACATCCACAACTTCTCAGGGCAATTTGTTCCAATGTCTCGCCACCTTCACAGTAAAGAACTTCTTCCTGGTATCTAATATAAATCTCCCTTCTTTCAGTTTAAAGCCACTCTCCCTAATCCTATCACTACATGCCCTTGTAAAAAGCTCTTCTCCAGCTTCTTTGTAGGATGTTGAGCTGCTGGAAGCTGCTTTAACGTCTCCTCTGGAGCCTTCTCTTCTCCAAGCTGAACAAGCCTGTTATGATAGGAGAGGTGCTTCAGCCCTCTCACCATCTTCATGGCCTCCTTCTCTGAACTCACTTTTTATGTTGGGGGCTCCAGAGCTGGAAGCAGTACTGCAGAAGGGGTCTCACGAGAGTGGAGTAAAGGGGGAGAATTCCCTCCTTTGATCTGATGATGACACTTGTGATGCAGCCCAGCACACTGGGCTCTCATTTCGATGAGAAAATGAGCACGGGCTGGCAGTGTGCACTCACAGCCCAGAAAGCCAACCGTAACCTGGGCTGCATCAAAAGGAGCGCGACCAGCAGGTTGAAGGACGTGATCCTGCCCCTCTGCTCTGTCTCGTGAGACCTCACTTGGAGTGTTGTGTGCAGTTCTGCTGTCTTCAACATAAAAGGGTCATGGAACTGTTTAGAACAAGTCCAGAGGAGAGCCACGAGGATGATCAGGGGACTGGAGCACCTCCCATATGAAGACAGGCTGAGAAAGTTGGAGCTGTTCAGCCTGGAGAAGAGAAGGCTGCATGGACACCTCAGCAGCCTTCCAGTATCTGAAGGGGACGTACAGGGATGCTGGGGAGGGACTATTCATTAGGGACTGTAGTGACAAGACAAGAGGTAACAGGTTAAAACTTAAACAGGGGAGGTTTAGATTGGATATAAGGAAGAAATTCTTTCCTATGAGGGTGGTGAGGTACTGGAATGGGTTGCCCAGGGAGGTTGTGAATGCTCCATCCCTGACGGTGTTCAAGGCCAGGTTGGATGAAACCTTGGGTGATATGATTTAGTGTGAGGTGTCCCTGCCCATGGCAGGGGGGTTGGAACTAGATGAACTTGAGGTCCTTTCCAACCCTAACTATTCTATGATTCTATGATACAGTTGTATAAAATAATCTGCTACGAGTCCATCTTCCACCAAACATTGTTAAAAAATGAACCAAAACTCAGGAAGTTATTTGAAAAGTTATTTGGTTTTTTTTTATTGATTTTCTATTTGTTTTCCAATAGAAGCAAAGGTTATGGGATGACATGTTTGTATCTCTGACAGCTTCTGAAATCTTGGCCAATTTCAGGTAGACCTACTAAAAACACCAGGCACCTGCAGGTTTCAGGTAGGCTCTGTTTGAGTGTCCTCTCTGAGGAGAAGGCTGGTATGTGATTATCAAAGGATTTGCCTTGTAAGTAAAAGCATGATGAATTAGAGTGTCAGTCATTGTTAACCCTTTCTGAGGTACTGGAGAATATATCCCTGAAATTCCAAGCCATACAAAATCAGACTGAATTAACTTTGCTGCTTTGAGGACTATTACTAGGGCTGTTAGGCTTTGGTTGTTTTTTTTTTAAGGTTTATGTAACTTATATTTTGTTTTGAAAGTCATTCTTTTCACCTCTTATGCTTCACAAGACATTTTCACTGCGAAAGTCCTTCTAAAGCTGTAGACTGAAATCCGCTTCTTAGGTGGGCTTATAACTGATAGGAGCTGATTGAATAAGGAAGATAAATATTTGTGAAGAGGTTCCTAAGCCTCAGAACCTTCTCCTGTGAATGATGCTGGCAAAGGGGATCCAGCTGTGGAAAGTTATCTTTCAGTTTTATGACCAAATAGTACTATCTTACCTAGTAGGAATACCATAGAAGAAATAAATAAATGAAAGACAGCGTGTTTCAGTTAATTATAAACATAGTTTATGTCTTCCTTCTCAGAAGATATTTTTGAATTGGAAAACTCTGCTTAACATACTTTGGGAAGAAGACTATAGGAGCTGCCACAGTCAATCGGATCCATCCTCTACATAGTCCAGCAGCAGGTACCCAAGTATAAGCGATGACCAGAAGGAGATGCTTCAAAGGAAGTTATGGTTCATCCTCTCTTTCCTCAACAGCTCCCAGTTTAGGCTTATTTTAACATAATAATTAGAGATGTGTATGTGCCCTGAATAATGAGGTTTCTTATGTCAATTATGCAAACTAATTCTGCAAAGGAAGAGAGGGCGTAGGGATTTTTAAAAGGGCTTAACACTGATTATTCAGCCTGAGTAAATTGGGTTTATTTAACCATTCAGTAATAGCAGAAACACAGTAAACATGATCATGGTTTTTTGAAGACTTCACACCAGAGAATCCAGCACTCAACATGCCTATTTATTGCTTACTACTGAGATTCCATTAAGGTTACAGGATTTGTTGGAAACACTGCAGAGTATGCAACCTCCAATTAACTAGAATTATTTTTTTTAATTAAAGCTGAAACGTAAAGATGACCTGAATAGAATTATCCAATACTGGAAGCAGCCTATTCTCTGTTTCAGACATTCCTGAATCTCATTAAATCAGCCCAGGATATTATTTGCCCTCAAATCTAAATTACAACCCTAACCTGGGCTACCTGGACACTATCAATCAGCTCATTCCTAGTTTTATCAGTCACTATCCTTAGAGATCAAGTGTCCTAACATAATGCTAATTCTCTCATGTTTTTTGATATCTCTTTTTTAATCATATGAAACCACTTTACGAAAATCAGTTATGACATATCTGAGAAATATGTATTTGCTATGATACTCTTTATGGACAGTTCAGTGCCCAAAGACATCTAGAACCCCAAACATAAAGCTTGTCTCTTACACCTAAGAAAAAAACCTGAAATCTAGCATTCCATTACTGTGACTGGAAAAAAAGTTATTTCACAATAGCTGAGTTTCTAATATGGTGTGTGTGTGTTTGTCAGTTTTTCAAGCTCCTGTGATTTCCCTCATAGCCACTTAGACAATGTAAGGCAGTGTGAATTTAAATCAATGATCTCCTCAATGCAGAATGCACAGTGTAGGAGATAAAGCTGTGTGACAATGACACTAGATCAAACCACAGGACACAGACATTCACCTCATCAATTAATCACAGCTACCCGGTGTAACTTTGAAGGTCACATAAATGCTTTGGGAATAGATATGTCTGTAGGTTTAGAGGACTAGTGTCACTACTGATTTTTCATTTCTTGTCTGATTTTAAAATCATCAAGCCCAAAGTTTCCATTCATTAGAAATCACTGAAAAAACTCTGATCATCAGGCTTTGATCTCAGCTTGGGCCGACAATGCAAAATTAGAAATAACATCATAGGAATATTATATATTTCTCCAGTATAGTAATTTTCCTGCAAATAGGATGACTTATGCTAAAGTTTTGAAGTTTTTCCTTTCATCTCATGGAAGCCAAAATATAGTCACTAAAGTGTGAAGTGATTTTGCATCCTGCGCTGTTTCTGCAAATGGACTCTAAGGAGCAACCACAATATATCCTTTGGTCTCCATGCAGCACTTGCTAAGTAATTTATCGCTGACTGACCACTGGGTGGCTACACTTCCCTTCGGCATCTTCTCACCCCGTTCCAGTCTGACATCCCACTGTTACATGCTCATTAAGATGAACAATGGAAGGATACATCCCAGAAATCTGGAAGTATTCAAAAGCCAGGCTTTATCGTTTTCTCATTTTTACACTGTGGCCCATTGGCCTGTACTCTGAAAAGTTACAGTGCTATTGGAAAACACCATCAAAAGGCAATAATAAATGTGCAGAGGAGAAAGGGAGCTACAAAGATGAGTTAGCAATAAAATGAGCATATTCTGTACATTTATCTTGTTAGTATCCATGTCCTGGCCACTTCCCAATTTGAGTACTTCTGCTGGATATCCTACTGCTTCACAACTGTTTTGGATTTTGATTCCCTTTGCTATGCATTCACCAAACCAAGCAGCCTCCTGCCATGTTCAGAGATGATCTTGTGGTTACTGATATGAAGAAGTAGAGATTCTGGCCTCTGCCACCTGGCATCTCTTCATCTCAGCCCTGACAGGAAGATAATGTTGTATTACGGAGGCTACATGTGGGAAACCATTAGTGTAGCTTTAAAGCATTTCTGTTTTCAGGGATGAAGCCTTTCAAAACAAACTTGTAGTTGAAGGTCTATTTAAGTTATATCCAAAGAGGTTTTGACATCAGGCAATTCTGGTGTTATAGCAAGACAAATAATATTAAATGATAAACAGCACCAGTGTGAGCATCAGAGCAAGCAGCTCAGCTGTATCATATCCTAGGGTACTGTGAGCTGTAATAGAGTGCATTATTTTCTTAATAATCATTGCTGTAGACTGCTATGAACAGCCCCATTGGAAATGGTAGCAGGGAAGCTCTGAGAAGAGAGAAAATGTTCTGATTAAATCTGTTTCTGTGCTTCTACTCACTAGTCTTCAGTATTCTGTGGGCTTTTTCCTATTAACTGAAACAATACAGGAAAAGACATGTTGGTTGGTTTTTTTTCTTTTTTTTTCTTGGGAGGGGGATGGGGGAGAAAAATAAGGTTGCATTTCCATAGCTAGGGCATTGCTGTAAACAGAAGGTGTAGTATCTTGGAACTGGCAGATGTTTAAAGTTTAAAAAGGAGAAAGGAAGAAATATATGCCAGTAAATGTGAATGTGTCAATAGTGCTCCAGCATGAAGGGACAGATGTGCCAGGGAAACGCCCAGCCACCACACTCCCATTTCATTTAGAGAAAAAGTTTTATATGATAGCTAACAAAAGTCAGACATCAGGAGGGAGAGAAGGAGAAAGCAGGTGGTATTTTAGCAGAGTGAATGAAATCAAGGAGCTAATTCTGGGGCTTATATGCAATGTGATTTCCAGTTTCTCAAGGCAGCAGGAGTGAAAGAAGGTTTCTCAGTCTAAATATAATATTGTCTGATTGTTGTGTGCTGAGCAGTCATGCTGAAAGGCTTCTGTTCTGATGACCATGAGAGCGGGAGGCAAGCTCTTTGCAACCAAGCGCTGTACAGTTATGCATTACTGTGTGATAGGATTTCCTGTTGTACTGTGTAATTTGTGCCAAGAGTTTGCAACAGGTAAGGGATTTGTTTCAGTCTCTGCAGTCTTGGCAGTCTCTGCTCAGTCTTTAAAAAGAAAGTTTGTGAGAACATCTGACTTTGTGATTTAAAGCTTTTCTGTGTGTTTTAAAATGTTCAGCAGTTCTGCATTTGTTCACCAGAACTGCAGTTGCTGGGGTGTTATTAGTCTGCAGGGCCAGATGCATTTCCTTTGTGAATGGCAGAAGGGTGCCCTGGACAGTCCCATGGCCTCTCCTTCATTGCCTAACCTGGCATACGCTGCAGTGGTGAAATACAGTAGAATGAGTGAACGGAAGAGCAAGATTCAGCTTCTTGGGTTGCCATAAGTCTGATCCTGTCTTCTAGCTGAAATTAATGTCTATATTTAGGCAGGTGAATTAACTCAACAGTGTCTTGATTTTTCTGTTATGTAAAATGGGGATGATATAGCTTATACATCTCTGTTAAGGGCTTCAAAATATCTGGATGAAAAACGCTTCTTGAATTCTGGATGTTATTTTTAGAACACTCTGATGTCTGACTATTCCAAATGCAAATATTCACTCCTCTTTCTTCAATAAAAATTGAAGAAAATGGGATCAGAAACTTGGGCCATCTCTTGAACACTTTCAGACACAAATCAGGGCTAATAGTACCTTTTTTCCTTTGGAATAGCATGTTCTAAAGACAGGGAAAATACTATTTCTCACTTAATTTCTGTTTTCTCATTGACCTTTTTTGCTTCTTAGACTCATAGAATCATAGGATAGTTAGGGTTGGAAAGGACCTCAAGATCATCTAGTTCCAGCCCCCGTGCCATGGGCAGGGACACCTCACACTAAACCATGTCACCCAAGGCTTCATCCAACCTGGCCTTGAACACTGCCAGGAATGGAGCATTCACAACTTCCTTGGGTAACCCATTCCAGTGCCTCACCACCCTTACAGTAAAGAACTTCCTCCTTATATCCAATTTAAACTTCCCTTGTTTAAGTTTTAACCCACTACCCCTTGTCCTATCACTACAGTCCCTAATTAATAGTCCATCCCCAGCATCCCTAGAGCTCCACTTCAGATACTGGAAGGCTGCTATAAGGTCTCCATGCAGCCTTCTCTTCTCCAGGCTGAACAGCTCCAACTTTCTCAGCCTGTCTTCATACAGGAGGTGCTTCAGTCCCCTGATCAACCTCGTGGCCCTCCTCTGGACTTGTTCCAACAGTTCCATGTCCTTTTTATGTTGAGGACACCAGAACTGCACACAATACTCCAAGTGAGGTCTCACGAGAGCAGAGTAGAGGGGCAGGATCACCGCCTTTGACCTGCTGGTCACACTTCTTTCGATGCAGCCCAGGATATGGTTGGCTTTCTGGGCTGTGAGCACACACTGAAGCCAGCTCCTGTTCATTTTCTCATCGACCAACACCCCCAAGTCCTTCTCTGCAGGGCTGCTCTGCCCAACCTGTAGCTGTGCCTGGGATTGCTCCGACCCAGGTGTAGGACCTTGTACTTGTCATGGTTAAACTTCATGAGGTTGGCATCAGCCCACCTCACAAGCGTGTCAAGGTCCCTCTGGATGGCATTCCTTCCCTCCAGCATATCACCTGAACCACACAGCTTGGTGTTATCAGCTGTCCATGTCACTAACAGAGATGTTGAACAAGACCAGTACCAACACCCATCCCTGAGGGACACCACTTGTTACTGGTCTCCAGCCAGACATTGAGCCGTTGACCACAATGCTTTGCATGTGGCCATCCAGCCAGTTCTTTATCCATTGAGTTGTCCATCTATCAAATTGATGTCTCTGCAATTTAGAGACAAGGATGTCATGTGGGACAGTGTCAAATGCTCCAGAGTTGAATTCAATCTTCATTGATTAAGAGTAGTGCTTGCTAAGACAAGATCAGAGTTGTTATTTTGCTGTTTCAGCTTCTATCTTGTGAGTCTCCCAGGTGTAAACCATAAGTAGTATCCCTATGGTACAACTGCTTGCCATATGTGTTGGAGGGAGGAACATGTGATTGTGAGGAATACCATGGTATCTGGACAGATAAACATTCATCCCAAGCTGAATGGGTTTATCAGTTATATATATTTAGGCATTCTCTTTTACCATCAGACTTCAAGCAATTTAAAAGTATAAAATCATAAAAGAAGGAGAGGTTATAAGGGTTTGTGAGGAAGATTGACAGAAATGGAAGAGAGCCCTCGTGATGAAAAGAATGGGAAGCATATAGATGAAGTGGGACCACTCTGGGGTTCTTCTTCTTGCACATACCTTACAGTAAGAATGGCTGGTTCCCAAATCCAGAATCACCAAGAATATCAGTTTTGCTATTGATTGCCTTTAAAAAAAAAAAAAAGAAAACAAAAAGAAGCCTGTCTTTGTTCTCAGTATGGTTTTGTATCCCCCATCCTGTGTCTCACTATCAGAGTCCAAAGCATCTCTAAAATTGGCACCATATTAACATGACACTGATGTAGATCAGCACAGTGCATACTAACAGCCTAGACTAAGATAATCCTATCTGTCATAATAGACCATTATTAGATAAACTTTTTTCTTTGTCGTATGTAGAGAAATAACTCTTCCTAAAACAAAACCGTACCTTTGATGCTTCTTCCCTCAGGTGGAAGCTTCTCCTTAGAAAGAAAAAAAGGAAGCAAGCCCCATTTGAAATCTTTGGTTAGAGCATCAGTGGGTGTGAGCAGTGTAGACATGTCCTTCTGAGGCTCCATGGAGCATGCACATTTGGGCTTTGGAAGGAAGCACATAAAAATTTTCCATGGGAAGTATTACTGATCAGCTTCTTTTCCCCTCTGGCAACAGTATCTGCTGCTGCAGTAATGCTGAGCCTGTTCTAGTTGGCCTCTGCTATGCACATCATGCCTAGCTGAATAAGTAGAGGGGTTTTTTTTTGTCCCCTTGAAGTCCTAATCCATTTGGGAATGTAATACATTTAAGATATTTGACATATGAGAGATCTTTTGAGATTCCAATATTATTTTTTCACTTGGCAGTGTTATTCAAGCATGATGACCGTCACATGACTTTAGATGTCTTTTGTTTTTTTAAACAAAGTAAACAATTAATTACCAAGTCAAGTACTACATGATTAGATGACCAGGGATGAAGAACTGGTAGAAAATCCAGAAGAAGCAAGCAACTGACGTCATATCCAATAATAAATAGTTAAGGCACAAGCTTGAACAAAAATATTGTCCTTTAAAATCATTAATTTAAATGGGAAACAAAGTCACTTTTTTGCAGAAAATTCAAAAAATAATATATCCATTTAATAAAAAAAAGGAGATATAATACTGTGGGTACCTATATATGTCTCAGTACTTGTAAGAAAGCTGGAAAGTACTGCACACAAAAATTTCAAATGCAATCTGAGTAGGTAGAATTGTTCAAAATGTAGTGTGATGCTAATGTGTAATCTAAGGCATGATTGTATCCCTCTACTCTGCAGTAGGTCCTAGTGATTGTCTGTGGTTGTATCTATTACTTATAAAGAAAATTCCCAAGAGTGGCCAGAAACATGTGTTTTCTCTGATTGACACATCTCCCATCTTCCTAAGAACCATCTCAGGTATCCAGATGAAATGCCTGATAGTAGCCTTCTGGCTATACAATGAAGTATACAAATGAACAGTCCCAGACAGGTGGCATCTAAAGGGTGACTCACCACGTGTGGCTGGGACTGTGCTGGGAGACATTTAATGGCCAAGAAGTCCAGATCTGAGAGGATTGTCAATGCACTGTACAATTCCTATATCAAAATGGAAATAGATATTCATATGCAACACCTAATATGACCAGAGTTTGTTGATGTTTTTTAAAAGGCAGCAGGTTTAATAGCTTCTTGATGCCTGCCATATGTATGATCTGATGTAGATCATCAGCTAGAGTGCTTTGTGCTTACAAGGCGTAGTGGAGCACATATATTTACAGTGCCGTATTAAAACTCGATTGGCTACTGCTTACCCTTAGAACTTAATTCTAAACAAGACACAATTTTTAAGAGAAAAATCCATAAGGATGTATTTATGCTCCAAAGCGGAGATTTAGATCGACTTCTAAGGAAAGACTGAAACAATTTCAGAGTAATTAATGGGCTTCCTGTGATCAGGATGTGATCTCACCCATAACTAATGATTGTAAAATACATGCACAGTGGATAGATGTGTGGGTCAATCATTTAGTACAGCAGGTACAGCACCTAGTTAAAATATGGAAGAAATGGCAAGTGAATCTGTATGGGAAGAAGAATACTTAAACAAGCATAATAACTTCAGTGACTAAAAAGAGGAATGTGCTATAGAGTTCATTGGTTTTATACTTTTTTTGTTTCAAACTAATAATTAGTAAAATATCGGTTTAATGGTGTTATATTTATAATTTACACTACCAATATATAAATATATCTGACAATATGCTGGATAGGATGACTATATCATTTAGTCTAACTCTTTGTGTTTTTCTGTGCATTACTTTTCATGCAGAAGACCCATCTGGGCAAGGAAATTCTTTGTATCCTCACAGAGTGTTGTTCTGTCCTGCTGACACTTCTCCAGCAGCAGCCGATGTGTAACATTGTAGAGGGAGAAGAAATGCAGCAAAACCAAACAACCCAAAACAACAACCCACTAGCTAAACAAAAAATGAGCAAATAAACATAAACCTTTTGAAGTTGTTCACTGGGATGGAGAGAATATTTTTCTAATTTCTTTGGGCAACAGGCTGAAGCATGAGATTCAAACACAGCCCCTGTCTGAGCCCAGGGGAGTTGATATTCTACTGCTGCAACAGCTCACACACCCCAAATTCAGTAAGAATGGATATTTACTGAATCTGCACACAGAAGAGAACATAAGCCTTTAATTTAATATTTATAATCTTAATCCCAGCAGCTGCTTGAAAACACATTGTAAAAAGGTACTGAACCATTCCAGTCATCAGCTGATGGCTGGAATCCTATCAATTGATAGGAGGTGATCATCTCCCCTGAGTATCTCACACAGAGAATATAATCTCTTATTACAGGGTTGATTTGTCTAATTTGTCCTTCCAGCTCATGAGAGACAGAAGCCTTATGTCAGCAGTTCTGTTCATCTT
The DNA here is from genome assembly GCF_012275295.1 of Melopsittacus undulatus. Lineage (NCBI taxonomy): Eukaryota > Metazoa > Chordata > Aves > Psittaciformes > Psittaculidae > Melopsittacus > Melopsittacus undulatus. The sequence goes on along the minus strand of NC_047529.1, from coordinate 24,124,364 downwards.
TCGCCCTTGTCTGTGTGGTGTGATAGCTCACCCAGCAAACTAAAACCTTTATGAAGGACCTTTTGTATAGTGAGAGTAAAAAAAAAAGAGTGGAAGCATTTGCTTGTAGTTGTGTGTTAAGCAAGAGAAAAGCAGAAACTGGCTTTAACTGCAAGCTTTTTAACCATCAGAATGATGTGGTTAGGGGAGTTGTGTAGATCTCTTTCTAAATGAGATTCAGTGGGTGTGAACAGATCCTGTGAATACATCACTAAGCCCTGCCAGGACTCCACCAAGAAACAGTACATCTCCCTGGAGCATGGCAGACCTTTCAAAAGCAGTAAATTGCAGATTTTGGTCCTTAAAGGACTTTGTTAGTCAAAGCCCTCCATCTGCAGATTTAAGCGTTTATACAAGTTGAGCATTTAGTTAATATTATTTAAATAGGGATTGGAATGTTGTAGGCAGCCAAAATTAGTCTTTCCTCTTAACATATGGTATGGTATAACAGAACATTTAAGCCTTTAATCTTGCTAAGTAGGAAAGAGAGAGAGAAATCAAACATTTTAAAGTCAATAGGCAGCTGATAGCAATATTATATGCATGTGAAGTACAGCAGCCAGTGTTGGAAAAGCCATGTTTTTCAACTGCAATGGAGAATTGTTATAGTATGAATTGCTTAAGAAAATCCAGGTATTTAAAAAATCCCTTAGAAGGAAAGTTAACTTACACATATAAGACCAGTAGTGCTCTGCAGAAAAGTGCATTTGAATATGCCAAGCCATAAATCACACAGATCCAGTGTGTGACAAACCATTATACAGTAAACCCACAGACATCAAAGGTTTTGTTCATAAACTTAAGCACAGACATTCACTTGCAGAGCCAGAACCAAAATTTCATTTTCTTTAACTTGTTTGTTCTTCATCTTAGGGAGAAATTTCATGAAGCAGAAGGAACTCAAAGGTTTCATGCTCAGCTTCAGGCCATTGTAACATATTCATTTGAATTCAAGATGAAGAAAATCTGTGCAAAGTTTTCTCTAAGTTCTCTGAATTCTTATTTTGGGCACAGTAGATTACATTCCTGATCTTGTAAACACTTAATGCATGTTCTTAATTTTGTGCAACCCTTTGATCCATGTAACCATAAAAGTTTACTCTTGTATGTTAACATTTAAAGGACCAGGCACATCAGAGTAGCAATATGTGTTTACTGTATGAAATAAAAAGGAGCAACAATACCAGAAGCTGGAATATTTCACAACCAGACAAATTCTCCTTTGGGGCACATCTAGCAAATCTCAATTCCCACGCTTTTCTCCAAAATAGTACTTGAAGTTTAACTACTGACGTAACTAGGTAGCTACTTTAAGTAAGGATGTATGTTTTGAATGGCACAGCTAAACTTTTGCCTTTCTGCTGTAGAGGACCCCAAGGACCCTTTTGTTTCCTCAGTGCAAAGGTAGCAAGAGACGCGGGACTGCCCACGTGTACCTGGCTGGGGTGAGCCTGTCAGTGAGCAAAAGGAAGGTGGGGGAGAAAAAGAAGGAAGAATTAAAAGGAATTGACTCCTTATTAACACAGCACCCGTGATTTGTGTCATATGAGAAAGGACAATCCTGCATCTGTTCATCACAGCTGGGGCTGCATCCAGCCTTGCTCTTCCTACCAGAAGGGGGAGAGAGTGGCTTTGTGTAAGCAAGTTTCTGCTGGTGGGATAGTTATCAAGCCACTACTATGTAGAAGAGAGCAAACAACACAAAACAAAGCATACAGTTCCTTTGCTACATCTGAACAAGACCTATAGACATCAGTCAAGGTGTGAATGGACTCTAAACAAACCAAATGGATAGATATAATCCCTCTTCCACAGCTAAAATCCCATTAGTTTAAATACCTGCCATTTGTTATTAAAGCTGTGCCAAATAGAAGATTGCATTTGGTAAAAGATAGAAGTAATGCTTTTAATTAAAACAGGTTCTTAGAATGTTTCATTTGATAAAGAAATCTCAAGATAACTTTGTTCCTTAGTGGGGCAGTCTTGTTGATTTTTTATTAATCCAGTGATTTCTGTTACTTGGGAAAAAAACCCAGCGGCTATAAAGTGTTTGATTACTCTTTTTATCTTTATTCCATTTTCTTCTGGCTTAATTTAAAAAAATAATTTTGTTATCTGCTGTGCAGCCTCTGCTCAGTCCTTGTCAGAGATGTGTTTCTTCTTTGAAGCTATCAGTATTAGTACATTTGCTGAATTTAAACTATCTGTGTTGTCAAGAAAGCGGTTACTTTGCTGGCTCCAGACTTAAAAGAAAAGAAAAAAAAGTTGGCAATAAGCTTTTTAAGCAATGCATGGTATTTTATGAAGCATTCCCAACTATAAAGGATATAACACCACAGGTGAACTGCAAGACCAGCATTAATAGTGAGTTCCTCTGAGAAGTCTGTTTTTGCCTTCCTGACATAATGGTCACATCCTGACACCACTATCTGCTCTCTGCCAAGCAGTAGCAGACGACAAGCCTTTTGTGCTGATTTCTCAGAGGAAGATCAATCAGTAATGGTGAAACTGGGTATAATCCAAGAGTAACTGTATTTTGTTCACTGTCTTGGGCCAGAGGCAGTCAGTCAACAAGCAGAATAAAAATTTCTTTGTGTTTCCCAGAAAAAACTGACTCACAACTGCTTTAATTCAGGGACCAAACCAGAAACTAAAGCCTGTAGCTTTTTGCGTAGCACTTCACCCTAATATCTTGTTTGTCTACGTAATCCAGCATAACCAAAAAACCTAACTGTCCCATGGTTCATCTTAGATATTTGCTGTTGTAGAAAGATAAGTGCAGCCCTCACACACACACAGAGTATACCAGGAGCCCATGTTTAGCTGTTTTTCTGTACCTCCTCTAAAATGTATTTCTTTATGAAAGGTGTGATACTGCTGAGGAATCAACCTCATATTCCACAGGTCCTGCTCTAAAAGATATTTAGCAGCCTGGACGACAAAGCAGATTTTGAAAAACCAGCATGATCTACATCATAGCGTATTTGTGTCATCTGTGTGATGAGGGAGGAATTTCAACACCATAATAGTTTTTAAGAGTGTTCTTTTTTAAAAATCAAGCTTTATCTCTAGTGAAGCACACTGCTGCTTCAGACTAGGAAGCATAGAGAGCACTTTTCTCTGCATGACATGTAGTGGCACTTAGACCTTGCAGGACCCAGTAATTATGATACAACAATTTCCCCATCCTGTCCTGAGTTGCTACCAGGTATTTCTCCTCTCCTCTGTTTGTGTGTGTGGAGTGAAAGAGAGGAACCACTTCTAGAATGAGAAAAGTTTTCCCCACTGATTGAGAACAAAAGACTGAAGTGAGCCCTTTGAACCCTCCAACATGTAATGGGTGTCAAAAATAAGATGATCCCAGCATGTGTAAGAATGACTTGCCCCTCATTTGAATAGGGGAAACAAATACAATACAGATTCAAAGCACCACCTGGGAGAAAGGTGCAGGGGGAGCTAGATATTAAATGGCTTTTCATTTACATCCACCAATGAAATTAAGTTCAATCCCAGAAGATGCCTTGAAAATAACTCTTCTAAGAGAACAACTTTCTTGTGTAGGTAATCAAAAGGGATGAGAAAGATTTTCAAAGAACAGAGTTTTTTACATGTGGGTATGGCCATATAAATGGGTGAGGGCTGTAAGCTGAATGGCCCAGACATGAACCATCTGCAATTTGGAAATCACAAAGCTGTCCTAGCACCCAGTTCTAGTATAAATAAAGGCTAAAACATACTAATGTGGTGTGTGGTGTCTGAAAAGGAGATAGATTTTGTCTGCCTGCTCAGAGAATAGACAGAAAGAGGTCATCCCTTCCATAGAGGCATGTGCAGCATTATCATTAGGTCATAATGCACATTAGCCAACTAAAAGGAAACATTTCCAGGAAAGTAATGGGTCTGTTAGTTCCTCTAGTTCAGTAGCCAACTCTTCCTTTTGTTCCCATGATGATTAGTTCTCATAACATATGAGAAATCTAATTTCCTTTGTCTAGAAACATTAAATAACGGTATCATTAGAAGATCAACACTTTTGTAAACTAAATATTAAAACTCTGAAAAAAAAATCTATGGCTACTTAAGGTGTTTCAACAAACTGCATGGCCACTTTTGAGTTTCAAGTACTATGGAGAGAGAAAGACAGCTTTTTTTTTTGTAAATTAAATATTTTTCTGGCAACATTTTTAGAAAATATTTCCCATTTTTAAATGACAACTCTGGATGTTTTTTCACTAGCTTTGTGTAAAATACATGCTCCTGTGTCCCAAATAAAAAACTGGAGACTTGGAGCTGCAGGCACATCAGACTTTGGTGATGTGTTCATAAAAGTATCAAGGAACTTAGAGTCCATCCAGCAGATGATGTCAATGAGCCAGTTCATTATGCCTTTAATCAGAATTGTGCACAACTTTTTGATTTCCTCTGCCAGAGTCTGGCTCCAGAAACATCAGTAGTAAAGCAAGAGCAAAAAGATGAATCTAGAGCTCTCCTTCTGAGATGGAATTACATGAACCTGACTCTGTATTAGGTAGTAGGGACAGCAAGAGTATCTAATTTTCTGAGGAAGAAAAGAGAAGGCCAGCTGGCAGCTCCTGAGGACCACAGGGAGCAGGAAAGGAGCCAACTGGAGCAGACAGGCTAAAGGGCTGGGAGGTGCTGGGAGAGAAACCGTGGGAATGGGCAGAGTGAAGGCTTCAGAGGTAAGTGGGAACTGTATTCTAGAGCTTTGGTTGACGTGAGTATGGAGTTAGCTTCTGACATGATAAGACATGTCAGACATGCTGGTGAAGGCATTTGGGGAAGAGACAGGAGGGAAAGGAGAATTTAGCTGTGAGTTTGATGAGTGGAAAAGCTAGAGCTGAGAAAAATCACAGAGCCAGCATAAAGAAGCAGCCAAGATCTGTACTGGGAGGAACTGGTAGAATTTTGAATACCAAAAAGGAATAATTGGCTTGATTTAATGACAGGGTTCACATCAGAAATAGATATGTCATTTTTGATCCATATAAAAATGGCGTATAACTAGCTATCTAGCTGCATACCAATGTGCATAAAAGTGCTAATCTCACAAGTTCTGATTTAAACCCTACTCTTCCAAGTTAATGACATGAGAAATTTGATCTGTGCTACAATTAATGAAAGTTTGGAGCAGCTTAGCTAAGGAAACGTGGAGTTTTAAAGTGTGCAATTAAATATGAATTGCTTAAAAATCCAGTATATTATCATGAAATATTATGAGAGAAAATGTAGGTAGTGTGTTACACAACAGTTCGGATGATCTTTTGCAGAAAGCTTTAATTCAGTTTGCAGAAAAATCATAGATAAAGATCTAAATTTGATACTCTGAAGGCTTTGCTATTCTGTTCAGGATTGCCTTCTTAGCTGGTTTAAGGAGATACAGAGGCAAAGTCATGTTAAAAAACAGATATGAGAGACTGCTATGTGAAGTGGTACTCTTTTGTGTCATGGGAAGGCTTTATATAAAACTAGGTCAATTCTTATTTGGTAAATGAAAGTGGGTCTCACCTGTCTGGGTAAACAGTGCCTGCACTGGAAGGAGTCCTCTTTGCCATTTTATTGTGCCTAAAATTAAGGTGCTTGAGTCTCGCAAAGGAGACCTTCAAAGACACCACGTTTTCTCCATTGACTGTGTGGGAAATTTAAAAACCTCCTTTCAAGTGACTGCCCCTTTAGGAGTACAGTGTAGACTAGATGCCCACATTAGGTTCACATGGGTGAAAGGTCTGCCATGAAAGGGTTGCTCAGTTATCCCATTAATGTCCTATTTACTGAGACAACTTGAAGTAGCATTCTTCTCTTAGGTCTGGTATTTGTAAAATACTCGCTACATCACCTCAGATATCATTAGATGGGTGCCAAAGAAATTTAGGATGAATTCCAGCTCAGTGAAAGTAGCTTTCCAAAAATCTGCACATTTTGGACACTTGCAAGTATATCAATTAAGGAATCCCATGAGATATGTACAGTGCCAGAAGATGTTGTTCTTTGTGATTCAGGCTGATAATATTTTTTCAGGAGCCCAGTATGTATGAAACACCATCTTTGGTGAGTAAGAGCAGAATCACATATCCTAGCTGCTGAATACCTAACACTTGCAAAACATATAGTATTATTTCATAATGAATCTGGTGTTTATATTTCCTGGTCTACACTGAAAAGTTCCCCTCTTTTTTCACATTTTGCACTAATTTCACAAAGTATGCTGATGACTTAAACACAGTTTGATTGTTATATTTCTCCACCAATCACAGAAGATTTCTTCTGCTTTATGAAACAGAAAGTCAAAACAGAATAGGAATATAGGGAGTAAAATGCAAGGTCAGACCAGCAATGCGCAACAGGACTAGGAAGTGAAGCCAGACAGCCTTGTGCTTTCACTGCAAGGTCTTTCTCTTCCTCCAGCCCTTTTTTAACAAAAATGCCTCACACCTTGGTGCTTTGGGCAGGTTTCCATACTCAGCACATCTCTGGAGGTCAGTGAGGAGTGGGAAAATCTGGCTCTGTCAGTGTGTGGGAGGGCTTTGACAGCTGCAGGGCGGAGCTGGGGCCCATCTAACCAATTTGGCAGCCCTTGCTCTGCTCTTGCCTCTGGAGATGGTGATCTGGAATGCAGAACCTCCTCCTTTGTGTGGTCTCATGCCTATGCATGCTGCACAAGCCTAATGCTGGCCTTGCTAGAAGAGATAAATTAAAGAAATTATTCAGTTTTGTAGAAATTTTAATCAAAACCCATGAGCTCAGTGGAATCCATAAATATCTCGGTGTTATTTCTGGAAGTAAGGTTGAAAAACAGGAGAAAAAGAAGCAATAAAATGAAGGAAAAAACTACCTTACTGCAGCCAATTAGTGTGAAAAGAGTAAATATGTCTTTGCTGGAACTAGGAAAAGTTTTGGCCTGGTCTGTACTGTGGCATTATCTCAGACTAAGAAATAGGATGATGAATTTGTTGGGATACTCACTGGAGAAACTACTTGATTGCAATCTGGCCTGCAGTTTAAGGAAAATAAAATTTGAGTTCTCATCAGGCAACAAGCCTATATAAGTTAATAGGCTTTAATAATAGCACCTCATTACATTTTTATAAAACTGCCTGGGAAATGAATGCTGGAAATACAAAGGAAAGCTCTATGGGATCACAGTTATAAAGCAAAGATAACATAGTCAATATTACAGCATTTCAAAATAATGCATACACTATACTAGATACCACACAGAATTCAGTGACTGGGATCAAGGCCAAGCAAGTTTTTTTGAATGGATGTCCAAAGCAGATGGGAAACCTGACTTATGATTTGGAATAGAAAAGTGATTTCTGGGACAAGGTGTTTGGGAAGCTTGATAGCAGTCAGAAATTAGGGCCTCAGTAAATGCTGATATATGGTAACAATATTGTGGTCACTATTGAAAATAATTCTACTATTGAAAATAATTCTACTTTTGTGTCCAAGACACACAATTTCTTTCCCATGGATTTCTAAATCCTCTGTGCAGCAACTGTTGACAAATATATACATTTCTGAAAAATTATGAGCACTGTGTTTGTGAACTTGGAGGCATTTCTGTTCCCAGCAATTGGCCATTAGTCAACGCAGTGGTGAAGAAACTATTAGACTCAGTAGAGGGTAAAAGCAACAGAGGATGCTTCTGAAAAGATGCATGAGCAAACAGCATGGACTGCAGATTATGTCTGTATCAGAGAGGTCATCCACATTACCTGCAGTAAGGATCTAATTTAGGTGTTTCATATGGGAGCCAGGGCTACCAAGGCTCACTCATGGCAATCACCTCCACAGGATAATGCATAATATCTGAGTTGAACTGTACTTAGGATATTAATTTAGATACTTCTTTCCATTTACTATACACAGAGCCTGAACAGCTACCTAAATTAATGGATTAAAATTAGTCAAAGCAAATTCCATTCCCTCTGCTCCAGTATGTTCAGTGCCATGAAATGCTGAGGCCCCTGGGTGCTCTGTATGCTCTGTGCTTCACAGAGGTCGTTAGTACATCAGGGGGAGATCTACTCTGATCTTGTGTCCTCAGTGGTAATGCTATATTTTAATTAGTAGATACAATTTATCACCTTGTCACTGTCAGTTGCAAACTAGAGATGAAGCTTTCACGGGACACTCACTGACCCCTCTGGAAGAGTGATATATCTTTATCTCATTTGTCGGGTGTTCTTATGAGAGTTTCTGATGACAACTCTCAACATGTGTGGCTAATTCTTACCTCATGGAGACTGGCTATTTTGACTCTGAGGAAGGGTGTCACAAGAGATGGACTCAAAGCAGAATGTGACACATTCTTTGAATGTGGAGAGATGCTTCTCTCCTTCCACCGAGGAGACCTGAGGGCAACACCAAAGCCTTGACAGTGAGATGTTTCAGAAGGTAAGGTTCACATCTCTGACTTCAGCAAAGACTGAGTGCAAGTGCTCATTAAATACTAAATAATAGTATAGTTCAGATCTGAATCCAAACTTCTCATCTTGCACCATTCCAGCTAAGGTGATTATGAACAGGAACACTACTCCGAAACCCCTTTGAACTTTGGAGGAATTTTGGTTCTGGATCTAAAACCTGAGTTCAGTAGTGTGTAGCAAGGGCTTTCAGTCAAAAGGGAAGCATGAAAGGAAATAATTCATGATTATTTTTGTAACATACTGGAGTAAACAGCAGAGAAAAAGAGGTCAAGTAATTTGTGACTTGTATTCTAATAGCCAAAAATATCTAAAAATACAAATTAAAAATATGAAACAGGCTTGTATGAATACATTTGAACTACTATTTCACAAAAGTTTTAACTGCGGAAAAAACCTTTATAACACCACCTGCTGTTCTGCTGGTTTTGACCTGACCCCTTTCTCCTTTTCTTGTTATTATAAACAGTGAGCTCTTTAAGTGAGAGCTGTTTAAAGGATAGGGGGCTGTAAGTGTTCTTTCCTAGATCCCAGATGCAGTGGGAGACTGATGGGCTTTTTGATCTTTATTTTATGAGTGTCTGATAAATTGCCTCTGGCACCTGGCAACTGAAATTTCGCTATCTGAAAACTAACCCTTATGTCAAACAATGTGGCCAGTCTCATACTCTGAGTTAAAGAGCTGCATGCATTTAAGCACAGGATGTTTTCCAGCATTCAGTACAGTATGTGGTGAAGCCCTGCTTCACATATTATTATTAGACAGATCCTCAGCTGATGTAAATTGGCATAGCCCCATATGATTAAAGGAGCTGAACTGTTTTACATCAGCTGGCAATCTGGTCCAAAGCTCAACACAGATACTTTTTGATTTAAAATAGTATTTTGTATGTGATTCTTCAAAGGTTGGTATGGTTCAGCTTTTTCAATATATTGCTCCTTGGCCTCTGTTTTTTGTTTCTGAGGCAAGTAAAAATAAAAAAATGTATTGAGGTAAAGCATCATGGGTAATGTTTTCTGGTTTCCTTATCTGTTGGCTGCTTCAGATGGAAACTGAGCTATTGTGTATTTGAAATCAAAGTCTCAAATGGTGCTCTGATTAATGACTACCAAGTTGTATTACTACTTGTGCTCCAGGGAAGACACCCTGCTCTCCACTTTGTTTCTCATGTGTTCTAGCAAACAATAGCAGAACTCATGCCTGTTTGTGTGAGAATTAAGATCAGCACAGACATGCCTGAAATACTGGATTTTCTCTCTAGTAGGTAATCCCGACATTTGATATTTCTTTTCATCTTTTACAACAAAGATTTGTGAGGGAAAATTACAAAAATGGAGGAGAGGGCTTTTCATGAGGAGCAGTGATGAAAACCACAGTGGGAGGAATACAGATGAAGTGGAACCACTGTAAGGAAATAAGAGCAGAGGCAGCAGCTCACATATTTAAATTAATCAGAACTTGTTGCATTCTTAAGTATGGAGGTTATGGAACCCCATGCATGAACAACCAAGGGTGGCTCAGAGGCCACTGCTGGACTGGGGAGGAGGAGGGCATTTTTAAACTCTCCTTTGATCAGGGGAGTTTGGAAATATCAGCAGGGTGAGAAAAAACATTAAATCTGCAATAAATAAACACTAAGTGACTGAAGACCTTGACCAGCATAGCAAACAATGTCAATAACAATAAATGAAGGGTTTCTGCACTGCATCCTTGAAGAGATTTGAAATCTAAGGTAGCTCAATAGGACCATCAAGGTGAGAAGTCAGGCTAAGTTTTGTATTTGTTTTCTTAGGCAGGATCCATCACTTCCTGTGACAGGCAACCAAGTGGCACCAACGTGGCTGAATACACAACCCAGCCACATTCACAGTCATAATTGTTCTGTATTGACTAAGACATGGAAATTTAATTTTTCTCCAGAGAGGAGAATACTGTCAATTACCACATGTGTTTCTGCATTGCTTGGTACCACCCTCCACCTCCATCTCTCCCTTTGAAGGGGCTGGGGCATTGCCTTTGGAAGGGTGGCTACACCTAAGTGAGGGTTAGATGGCTCCATGGGAGACATCCCATTGGAGGATGACATCCCACCCAGAGTGCTAATAAAATGGTTCCTTTTACAAGAAAGCTCATGCTGGCAAATTGTCTTTGAAAACAATGATGTTTGCTTAGGTCAGAGCACTCTGCATTCTCCTGCAGGAAAGGCAGTGTGGCTGTCAAGGCACTGGGTGAGGACTCCAGACATCCAAGCTCTGGTACTGGTTTTGCTTCCAGGCTTGTGCAGGGGTATGGGCAAGCTTCCCTGGAATTACTGCACATCCCCTTCTCCCCTCAGCCTTGCCTATTAAAATGGATTCATGTAAAACCGAGCACAATTTGAGCCTGGAGCTTGAAGAAGGATGTTAGTTGCTACTGAAGTGTAAATAAAAATAATCCATAATTCTTCCATAGAACATTTAAAGCAATCTGGGAACAGAAACAGCCACATTTTACTTCACTGAAAAATCACACAGGACAAAAGGAAATGCAGATGTTCTGACTGAACTGTCTGATGAGCTGTTGACTAGTTAATTAATCAAAATTTTATAGTGATTTATTGATTAACAGAGGTTATACAGTCATGAGCACATCAAATTTCACAATGGAAAATTCAGCAATGGAAAAAGTCTGGTCTTTAATTCATTCCTCAATTAAGACAGAAAATGGTATGAGAACTGAGGACATTTAATGAATTAAGCTTATGCCAGGCAACCCAATTATGCGATATTATTGTTTAGGAAATTTTGATTGTTTTTTTCCATGCAGCTTTTTTCTAAGTGGAGTGATTTTTTCCATATTTTACCAGTGCTATCAAAACGCTACATATAAGAACTCCTATAACGTCTTTGCGCACATACAGCCAAAAGTATGCAGTATTCCCTGTCATTGTAGGGACCTTAGGTAGCCTAATAAAGGATAAATACTAAAGAAGTTGCCTTTGCTGTAGTTGATAAATCACAGAAGTAAAATACATTTAAATTTTCATGTAAGACTGAGAAGTACCTAAACTATCAATTGTGCCTTGCTACCATATCCATCCCTTTGATAAAGAAGGTGTGATAAGTTTGTTTGCTTGTTTGTTTGCTTTTCCACAAATACCAGCCTATCTGTAAAACTTTGTAAAGTATTTGATTAACAAATGCAAAAAGCTAGTCAAATAAATGTATTTGAATTTCTATTCAGAGGACACTGTGGTCTGTCACTATGCTTATATGTCCTGGAAGATTAAGTTTCTCTGTCATAAGACAATTAGCAGAAAGCCTGTATACAATGGTTGTAAATCTCACCTTTGTACTCGGTGGAGAGCAACTCTAAAGAGATCTATTTCTCCAATGCACAGATATATTATAAGCCTCTCTAAAGAAAACTGTGCAAATACCTATACTGGATAAGACTTGTATCATGCAAGAACATCCCCCAGCAAAGCAGGGGGTACAGAGGTCTCATCAGAAGTTATGACTACCCTGTCAAAAGGGATAGTTCTAATTGTCCGCTAATATCAGAAACTGGTAGAATATTCAGTGCCTGATTTCATAACTCTTCAACAATACTAGATTTAATTTTTATTATATTGTACTTTATTGTTTCATATTGTATTATACTACATGCTATTATACTATATGCTATTATTTATATAAGCAAATCTGATTCCAGAAGAGGAAAGGTGATATAAATGTGATTCTTCATTACATCTTTCTGGCTTCTGGAGCAGCTCATTGGAACAGCCCCCAGCTTCAGAAATTAGAGTGGCCTTGATACTACTGTATTTGACAGAAGTGCTGAAATAATTTTTGGCTCAGTAGGTGCTGAGGGAATTCCATCAGATCCCTTAAACACACCTGCATTGACAGTTTAATGAACTTAAAGGATGAGGTAATACCATTTCAGTGACAAGAAATACTCAGATTCTTGTGCTGGTAACTTGGTACTGAGAATGCAGCTAATGTTTACCTTGTGGGAAGAAAGAAAATAGTTTCTTCCATTAATTGTAATATAATATAATTGTAATGTAATATAAGGATATTCAATCTGCATTATATTTTTCATATAATTTTGAATTACCTACGTAAAAAATATCTTAAAAGCTATTCCTAATTAAAAAGTGAAGCATGAAAAATATTAAAGGGTGTCTTTAAGTATAAACATTACTGAAAATACAAATATTTTGAAAAGATAGACCTATTTTTACAAGTCTAGTGATACAGCCATGTACATATATTTGTCCTGTCTTGAAAACATGATGCTATCACACAAATTACTCGAATAACTAAAGAAAATGCAGCTTAAGGAGTCTACTTTTCATGTTCTAACAATGAACATATTGGGGTCTTCTTTCAGATGTTTTAAATGTTTAAACAGAATTTTAAATGTCTTTTTAAGGGGGTTTAGATAAATTACCAGCTTGCCTTTTTTTTTTTTTTGAACCTGCACTGCATCTTTGCACACAAAATTTCTTTCAATGTCCATAAACGTTACAGGTGTAGGATGCACAATAATTGTCTGAGGATTAAAAACCTACAGTGAGGAGAAGACAAAAAGTATTTCCCTCCCAAAATCATAGAGGAGACTTCTAAATAAGCATAAAGTCTGCATTGTATAAAGTGCTACTTTTGTCTCTATCCAGCTGCTTTCTGCCACCTGAAGTACTTTCTTCTGGGGACACAAAGATCACAATGCTCTCACCTATTAACAACCAATACAGAAAATATGTATCTAAATATTGAAGCAATGTGTGGTCTCCAAAATCATCTCCTCCTTTATTCCCTATTTCCCAGAAGTAATTTGCTTTAGTGATCAGTTTTTTGTCTTTGCGTGCATTTTTTTTTACTTACCCCAGCCTCAGTAATAAACCACAGTGACTTAAGTCACTAATCTTCCCAAGTTGCAGCCTGCCTAAAGCCAGCACTTGACATAGGATCCTCAGTTAAATTTGCAGAAAGAGGTGGGGTGAATCAGGGTCTTCCAGTGTTACAATTAATAACAGTCTGGCTCTTGTCCTGTACAAACTTGACATAGTATTTATTACACCTATGGATTGCAAAGAATCTACTCCAGTAGTAAATATTACACCCAGTGTTTGCAGAACTTCACTCTGATGTTTCATACATTCTGTAATGCGTGTTACAAAAGGGTGATTTTGGCTTAGAAATTTCTTCACAGAAGGGGAAAACAAATGCAGCAGCCCCCATTTAGCAGCAGGCTGCAGAACCCTATTTGGAGCAATATGATACCGAAGTTTTGTAATGTTTGAGATATGTGAATGGGGACAATCTTGGCCTCAACTGATTTCCCAATGTGGTAAACCTTGCAGCCTGAGCCCCTGTTTCCAGTCCCAGCACACCCTGGGGAGTGGAGGATTGACCCAGCTGCTGCAGGGTCTGCAGAGATACCTACCAGGGCATCCAACTGGTGCTGGGTAAAGCAGCACCCAAGAGCCTTTCTGGTTGTACAGACATCTTGGGGGAGCTTTTGGCTCCTTGGAGACATTCCCTTCAGGCTTTTTCCTGGTTTTCTCATCTTCCTTTCCTCTGTTTTTTCTCTCATTTCAGAAGAAGCTGAAGAAAATGCAACAAGACTGCTTGAGTGTTCCCCTTCCTTTCACTGGTTTTGTGATGTGAGGACACATCACCCTCTGGTCCTGAACTAACATTGGTTTGAGCAGTGGCTTTGTAATCCAGGTCCAGCAAGAGCCCAAGGAAGTCAAACCTTTGATCAATCACACAGCACCATAGGTGATGTGGCATCACAGAGTCAAAGAGTGCACTTTTTACTCAGGGGTTACCTTTAATCTCTAATTTGGCAAAACAAAACAAAGCAGAAATCCCCCTGAAGCATTTAATTTTTGCCTTTAATGCCAAAGAGCTTAAGCATGGCAGTTTGGTGATGTGCTATGCAAATTAAAGCTGTGAAAAAACAAAGCTAGTTAAACACAGGTTTTTCTTTAGCAGGTAATTATTCTTAGCTGTTTCCACATGCCTCCTTACAGCCATGAAAACCTGGTACATAACGATGAAAGACTTATTTCAGAACTCACACATGCACTATTTTGTTAGCAGTGGAAGCACAAGCAGAACATCTGGGTGCCAAGTTCAAGCAAAGTGCAAAGTTTTTTTCTGAATTTAGTGTTGGTGTGTTCCATCCTGTAACTATGATATATGATAAAAGGAAAAATCACAGCCACACTGAACCTTCTTCAAAGCAAGGTGCTAGTGAAAGGATGGGATGGAAAATAAGTACTAATGGATTAATGTTCCATGATAAATGTTTTATTATAAAAGCTAGTGAGTGATTAGATAATTCTTGCTTCCAAAAGCAGGATTTAAATATTCCTGCTTGGCTTGCAACCAAAATAAATACATCACTTAACTATCTGGTTTAGAGGAATCTATATGAATAAAAAAGTGATAGAGACTTTCTTCCTTCTGTACAGTAAGTGTAATAAATAGCCAGTTACAGCACTATGCTGCTTACTGTTTGGAGCTATTATGATACATAAAAAGAACTCATTAAGAGTATTAAAGGTATAGCCAGAATTCTCCTCTGTTCAAGCTTTACTGCCACCAATTCAAAGTTATTCGAAGTGTTGCACAGTGAAAGTTCAGATGAGAATGGTACATTTCAAGGAAAATGAAGATACAAGCTTTGAGCATATCTGAATATTTAGATTTGTAAAATCTATACAAATACTTGAAATAGAACAATTTTCGCTTCCAGCAGTACAGCAGATTTGAACACAAGTGGACTTGCCAAAAAATTAAAATGATATGACCACTTACGAAACCTTGCTTCTGTGGCTATCTTTACTCATTAATGGATCTCAAAGGACTTAGAGAGAAAATCAGTGTTATCCCTCTTTTGCTGATGAAGAAATTGAGGTATTTAGAAGTAAACCAGCTTATTCAGCACTATCCAACTAGTCAGACCCCAGATGTCTCAGGTCCAATTCAATACTGTGTTTACAGGATTGCAATAGTACTGATTGCATTGGTTATGCTTGATGGAAATGGTTGAATATATGCTTGACACTTTCTGTTTAGAGAACTGTCTTTAGAGGGATAGTGTCCTCAAATCAGACTTCAGTTGTGCCTTCTGTGGATTTTGCTCAGAATAACCAACATCACTTCCAGTAGCATTCACAAGAATTCAAACAGTATTGGAAGGCCTGGCTGGACCTTGAAAAGAGTCGGAGGAGAAAAGACAGCCGTTATCACATACATGAAAATACTCTCCTCCTGTGTACAGTTACTTAAGCATGGATAAGATCAGAAAAAAATGATGCAATCTCTAAGTCACAGATTTAGGGACAGTTACAGGTCATTGACTTAACAGGCAATGAACAGACACAGAGATGTATGAATTGTGGAGAGGAAGACACAAAAGTTATATTTACTATTTTACTAGAGCAGAAAGAGGAAAGCAGTACGATGCTGGCTTAGCATCTAAGTCTGCTCTCTCTGCTTCTTGTTAAACACCCTACATTTCACTCTGACTGTCTGGATTAATTGAGGGATGTGTCAGATGCTAAGGGAATAGAAAGGACATGCCCAACAGTCAAAGCAATCCTAAGCTGATCAGTAGATATACATGCTGAGGTCACACAATTTTGAAGTATGCCTTTAAGGTACTCGCTGCAACACTCTCAAAGACTATACTTAAGAACTCAGGCTGGTCTCACTGCTAAAGGCAAACAGACCATTGTCTTAGCCCAGGCACCCTGGGGGTAAGTGTGCACTTATACATCTTTCTTCTAACTGTCTAAGACATGATATATTTAATAAGTATACTTACTACATAGTATCTGCTGAGAGTGGGATGCTGGATGTGCTGATTGGTTGTTTGTCTGGCTTCTAGCAGACTCACTATGTTGTCCTGTGAACAGGATCAGAGAATCAGAGCATGAGTGGACCTACAAAGTCTTTGAGTTCCCTGGACTTTGGGCAAATTGTTCTGGTCAGAAGCTCTGGGGTCAGGCAGATCAGCCCTAAAACTAAGCAGATATTGAGGTACCCAGTCTGTTCTGAAGTCTGTGCTATCACAGCTGTGCTGCAGTCTTCAGATATTCCTTAAAATTCATGCTCAGGAATGTCTACTCACACTACACTCACTCCAGTGTAAACACACCCTTAAAGCAAACGTAGAACATGTCCCAGAGGGAGATAATGCAACACCCAGTGGTAAATAAAGCAGCCTAGGTAGTCACTTTACCCTGCGTATTCATACTAAGCTGAAGGTCAGACTCCAGCTTGGTGAAAAGCTAGTGGAGCATGACAGCAGTATAAAATGTGATATAATAAACATATGAGAGTGTTGCTTTCTTCTGCTGTTACTGGTCTTATGGGTGTCAGTGGAATGAAGTTTTGGCCTGTGTTGTATTGCCCTACAGTAGTTTTACAAACCACATAGAATTATATGGCTTTCGAATTAAGCTACTGCTGCAAAAGTAAGTCCTGTGGAAATGTTTGGTGTGAGATTATTTAGAGAGGCTACACTGGTTCCCACCATATTAATGCTGAAGCTCTCTTAAGGTTATGCTGAGTAGAATTCTTCCCAGTTTCTGTCTAAGGAGGAGTTGAAAAGTTATACTTTTATGGAAAGATCCGCAATCTTAATATCCCCAGCTTAAACTAAACCCCTTTATGAAAGAACTTGAATTAAGCCGTACACTGAAAGCCAGCAGAGGAAACTTTATATTGAATTGTCTTGAATATATAGTACAAGCTAATAGGAAATTCAGCTGGTGATGCTGTGTCTCACATCCATGAGTAAAGATATGTCATCATCATTGTGATTTAGCATATTTCTTCTGAAGTTCAATGAACATCAGAATATGAGTTTGGTGGCTTCTGAAGCTTATTTCCCAAAGTTACCCAGGTCCCCAACTCCCATATAATTGAAATAGGAGCTCTGATTGCTTCAACTATCTTTGATTAGATGGACCCAGATTTTGTATCTATCAAACTTCATTTTTTCCAACATATTTCTGATATTAAAATGTTGTCAAACATCAGAGAAAGAGCTGTTTACATGGATGTTTAACAACAATTATTTCAACATTCCCACTGGAGACTGAAACCAGTGTGCCCATGAGCTACCTGAGGAAGATGCAGGAAAAAATTTTTCATTGTGTGGTACAGAAGTGATAAGAGGGCTCCCATGCGTCACTTTTGCCTGTCATATTGCTGAACTCCTTAATAAGTAAAATAGGACTATTACACATATATGTGTGTGATGTATGTGAAGGCAAGGAAGTTCCTCCCCTTCCTGTTGTTCTGTTTGAAGAGAGCAATAACACATTGCTTAGGCAAAATTTAGGTTTGAAAAGAGGGTTTTGTCAGAAGAGAGACGTGGTTGTTGGGGTGCTTTTAAAATTACCTTTCCACTACCAAATACCTATTTTCTAGTGCTTACAGAATTTGGGTCATTGGAGTGTGTAGTGCATTCTTTTGAATTAAAACTGGCAGACAACAGACTGCATGTTACCCTCCCTGTTTGTCTGAGGACCTAGAACAGGGTTGATGCTGGCCTGTGTCTGCAATCACAGGGAGGTTGGGATTTTCCAGTCTCAGAGTTGCACAGAGCAGCAGATGGGTGTGTTCATGCAGGCTAACCGTGGGCTCTTATCTCAGGTAGAAGGAAAGTTTATGCACTGCTGGCAAAATCAAGTTTTCTTCAAAGCACAAATCGCACCAAGAACCTAACTAGGATTCTCCAAACCACTTTTTGAGGTGCCTATCTCTTCTTAATGATTGTAAAGAGAGTGAAGGGTGACTGGCCTCTGAAATTAGTTGCTTCCATCGGTATTATGAGTATCTGCCGAGTGCCACCTGGAAAGGATTTTCTTCCTCCAGACCTTCTGAAGGCTGACTGTTCACTCAGACTGTGCTTCTGGGAGAGCTTTTTCCCCTGCCTGAACTCAGATAGAGTGAAGGTTTGTTTATATCCAACCTGAACGAAAATTTCCAAATAGTTCAGGGTATAGAGCTGTGTGAGAACTGCAGCCCTGACTCCAGGGATTCTTAGTTTACAGTGAACCTCCTCAGCAAAGAAACACAAATTTTCTGTTTTCCCCCACTTCTCTCATTCCCCCACGATGAGCCAGAGGAATTCAGCCAGGGAGGGGGTGGCTTAGGATCTGCTCTTGGGGCTTTTGACTGGAAAGAAGACGCTGACTCTTCATGATGCTGTTAGTGGGTTGAGTGCAAATCCACTTTCCCACCTCACAGACTTGCCTCTAACCATGCACAGAAATTTATAGTTTGTTTTTTTAAAAAATATTGCTCTCCATCATTCATAAAAGAGAGAGGCTTGTTGGAGCTGCACACCTCCCAGGCACTGTGCTATTGGTTGTCCTGCCAGCACTGCGATGTAAATTACCTTTGCACTTTGTAATAGAGTCAGCACCATGACAGGAACTCACACATCACTCAGTTGGCTAAGGGTAATAAAGAGGAAAATCAAAAGGAGCATGAGTTCATGCTGGAGGTATGTGCAATCAAGGAGAGAGATTTATGACGAAAACTGAGTTATAATATTAAAGGGTATAAACAGCTTCTTACTGTTATACTTTCATATACCCTGTGTTCCTTCAGCAAGTACAGTGTTAAGTTTGGGGGCGACTTAGCTAAGAATCATTGCTTTCTTAGAAAGGTTCTGGAAAAGCAAACTTGCATGTATGTGGCATAAATGTGTATGAGAATGAAGTAGCAGCCTCTGGCTAGCAGGCATCAAAAGCATGTTTTGAACATTTGGTGTGACAAGACTCATTAGTTGACAACAGTTTAATATCTACAAAACTTACTTGTTCTACTCAACAAACTGCAGTAACATCTATCATCAGTAGCCACTCATCTATTTTCCAGTAGTGTGCATCATTGGTATTTACCAGGAAGAGCCAAATGATTGACACTGAGATGGCCTCAGTATAGACGTTACCCAATTTGTTGTTCTTGGAATATCATGACTGTGATATTATCTGGGCATCTTCTGGTATAGAGTAGAATGGCTGTGCTCTCTTGGGCCAAACCTTTACCTATCCTAATTTCAAGCCTCTGTTGGGAATTGTCACAGATGCTGAGGAAGCATCACTGTCTCAGGGAATGCTTCTTGCTCCCACACTGGTGGCTCCCCACCGAGCTGTTCCATAGCCACCAAAGCCTTTGGACACATTCCTGTCCCCAGAAAGGTGGGCCAGCAACCCTCTATCCTTGCATCCTTTTTCCTCTCCACATATGCCAACCTGTGCATCCAGTGAGACAAGTGGAGCTGGCTAGATGCTGAATAAAGAAAACCTGTAACTTGGAATTAGTTCAGAACAGGATTTTAGAAGATCTGAAAAGCCACAAAACAATATGTATAACAAAAATCAAGCCATTTCAATACATCTTTTTGTCTCTGCTTCTAGTGTAAAGAGCAGCTCTTTGCACTTGCTAGCAGTAGCTGATCTGAGTTTCTCTGTAAGACTGTAAAAGGAACCTTTCTAATTTCTATTATTTTAACAGTGATCTTTATGTCCCTTTTATTCTTAGCTGGGAATCCAAGTGTAACCAACTAAGTCCAGGCTTGCTTGCTGACATCTTCTCCTTGTCAAATTGTAGCTAAGAGTTAGGTCAAGGTCCTACACGACTGTGCTATACAGTACATGAGGTATGTGAGCCCTTCCCTTGGGATGCACTTTTTTCATGCCATCTTACCACACAACTGCACTAGCTGTGCTGGGATAGACAGTGAACCAGGTTTAGCCCCAAAGAAATCATCTCATAGTTTGACACAAGGGTAAATGGAAAGCATGGAAAACATCAACCCACATTTTATTTTACACTGAAAAGAATGAAGCAGATGTTTTTAAGTAAACATGGGCTCTTGTTATGCATTTCTGAGAAGCCAAGAGAAGCTTTTTCAGAAGCAGGAGTAGCCCATGAATTTAAAAGAGTTTTAAATACTGTACTTTCCCATAAAGCCATAAAACTCTGGCAGAAAGCTCAGCAGCCAATCAATGAGGAATGAACCTGAGCATGTTACAACTCAGATTACCAATAAAAATGTCAGGCTGAAATCAGAAGTGGGTAGTTTTATACTTTTGAACTGAAAGTATTTTTTTAATTGCTTTCAAATGGGGAACTTAACAATATAATTAAATATATGTATAAAAAACCCCAAAGTGCTACAATCTGCTTTACTATGACTTTGTCAAGCTGATTATTATTACAATAGGGGGAAATGGTGGATTTGAATGTTTTTTCCCTGGCAGTGCAATTTCCCAGCTGTTTTATTGGGATTGTATTAAAACTAGACAAAATGGACTCCTCTGCTTCAATAAAACTAGTTGAGCATTAAGAGTTAATACCAGCATTTTAAAATCATTAAAACCAGCCTATGGCTCTAGATTAGTGTGGGGTGAGATGTGTTATTTGAAGCAGGTGTGATCTGTCAGGAGCAGTGTTTTGGCATTTTACAACCAGTGAGGCTACGTGCACAGCTGTAGACTGAAGAAAAATGAACCAACATGGGTACAATGGGCAGCTTTGTATATAAGCTGCTATTTTGCTAATGCACTTTTAGCATATATATAGATAAACAGTTCAAATATTGATTGGTATTTTCTGGTATTAATAGGCTCACTTTAATCTGGTTTAGTCTCTAAAGTATATTACATTGATCAGTGACCACTGCTATATTTTCTTAGTGAGACTAAATTATGCTCTTATCCAAAGAATATGTGTGTAAACAAAAGTGCCTGAAGGAATAGTTTGGATAGTGAAACAGAGTTGAGTATATGCCAGTCAGGTGTAAATTGCTGGAAATAACCTGTTATTGTTTATGGACCAGGTTGTACAGAGTGCTTTAGAACAGAGTTGTTTGGAAGCCAGTGATCAAACACTTCTTTTGTTGGAAAATGCCGGTGTGGGGAAACAGAGTATTTCGTAGGAATGTGTCAAGTCTGATGAAGTTTTGATGAAATAAAAACAGGGTCTTGCTGGAAGTCAACCATGTTCCTGCCAACCTGTGCACAGGTTGTTGTTGGACCAAAAAATTGCTTATTTTACTAGAGGTTCATCATGATAGGACTGCCCCAGCCTCAATAGGTCCTGACCCTCCCTGTTACTGGTGGGGCTGGGCAATATAGAAACCTTGGTTGAGGTTTGGAGAATGAGCTTCCAATGATTATTGAATTATGAAAATTTTGAAACAATATCTGCATTATGACAAAGGAATTTTTTTACATGGATTTTCTTTTCCATGGGGTGTTGTGATATGTCTAATTTTCAAAAAAACATAATGTTGTGGTTTATAAGGTAGTTTCCCACGAAAGGAAAATAGCTTAATCCCATGTAGTTGATGGCATAGAAATGTTGATAAGGTACACATGGATTTTCCAAAATTTTACATAAGCTCCTCAGATTTTGACACCAACATGTTATTTGGTACAGGAACATGTAGTGGTATTTTACTGTTTTAAAGTAGCAGAATTCTTAATGTATATATAATAGCAGAATCTGCCTGATGTTACTGTTTACAAGAAGAGTGTTATTTATTATACTATAGAACTAGTGGAAAATATTTTTTATCATATGTGTGAAAACAAACTGTAGTTGAAGCATGTAAGCTCTGTAAGTTTATGGGAACACTGAGTTAAACAATATAAAGATTGATAAGTGCATTGGATTTTAAGAACAAGTACAGTTCTGGGGGACTGGCAGGTTATAGATAACATGTAGATAGTGCTGTTTTACTTGCTGTAAATATGAGGGTCTGTTTTTCTTCCCACCTATACTGATTTTTTTTATTTTTTTTACATTGTAATTCCTTTTGCTGCAGTGGAGCTACTAGTGATTTATACTAGTGCAAATAAGAGTCAGAATTGGGAGCATTACTTTTAACCCAGCAGTATCCATTTAACTGTCACAGTGGGTAAAGACAAGAGCTCTCAGAGAAGGTTGTTTATCCTTATGGGAAAGGACAATAAAAACCACAGGGGATTTCCCTTCTGGCCTTGGTGGAATTTTAAGGGATGGAAAAGGGTAATTTTTATTCTCCACTTTAATTAGCCAAACCCTTTGATGTTAGTGGTGGATATCAGTATAAATCTCAAGGGCATGAAGTTAATGGAATTACATTAAGGGTGAATTTTCGTCCAGGAGCAATTCACACACTCTGCTTTGCAGCTAAAAGTGCTATAGGTCAACAAGGCTTTGCTAATTATTACAGATCATGTCAAACATGACTACTTAAACCACAGAAATATGCACTGCTCAATTACACATGTATATCCAAAAAGATAGTATTGTTCTGAATCTTTTCTGTTGAACAAAATACCAGAACATTTTTTCTAATAGGCTCCAGCCAGGAGCACTAGTAGTTTAGCTGGAGGATTCAAAATATAAAACAGGCTCTTAAGAGCTTAATCCCCATTTTTGTACTTAAAACTTGGACTTTTTTTGCATTCTCTGTTACTGGGATATTCACACGATCCCCGGTGTCTCCTGGGATGCAAAATGTGTATCCTGTGCAGCCAAAGGAGCAAAGCCAGCGCTGTCACATAATAAATAAAACTATGGAAGATCAAATGTTATAACATCCTGAAGAGTGAAGTAAGTGAAATCAAGCTAAGGAGGAATGTGCCCAAAGAAGCCTGTGAGGCAAGACAAAGGATTTTCAGTTCAGATTGTCACACTATGGGAGTGTGAGGGTATTAGTTCCATCATCTCTGATGGTAAAACAAAGGTGGGAAGGTACAAGGACACCAAGATCAAGAAGGAGGGCTACCACCAACACTTTCCATGTCTCCAGTGCATAACAGCGGCCATCATTAAAAAGCCAGCAGTGATCACATGCTGATATTATATGATATTGTTATAACCTCTCTTTTGGGAAGAGAAGCTGTTCTGTGGAAAGACTTGGAAATCACTTTTGCTACAGACTGGTCTCTGTGTTTGGAAACAGTCCATGGTTGCTGGAGAGGGCTGCAGTTTGCCCTTATTGATGCTGAAGTTAAGGTAGAAATGAGTTAGAAGGAAAATTGGTTCTGAAAAAGCAGTTCCAAGAAGAAAAAAGTCTGTGTATACAGTGGCTCAGTCTGCAATAGCACTAGGTTAAAGACTTCCCATGCTTTACTATCATTAACACATTGTAAACACGTAAAGCTAACGATTCATAAAATATCATCCATTTCATGGGCCAGATCACTCCCCTCTTGTCAACCATGCAGGAAGAAAAGGAGGAGTCTCTAGGGAATGTGAAATTTTTCAAGATCATTCCTTAATGGGAGATAATATTTGTCTGGACAATAAAAAAAACAGCTCACTTGAAGCTGAAAGATTGCTGTATGGTCCAAAATCCCCCAAATCCCCATGATTCTTCATAACAGCAGTAGAGCAGAAGGTGACTCTGAGTCTGGTGCTTCTTACCAGTCAACAAACTGATACTTTCACAAGTCTCACTCTGGACAAAGTTAAGCAGAAAATAATACATAAGATGGTGTAGGTAATTTAGCTGGAAGTGATGAGGTCTCAGATAAAGTAATGTGATGAAGTCTGAGTTTCAAGGAGGACACAGGCATGTTTGAGATTAAGTTAAACACGGTGAGAGAAGATTTAAAAGATGTGATCTCTGGACAAAAGTTGAAAGAATTTATTTTCTCTATCAGAGGAAAAAAAGTGCAATCTATGATGTAATACTCCTGTCTGTAATACATGCTTTGTATTTTTATATTGTATTTTTATATTGTATTTACAATTTGTATTGTAAAAGAAAGCAGTGAATTGTTTTCTGCACTCAGAATAGAAGTAGCTCTACAGCAAGGATGAGCAACTTAGTGCAACAGTCTATGATTTGTTCAGTAAGGATATCTAGGTGAGGTTCTTTTCACTGAGGGTACTAGAAACACATCTGTTTCTCCAGTGTGACCTTGATCATTTTTCCAGGTTAGTGTATACATTAGGTCATGAGTCCACGAAGAATAACAAGTTTTGAGTAATGCCCAAAAGCATGATGAACCCTTTGTGAACGAAGATTTGGGAAGGGCTTTACCCACTTACTACAAACCTGCTGATGACTAAAGAGGCCAATGTGGGATGGGCAAATCCGGTTGCAAAAAGCACAATGAAAGGTCTCCTTGGGTGGTATAGGCAGGGCACAATTCTTTCTATGCTGTCTTTTCTCCTCGAGACTAGTTCTGTGTGTGTTCTCAAAGGAGACAGCAGCGTTATGTATGGTGTGTCTCCAAGTCTCCCGATTGGAGGCCAAGGTGGACGACTGATGGTAGCCAATATGACCAAGGCTAAGGTGTTGTTTCAGGGAGTCTTTATATCTCTTCTTTGAGGCATTTCTCTTGCAACAACAGGTGGCAAGTTCACCATAAAACACAGTCACAGCGATGATCCTTCAACCTAGAGACGTGCCCTGCCCAGCACAACTGCAATTTCAGCAATATGGCCTCGATACTGGTGACCCCTCTCTGTTCAAGGACAGTAACATTTTTCGTCCCCCACCTGTCACTGCAGGGCTTTGCAAGTGTGGGTAAACCCTTTGGACCTGCGCAGTGGATTTTTTAGGTGAGGCACAGCATGTGCAGAACTGGCCCCACCCTTTACACCTGAGGTTTATCTGCCAGGGCCTGGCGAGCTTGGACGGTGACAGCAAAGTCCTAAGTTTGTAGGTTTGATTAGAGTATCCTTCTCTTAGATGGATGGCCTTACAGGGCTAAATGAGCTCCATCTGCCCAGGCTTGAAGTTAGCGTTGTCCTTCTCCTAGGATGGTTGCCCAAAGGCTAGTGAGCCCATCCTGTCCATGGGCACACCTTGTCTGACCCTTCAGCTGGGACCTGTTTGGCATGGGAGACCCTACTGGAGGCATATGCCACCAACAGCATGGGTCCCAACCTCACAAGGGCACGCAAGCTCTTTCCCCACGACAAGGGGGTGTCCGTGAAAGAGATGATGAAAATATCAAGCAGAAGACAGACACTATCTCATCTCTCTGAAAGACAGCATCACTTATATTTCCAACTAGCACCATCAGCTGCTAAGAAACTGATGACTTTCCCATATTTCTCATTCTGCATTCCACTGTATGTGTAGAAACCTGCATCTTGTCACTGCTGCAACTCTTCCACCTTTCCTTGTTCCTGTAACCCTGCTCAGACAAATGTTTGCTGAAAGCATCAAATAGGTGCTTTCACTTCCCTGCTGGTTCCTGGGGCAGGAGAGTGGGAGGGAAGATGGATCACCTCCACCCCTGCATTCTTGCACTCACACATCGCAAAGGCCATTGAGCCTGTCTGGAAGGTGCAGAGGCTGTTATTGGTGTCAGCCCTTCATTTCCAATTAAAGTTGTAATTTGGGTCTGTGTTATAGAGGACAGTCTGGTTTTTTTTTGTAACGAGGTATAAGTTTACAAGATCACTACACTAATTGTCTCAGCAAAGTTCTGAAAAGTATTATGTGACAACAAGCATAAATAAAAGATCCCACAGTCTCTTTCAATTAATAATACTTGTATCGCACATGAAATGTATACAGTGCCACATGAAGAAAAGCACATACAACTGGTGAGAGCAACACCTTCCATCTCTGTAAAAAGTGGGAAACACATTTCTTGCTCAAATGGGGTTTGACTAAAGGCACCTTGGGCAGCTGCTAAACTGTATTCTGAACTGGCATTTGCAGACATCTTCTCACATCCACATTGAGGCAGAAATTGCATAAAGATCTGAATGTCCATGGGCCATCTGAAAGCTATTCCTATATTCACAGTAGAACTGTTGTTTGAATCAGAGAAACACCCACTCTCCCTGCTATGCTTCATTCCTCCACCAGCAGCATTTTTGTTTTCCTGTAGTGAGCCCCTCTTTTGGACTGTCTGCTCAGGCAACAAGGGATGAGGTGTGGGGGGACCCACTTGTTACCTGTCACCTTCTCCACCATGAGACTGATGATCTGGGAAAACCAGCATCACACTCAGTGCAGCAGAAGAGTAACCTACAAAACTTGATTGAATGATTACACGATACATATGTGTATACTTACATATGTGTATGATTTTCTCTTTGAAAAGAACTGATAAGGTACACCTGGGCAGAATAACTATTTCAGCCCCCATTTAAAATTTCTCTTGCAGAAGTTTCAACAAGCAAGGGAGCCCACTGCTTCAGTGAGCAGTGGTGAGGCAGAAGCCCTAGGCTGTGCTTTTGCTTATGACTGATGAACTCTCAGACTTGAAACCAGGCATGCAACTTCTGTGAGACCCAGTTGCTGTGCCAGTAAAACAGACTAGTGAAAGGTATCTCACAAGGGCATAATGTGGATTAATTAATAGTTTAAAGAGCTTTGAGATACTCAGCTGAAAAGCACTTGATACTGTCAAATAGTTGTTATATTCATTATTCATTGATAAATAGGTATTTGGACATTTCTTGAGAAAATGTGGTCATTTGGAAAGAGGCCAATAATATTCTTTACAGGAAAAATAATGACCATAAATTTGAACATGCTTTATATAGGTTACATCTGAAGAATGAAAATATATCTGTAGATTAAATTACTACATTTGTAGAGTATAAAAATAGGATATAGTCATAATCCTCCTTTGAGTAAAGCAGGCAAATGAAAAAAAACCCAACTCCAAACCAGCTGCTATGCAAAGTTTCTAGATGCAGAGTTCAATAAAACCTTGATGTATGTAGGATGTATAAGCAGAACTGAGCTTGGATATATTAATCTCCAAAACCCTTTATTTTGCAGCCAAAATATGCCTACATGGAGCAGATTAAAAATATTTATACAAGGCAAAATTCCAAGGCTAGCGAACATCCTGTTGCCAAAGACATTTTGCGGACAACAATATATCATTTTACCACATACAGTAGTTACTGCTTTCACAGTGAAAGAATATGATAACACAGATATATACACATGCAATTCAGAAATTATGTTTGTGCCCACAAGTTGACTGAAGTATCTCGTGTGGTCATGCAGGAGACCAAATCCTACAAATGACTGCAGATGCCCTCTTTTCAGGCTGTGAATAATTGCTTGAACTCAAGGGAAAAGCTGTGTAAGTCAAAAAAATGTTTAAACATGATGGATGTCTTTGGTCACGAGCTGTACATTTAGACTGAGTTGCCCTGCTGCACCACAGATACCCTGAATGAGGCTAGGCAATGCTTTAAGACCTTCACATCACCTTTAGAAACATCACTGGCATGACTAACCTGAGTTCAAGCTCCCTGTGCCCTTCAGTGATGGCTCATAGAGATCCATTTAGAAGAACAAAACAAAGAGCATAAAAATGGGTCAGACAAAACACCCTCACTGTCCAGAGTCCTGTATGTGGCACCAGGCCTTGAATTACTTTTATGTCAGGATTGTGTCTGATTTCCTTGAACACATTCCTGCATCCCATGGTAATGAGCTTTGACACTTAATTTCTCACTGTTAGCCCTCCTCCACCTTTTCTTTCAAACATGACACAGGTTTATCTTATTTGAAACTCACTCTTGAAAAGAGTGTCCGTTTCCAGTTCAAGTTTTTTGAGGGACATAATTGTATCTAACTCGATAAGAACTTCTCCAGCTGAAGACTCTGAGCCAAATTACTTGTTTCTTTGGTGGAAGTAGTTCCACACCAGTGATGGTCTTTCTCTTATGACTCTTTGACAGGTCACTATAACCTTCTAGAGATGAAATGATCAGAGCACAGTGTTCAAGCTGCATGTGCACCAAAGGTTTATATCACAACACAATGACAGTTTCTGTGCTTTTTTTCCTTTTTTTTTCCTTGCCTTCTTTCCCCTCCTCTATTCCTTTCCAAAAGTGCTTTTTCATATGCTACTTTGGCATGGGCCTCCTATGGGCTCAGCCTCCCTCTGATGGCTCCTGTCCCTCTTCTTTGGCTGTAGAGGGAGCTCAGAGAAACAATGATCCTAAAGCATACACACCATAAGCATCCTGAGTTACACTTCTAAAGTGAAGAAGAATTAGTCCAGACTTTTGTTTCTCAGTTTGTTGTGCACAAATATCAGAGGATACTGTGAAAATTAGCCTGAGAAACACACAAACAGTATTGTAATAGGACCACGTCAAACACTGTTACTTACATTAAGTAGCTATACTTGAACTTGGCTAAATTTAAGAGTGTGACTATTTCCAGATTTGGCACGATTATTCTATTTTTCTGGTTTTATTGAGGAAAGAAAAAGCACTGAAGCATTGGATGCAGATGTTAAGCATGCCCCCAAAACTAGGTATCTTTTTACTCAACAAAAATAGGTCTGAAAATAACCCAAACAACCCAAACAACAAAAGAAAAAAAAAAAAAATCTGTCTTTTCTGGATAACCTTAGGGGAAAAGAAAACAAAACAAAAAAACAATCCAACAACTACTTTTACTGTACATTAAATGTAATAGTTTTCATTTTGGTATAGTATTGCAAATGACTAAATTAGCATCATTTGGGTGTTTTTTGTAGCACATTTTGTAAACCAATCTCTTGTCTTGCTTTTGATGTTTATTTTGAGTTTTGTAAAGTGATGTTTACAAAAAGAATGTAAGGAAATTCCAATACTTGGAAATTTTTCCATCTGAAAAGAGAGTATTTTTAGATTTAAAAAAATCAATGAAATTAATTATGTTTTTCATATTTCATTTTGAAAATTTTGCTTAGATAAAATTGAGAAATCACTCAGGTCTTGAATTTTGTACTATTTGAAAAAGAGTTGAAGTAATTTCAATACACAGAAATTTAAAATGTCAAAATTTTCATTTCAAAGTGTGCATTCTCTTCATATTGTTTAGAATTTTCAGCATAAAATTGCAGAAAACAATTTGTTTTCCAAACATTTACTCTTTGTCAGAACTTATTTGTTGGCTTTTATTTTTCTCTTTCTTTTTTTAAAACTCTTGGCCAAGCAGCTATAATCTACTCTAATTATAAAGTTCCATTGTAAAATAATTAGTCCCATTTTTTAACTCTATGTACTCCGAATGTGTACCTCATCTTAAGGAAACCAAAGCTACAAAATTGACCTTATAAAATAAATACATATCAGGGACTGTGCTGTTTTGTCACACAGAATAATAAACAACTTCTGTCCATCAGTAGAGCCAAGTATCCAAAACTATTTAAACTGTTCCATGGTACCCATCACTGTAATTTTTTTTAGATGATTGCAGATTCCAAACCATTTAATTTACAGTGAAGACTGAACTCTGCTTTCTATCTTCACCAAGCTTTCAAGCAGAAACAAATACAGAGGCCCCTCAAAACCTAAACCAGAAATAATAAAGTACCAAAGAAAAGATTAGAACTCCTCCATTCCAAAATAAAACTTTGTTGTTATTAGCAGCTTCTTTACAGGACATCCTGTTTTGATTTTTCAATTTAATCTATTCTTCATATCCTTCCCAGCCTGACCTGAAGCATCTTCCTCCTTCCTTGCTTTGCTTAATTTGTCTCTCTTTCACTTTTTTCTGTTTTATCTGAAGTGAAATTTATCTGCTGCATTCTGAAATCAATGCCACTGAGGTACTTCCATCATATGAGTACCACCTTTTTTTAAAGTGATGTACCATTATGCGCTTTAGGCATATACCTAGGTATTTCACTGCTTCAGGGCTCTAGACAGTGGAATGACATTTAAACATTACCATTTGCTACATGGGCAAGTACTGATCTGGCAATCATTTATGCATGCTAATTGGCAGTTCTGATAGTCTTAGGTTAACATAAAGTTGCTCAAATGCATAAATCCAGAAGAATTAAACAAAACACACAGAATTAAACATAAGTTTTCTTTTCCATCCAACTTTTTTTCTTGAGCTACAAATTGTAGCAAGTAATTGCTTACTTCTGCATTTCCCAGGGCTTTTTCTTCCTCACTATTGTTTGGTAATGACACTTTTCTATAGTAATGGTAAAAATATGTTGAATGCAGTATACATTAAGGTTGTTGATTGAAAACTACTTCAAGATACTTATGAATCACTTTTGGCTTTGCTTTACCTCTCTTTGCACTCTACATTCTATAAGAAAAAAATGCTTAGCCTGCCTTTTTTTTTTTTTTTAAAGAAAGCCCATTCTCTTCCAATCTGGGAAATAAAACTTAATAAAATTATATTCTTTGATCTCCACCTAACAAAGAACTGTATACTGTTAAATGAAGTGGAACTGCAGCTACACAGTTTGCTGTGGACACACAGTCCTGGAATCAATTATCTATAGATTTTAGAGGAGCACAAAATTTACAGACTTTTCAAATGGGAACTGATGGTGAGCTGAAGGAAAAACACAGATGTTTCCTAGTGGTGCAATGACAAGAAAGAGATCAATAAAACACTATGAAGGAAAATTTTAAAGGAAATAATGAAAGGAATAAAGGAAAGATTTATGTGTAATATTTCATTGGACATCACTGGAGGAAATAATATGATTAGTTGAAGAGATAAATCTGTATATCTTTTAAAATAGTTTCTGTGATGAGTTACTAAATAGTATGAAAATTTAATTGTAGCTTTAATATATCTAAATATTAAATAACTTTCATATGTATCAGATACTGTTAATAAGGTGGTGACATAATGCACAGTCACCACGCAACAGGGATGGAGCACCATTGTGCTAGAAAATGTACAGTAACAACCAAGGGTGATGGAAACTGACACTTTGCAATTGCAGCTTCAGCAAGAGATGTCATTTTGCTTTGCTGTACATTTAAAATCTACTGCTGCACAGTTTAAGTCTACGTGGTAAAGAAAATTATTTTAAGTTATTTTAGCACACCATCAGCAGATAACTTCTCTGAGCTAGTGACTTATAAATGAGGATCCAGCTGTGTAACCATTTCATGCCAGACATATTCATATCCACATTCAGGAAACTACCTGAACCAGGAAAATTGGATATAGATTTGCACAGGTTTCTCATGGATTCAGTCAAGAAAGAAAGTATCTCCAAAGACAGATTCCTACTGAAACTCTATTCAGGTTATGAATCTATGTATTAATTTGCAGGCAGATAATTCAGACAGCTGCATCTCAGTTAAGTTACATAAGATCCTTTTGTAGTTAATGTAGACAAATAGACATGCATAAGGTTTAACTAAGCAATGTTAGTCTGATTTTTAAGGCAGTGACTTCAAGGTGAGTTAAACTGCATGCTAGAAGCAGCTTGATCTCTCCACTGTTTATAAAGACAGCCTAGATGACTGGCTTAGATACAGACATTTATTCTGTAGATACCTATACTCAGTCAAACAAGTCTTATGGGATGCTTCTGCCTGTGATTCAAGACAGATGAACAGTAGTCAGTTCCAAATCAGCAGCATTAAATTGTGGTTGCACACTGAATCTGGACCTGATTCACTTTTAGTTGGTATAAGTTTCAGGCAGAGTGAGTTCACAACTTCCTTCAAAGGCCTCCTAGATGCATCCCTGGGATATGTGTGGAGAGTGTTATAACTAAGGGTTAGAGCTTTGATAAATATAACATACGCAAATCACAAACTTTAAAAAAAATAGTAAAAATCTATCTGCTTTTCAGCCTAGTCTCTAATTTTGTCATCATGGATAAATTGTCTTCAGAATTTCTATTTAAAGCAGTATCGCTTTTTGGTAAGGCATCCAGAGTGATAGATGGAGACAAAAAGAAGACATAGAGAATGGCAGTAAAGGCTGTTACAACTGACAGAAAAACAGAATCAGGAGCAGAATGAAGAAGCAGCATTGCTGGTCATAAAGTTTAGTTCAGAGAAAGTGAAACAAATAACAGCAAGGACAGGAGAGTGTGTGTGGAGTTAGGACAAGGAGCAATGCGGATGATGCTAGCTGTCTCACTTTGAAGGTTCTGGAAAGAAGTCAAATGTCTTTGGGGTGTCAAAGAGAAAGAGCTCAAAGTAGATGAAATGGAAAATTATAAAGAACTGGCAAAGATATTTTGGGAGCACATTATAGGAAGACTTTAATAGATTTTCAACTGGAAAAAAAAATACACTGCTATGGCAACAGCTGAGGTGCAGGTAACTTCTCGTAATAGAGTGATTTGCCTGAAAAATGTCAAAGCACTGCAGTCCTCTAACCCATAGGCAACACGCTAATGAACCCTCATAAATATAGGAGGTTTTGTTTTCCTGTCCTTGTCTTTTGCTTCTTTATTCAATATATTAATCTTTACATACTGGGGCAGATAAGTGAAGGTGAAGAACATTTCTACTGATGGGTTTGCTAGCTACAGTGCTCAGCTGCTGTCTGCTGCATGTCATATGTTATCCTTTTTTTATTCTGACATCTTGCTCCTTTCATGTATATATTTCAGACTATTACATATGCAGTTATATTTGGCAAAACCGTGGGAATACCATGGGACAAGGACCTATTATAAGTACAAAATATTAAGTATTTGTAATAGCTTTATTCTATGATGCACACTTCCTGGAACCGGAAAAGTCTAGTTCCAGCTGTTACCTTTTTCCATAACACCCTGAAATGCAAGAAATGGGAGCCCTGTAGTCATGAACTATTTAGGTTAAAGATAATGAAACTGCAGCTCTGGCAAGTGCCCTAACCATGAGACCATCACATCATCTCACCACCCTAGGCAATCATCATATTCACTCCCTCACTGTAGTGTGGGTCATTACAAAAGTCACATTTTACTGTGGAGAACATGAAAAAGAGATTAGCTCTGTGAATCTCCACCAATAAAAGCAACTTCTGGGTGTCTATGTGTAATTAAAATTAAGGGCTTATAAGTACTTAATATACTTTCTTCTGGCACAGGTGAATTAATGAATTCAGGCACTTACAAGGCAGGCAGCTCTAGGAACTAATGTGTTCACTGGGTTTGAATAGATTTCAGGAAGTGGCCCAGATGCCACCCCTGATGAATTGAAAGCAACAATTAGCGGGAGTGGAAATATCAGAATTCCATTTAAAGCCATGGCTCCTGTTTACAGCACAAGCATGTGCCAAACACAGCTGCACTCAAGATTTATCAGCAAAAGAGACCTCCAGCTGTCTTGTTGGCAGGTAGTAAACTTGCATTTCTCTGCCTCTGTAATAGATTGTACTTATGACCAAAAATGAAGTATCCTATTATACCCCTATAGTCACCCACCCTTTCTGCCCTTTACTCATCAGTATTTACATACACATTCACTAATTTAGTGCTCATGCAACCCTGAAACTAATAACACTAGATAGCAGTGTTTCTTTTAAGATCTTCCTTACAGATCTCTGGTTGAAATTTAATCCTGACCTTACATTGCCCTCCTCTTCTAGAAGTGGGATGGTATTTGAAAATATGATGGTACTATGAAAGCCCAGAGAGTTTGAGAATGGGGCATTTAAGCTGAAGTGTTTGATCTTTGCACCTGGAGTTAAGCATCATTTAGACAGCAAAGTGGCTTAATTTTCAGAAGGGCAAACTGACCACAAATGTGCTGGGTAATTAACATTGCAACAGTCCGTTTAAGTAACTTAATAATGTTATCCCTGATTTACTGAGTAGGCTTCTGGCTCTCAAATCAATGGCATAGCCAGAAAGAGATCCCATAGCATGTAACTCCCCCTCGAGCACTCTCATCATTAAGCAATGAGTCAAGTTTAAACCTCTACAGATATTCTGTGGATAGAACTGGTAACCTCCAGCAGCAGGTGGGGTCAAAACACAGGCATTCCCTCACCAGAGACTTCCTAAGTAATATCAGATCTGCCTGCACCTTAGTTCCCTTTGCAACTTCCCAGTTTTTGACTGTCTCACAGAGAGAGTCAAATCCAGCTTCAACCCAGTAGTGGCAGTAACATGAGCTTTCCCCAGGGCCAAAATTTCTGATCACACACTCGGAAATATCTATGTGAACAATCCCCCTTTTAGTGTTATTTCTGTATAAATTATGCTCTGCTCCTTTGCAGCCAACTTTTTTTTTTTTTTTATCAGCAGAAGTTATTTGGTAACATTTTTGTTTTCATACTGAGTTTTGATTAAAGAGGAGGAAAAAAAGAGCTTCATTTCATTTTCACAGTCCTTCTCAGCAGAGCAAGCACTCCTGTTTCTACTGTGGGATTTTGTTTTTCTCTACAGTATGTCTTGACAAATAGCCCTCTCTGATTACTGTGCTTGCACAAGATTTCATTATGGTTTTGATAACATGCCACAGTCTTTAAGTTTCTGCTTGATATAAAGAGTCTGTCCCTGAACAGTAATCACGAGAGAGTGGGGAGTATTGAGTGTTTGAGTTTCCATATTTTATGAGCTGTCAAAATAAATGATTTAGGGCAGAGAAGCCTGTATTAGTAGCAGATCTCCAGCGTCACTAAGGCAAGAAACATTACTGACAAGTAGGCTGGTTTGTGGGAACTTATTTTTAGGGCTATTGTTATGATTTCAGTCTTTAGGGCCCAGATTCCCAGGTGGTATGCATTGGTCTAGTTGCTTTGTCTTCTGTGCAACTGTGAGTTCTCCACTAGCAGATGATTCTCTCCATAGCCCATGTCTGTCTAAGCATCTGGTGCTGATGAGGCAAGCCTCTTCCGGACATCTCCAAAATTTTCATCTTACGACTGCCCAATACAAGCAGCATTTTGATTATTTGAAGTGCTTCTTGGGGTCTTTCCTGATCCCTTCTGCATTAACTGCACATCTGACGGCAGAAGTATCAGTCAAAGGGGAGTCAAGTTAGTTTTAAACTTTGGCTGGCTGCAAAAGAGGAGTAATACACCAGAGATCAAAGGGAAATATTTTCCAAGGATCTCATCCAAGGGAACTCCTCTTGGATGAAAATATTCCAAGGGCCACACAGACTGAAAAAAAGTCTCTCTGAAGGCCTGAGTTGCCCATTTTCAGAATCTCTGTGTTAACAACTTCCAATTCCCTGTTTGAGCAAACTTCTCTGGTGGTTCCTGTTTCATTGTATTGTTTATTATCTGTCTACTTGGGAAATCATATGTAGATAGTGTTTCCCACCACATCAATTTTATCTTATATGTATCTTAAAAAGTTACACTGAACTGCTCCCCGAGTCTGAGATACAAGGTTGTGTGAAGTTGTGGTTCTGGGAAGTTACTAATTTTTGGGTAACTGTCTTGGTCACATTTAGCCAGTCAGCAGAGTTTCACTAAAAATGGATTGAATTGAGAAAGTATGATATTATCTCAGCAGGACTGTAATAACTTTTTTTCTTCTTCTTCTTAATGGAGAATTTAAATGCATCTATTATCAGAGAAAAGGACAGTGTAGTCAGTCTGTAGTCATGCTCAAATTCTATATAAAATGGCACTGAGTTAGGATGTTGGCACCTGAATTCCAGATTGTACAGACTGTACTCCACTGCCTTCTCTCACAAGCCAGAGAGTGCCTGAAATTTGCTGAAAATCATTCCTAATTAGTCATGGTGAATTCCATTCTTTTCATACTGGACTAGTGAGTAAAGACCTTTCCCAGGAAGTATCACTCCATGGGTCCTTTTTAATATTTTACTGAATTTAGTAAGGAAAGAAACAAGGAAGGAAGGAAGAGAGGGAGGGAGGAGGTAAGTCTGTCTTCAAGTCTGTTTTCAAGACTGTCTACAAGACTGCCTACAAGAGTAGATGGGATCAGCTGAGGCTAAGTCTAGCTGAATCTTGAAACCCTCCAAGGACAAAATTTCCACCTGGATATGGGTTCCATTGTTGCTCTACTCTTCTATTGATGGAGTCCTAAAGTCCAAGGCGAACCTCCCAGGCTGCAGCACTTTGCTCTTGCCTTTTGCTAAGCATCTGCTACTCCTGAGAGTAATTTGTCCTCATTGTCCTTGTAACTATCCTTCTAAGAGTTGTAGGCTACTATTAAATCACTCCTTTGCTTCCACAGCACTGCTGAATGGAAGGGTAACTTCCCTCTTTCCTCTGACCATTAGTTTCCTACACTTGCTATGAGAACACCCTGGTGGCTCTCAGCGTAACGAGTGTTCCCTAGATGCCCAAGGTCCTTTTTAACAGGGCTGCTGGTCAGACAAATGACTCCCTGACTTATGTTTACTCAGCTCCCTCACAAACCTTTGCACTTATCCTTGCTGAACTTTGTAAGACTTCTGTTAGCGTAGTCCCTTTGGTTTGTAACTCCACAGTTGTACAGTGTATCAGATCCTGCCTTCTCTGTTTAATTAAATATTGTCTACACATTTGACAAGCGTGGATTCTATTTCATTATCCAGGTCATTGATAAAGATACTGAACAGTGACAGTTCTGCTATTAGCTCCCAGGCTGCTTTGCTTGTTGCTGGCTGCCAAGTTGATGTTGAGCCACTAATTAGAATGAGGTGCTTTGGCCAGTATTCAACCCATCTTGAAGACAGTTTGTCTAGCCCATATTTCCCCAGCTTGCACATGAAAATACTGGGTGGGATGGTGTCAACGTTATTACAGAAGTCAGTATGTATTACACATTATCTGCACAGACACTAATTTCTTCATCAAAAGTGATTGGGCTGGTGGTGTTGACTGTACCTGATTTACCTTCCTGTCCTTTGTGCTTGTGGAAGTAGTAGTAATGTGGTGGTGGTGGTGGCAGAGGATATGGAATGCTCCTCTAATGGAAAAGGTTCAGTCAAATGATGCACCAAAACATTTTTCCAATCAGTGAAAATGCTTAAGTATGACTCTGCATTAAACCAGTGCTGGTTTTGGTGATACCAAAAATTCAGCTCCTGAAACTCTACTTCTCCTTAACAGAGCTTCATTGCTGAAGGTTTGATTTGTGTTGACTTGGGAAGAATATAAGGGTGTAAGAATATAAGAGCATTTGTAACTATATGAAAATGTACTTTTAGCAAATATAGTTTGTCCTTGACACCAAATGAAGCTGTCTCTTACAGTATCTGGTCTTTCCTGCATAATATCCTTTCCTCCTATTCTTTTTCTCATGCTCTTTGATAAACTATTTTAAATATTATTGTTATTAAATATCACTCCTGGACATAAGTCAGGATGAATAGCTCATTTCACATCTCCCAGAGTTGTTGTTTCAGGGTTTCCATAAACTCAGCTAGACATCAATGTATCAGTTACATTTGGGCCATATGTTCAAGACTTTCTTTAAAACATTAGGACTTGCATCTCATATTTTATGCTATTCAGTACATTATAATGCAATGTAAAAAAATAAATACAAAAGTAAAAATTAAAAGGATTTAGGTTTTGGTCAAACTGAAACCTTTCAAATGACCCCAAATTAACTTCAACTTGCAATTTCCCTTCAGAGAATTTTTGAAAATTTCAAGTGGGAAGAAAGCCAAGGTTTTAGATCCTTTGTGAAAAAAAAAAAAAACATTCCCTGCAGAGCTGTAAAATTCAAGTAACAAACATGTACATGTTTTATCCCCTCCTAAATCACATGTCAGCTTCCTGCAGGCGAATGCCAGCAGTTCCTGTCAAAGGTATAGGGTATAAAACTGTTCTGGTAGGAGCTGAGCTTCAGAGACTTCCTGGCTGACATGGGGATTGTAAAAAAAATCCAGAATAGATTGGGAGGGAAGGCTGTATTCATGTGAAACATGGAAGCTCTGCTCCAAGATCAGAGGTGATTTTTAAAGGGTCAGTATTCTCTGGTTTCTTAGAACTACCTTGGGTTTTCTTTGGAGAGATATAGATTGAAGAAGAGACTGTTAAGGTAATAAAATTGACTACATTTACGGGATTCTTCAGCTGGA
Organism: Melopsittacus undulatus; assembly: GCF_012275295.1. Classification (NCBI taxonomy): domain Eukaryota; kingdom Metazoa; phylum Chordata; class Aves; order Psittaciformes; family Psittaculidae; genus Melopsittacus; species Melopsittacus undulatus. Next base: position 24,086,163 of record NC_047529.1, on the reverse strand, counting down.
GCTTTCTGAAAGGTTAGAGAAGAAATATGTGTCCCCACTGGAACTCACACAAGAACTATGAGTAAATAATAGACATGGTGAGAAACCATAATTTTTCAGGAAAAGAAATCCAAACCATTTCAGAGAAGAAACTGAAGCCACAGTTATAACAAAGAACTAAATAATATTTGTTTATCTGACACCAAGCTGTCTGAGAATGTCCCTGGTTTAGATGACTGAAAATCAGAAGATGTGCAGAATGAGAAAGGTTCAATTTAGAAGCAGTCCTTAAAAAAGACAGAGACATTTTTAAATTAAGTAAGTTAAAGATATGTTCAGTGTTACAGTCACAGCATATACAAATAATATAAAAATACGTCTTTATCAGTTGTACCTCTGTGGCCTGTGCTGGAATTTTTTACACAGATAAGCCTCTTATTATTTTGATTTGTATGAAGTTAAAGGTTCTAAGGAAGTGTACACAGTGATGGATCCTATTTTGGAATATATTAGAATCATAGAATAGTTAGTGTTGGAAAGGACCTTAAGATCATCTAGTTCCAACCCCCCTGCCATGGGCAAGGACACCTCACACTAAACCATATCACCCAAGGTTTCATCCAGCCTGGCCTTGAACACTGCCAGGGATGGAGCATTCACAACCTCCCTGGGCTACCCATTCCAGTGCCTCACCACCCTAACAGTAAAGAATTTATTCCTTATATCAAGTCTAAACCTCTGCTGTTTAAGTTTCAACCCGTTACCCCTTGTCCTATCACTACAGTCCCTAATGAAAAGTCCCTCACCAGCAACCCTGTATATTCCATAAATAAATCTATAAAATCTTTTTACTAGTGAGCGAGCATTTCTGATCATAATAAAGGTGTGTTTACCCTCAAATGTAGCATTTACAGTAAATATAAATTGATTTAATCTGGAAATTTCAAATCCTGTGTAACTGCTTTTTTTTTTTTGTTTGTTTGTTTGCTTGCTTGTTTGTTGGGTTGTTTTTTTGTTTTGTTGTGTTTTGTTTTGTTTAGCTGTAGGCTTGGGTCTTCATTTATTTCAGCTGACACATACAAATGTCCAGCCCAGCTACCCAAGGTCAAGTAGGTTACCTACATTACCTGTGTGGACAAGGGTGCAATGGTTGATCTTACAGAAATGTACACTCTAGTTTACCTCACTGCAGCAATGACTTGAACCCATTTCTGTGAGAAATGAATGGAAGCCACTGAAATGAAAGGAAACAATCAGATGTTTGTGTATACCCCTGCTTAACTCACAGTCTATAAAAACCATTTTAATTGAATTCATATGGCTTTTCTTCCAGCCATGGCATATTTTTTCCTTTTATTTATTATAAATATTTAATAATTATTATTTAAAAACTATTAAATAATTGTTATTTTCTATACTAAATGTATGCATTTTTTCTCTGGGTGGATATTCGCTTTCTTCACCTAGATTTATGAGAAATCTTGTAGATTTGCTTTGTGTCTTCAGCACAGGGGATTAGCTCTTGCTAGTTTGCTGCTGCTTGGCAATCCTGATGTGAAAATCCATTTGTTTTAAATCAGTTACATGAGGTTGAGGAGTCAGAGACAAGTAGTTCCTGGAGTTACATTAGTGAAACAATCGTCTTTCCAGTGTAACTGAATTATTCAGAGCAGCAAAAAATGAATACGATCTGCAAAGAGTTGCAGAAGGATGGCTTTTACACCATTAAATCAATAATAATAGTAATAGCTTAGGAGCAGTAAAATAGCAGATACAATTAATTATTCATAAATGCACCGCTGTACCTCTACGGGCAACAGTATTTCTGACACCTATAGCATCTAATTATACCTACCCATCTTGCACTGCCTTGGCATACAAGTTTAGTTTTTTCTGCCTTTCTCTTACAGCTGGTAACTTTTAATTTGGTAATTTTTCAAATAAACACAAGACTATATGCATTCTAGCTTGAATAGCAGCTCTGGGCTGTAGGCGGTCAGGGCTATCAAGTAGTCAGGCTGTTTAGGAAAATATTTAGCAGTTAGCAGTGTCAAAAAATTTGAAAATGAAGAACATCACGGCCAATTAAAATACACAGCTGTCACATTTAATTCCAACATAATTGAGAGAAAAGATTATTATCTTCCCAACTGAGGTGTTTTAAATATAATTTAGACACATACAGTGTTTCCAACACATTTCAGACTCATGTTATATCTAATGTGCATTATCTTGCCCAAATTTCTGTCAGAATTATTGAACTCTTAGTTAGTTATCAAAATTTCTTTCCTGTGTTATGTTTTCTTGTGGGTTTTTGGTGGTTTTTTGTATTTTTTTTTTGGGGTGGTTGGGTTTTTTTTTGTGGATTGTTTTTTCTGTTTTCAATTTTATTCTCTTTAATTCTATCCTTTAAAAAATTGCAAATCTCCCCAATTACCCCCTGGTGTGCATAAGCATTTTAACAGTGTGAGAAATCCCATTGATTTTTAAAGAGTGCCTTATATGCTCAAAGTAGGACATGCACTTAAATGTGGTGTTGAACTGGGGTCTTAGTGCTAAGCTGTAGACTAATCCCTTGTTCTTGGAGCCTGCTGTGCTGGTAAAAGACATTTCTGCTATCAAGTACTATTCACCCCTCCTTTCTTGGTTACTGCCAGGAGGCTCCCACCTCTGCAGCTTCTCTGGAAGAGCTGATACTCCTGTCCTCACATCAGACAGCTCCTGTGGGGACAGTTCAGACTAACATCACAAGTTCCAGAAGCTCATGGTGGCAATTACCTCCACCAGCACTACTGCCTCGGGAAGGGGCTGCCTACATTGGACTGTCTCCCTTCCCTAAGGCACTAATGTGGAGGTGAAACTGGGAAAAGACCTAACACTTACAGAGCTCAATATAAAAGTGATTTAAGGTACAGCATGCAGCATGCCAGGAAACACTTCATTATGATTGTAGGTGTTACCCAAAGAGCACTAGTGTGTTTAGCATTTTAAATTTTCTACACTATAACACATGACACAAGGTTTATGTTGCACATGCTTATGTCAAAAAAGGTGTTAAAAGTAGAAAAATGGGGAAGGAGTTAAAAAGAACAGAGTGCTTGGTGTACTCAGGCTCTTAAATAGCTTCTCTAAAGTAATATCTTTTTAGAAGATGAACCAGTAGAACACTATTTACATCTCTGTAAGCCAACAGAGCAAAAGCAATTACTTTGACATGACTGAAACATTAGACATCCATAGGTTGGTCAGCAAACATCCAGCTCCTATATATTCAGTATCACACAGCCATTGTCAGAAGCAAAATTGAAAAGTAAGATTTGTTTATTTTGGGGAAAACTCATTGTATTTTTTTCCAAAAGTTCTTCCTACTGTAAGCTAACCTGCATTTATTTAGGGCCAGGCACATCACTGTAAATTATGTCCCACAGAGCAAGAGATGGAACAAATTAATATGGAAAAGTTTTATTTTTAAAACAACAACAAATGGTCACAATCAACAACAAAAAGATCTCATTATAAACTGGAATGATGAATAAGATGCACATACACATAGGATTCCTTTCCAAGAAAGGAAGGTCAAATAGTTAAAGGAATTCTGAAACTTTGACTGTGATCTATGTGATTACTCAATATTTCTCTCATCAGTTGTTATAAACATATATATAACAAAGGATGAAAAGCTCATTTAAGGCAGGAAGGACAGCCTGTTGGAAATGGCACAGCATTTGAATTTAGGTATAGTGCTGTCTAAATAACTGATCTTTCCACTCTCTGGCTAAACTTAAAAAAAAATTGTTTCAGGTCAACCCAAAATTGCTTGTTTGTTGTTTTTGCCAAAATGAAAATGAAAGAAAAGATATTTCAGTCCTGATCAAATTAAACACAGTGCATGACTTAAAATACTTCATTTATGTCATAGTTATTTTTTTCTTCATTTCAATTTGACATTACATTTAGGTAGGCTTACTCTCAAATGTGTCAAAATGAAAAACCTGAACTTTGTTTTTTTAAAAAGGTGTGAAAATAATTCTTATTTCAACTACAGTCTTTGTCTGTGATTTGAATCAATTGTTAGCCTTATACCACAGCTTGCATACAGGAAAGTATTTTAGAACCCCTTAATGTCCTAGAGCGTAAAAACGCAACAAAAATCAAAATAATGATGAGGGTAAATAGTCTAATATTTGTAAGAGACAAGGAATTAAGCAGATATATGTCATTGGTAGTTAATAAACAGATGCAACAATATCTTTCAATGAAGAAGAGTTTTTTAAACAACCTATCAATGGTGGTTTAAATTGTGAATCCTCCAGAGTCACCCACCTTAGGATGTCTGAAGTGTACTGCAGCCAGTGGGAATAGACCTCATTTATAACTGTGAAGGATGAATCCGCACTTCTTTTTAGATATACCTCTATTACAGGAGCTTCTTGAATATGTATGATTTCATCTCTATAATTCTGCCATTTTCATGATGAAAAGAATTAGCAAATACAAGGAATGTGTCTGGGAAACAGGCAGACCTGCCCTGCCAACATGGTACTAATTTGTTTCCAATCCAGTGGCAAATGATTCTCATCTGAAAGAGAGGAAGGGGAGAAACATTTCTCTCAGAGAGAGAGAGAGAGAAAAAATAAATTAATAAATATTTTGCAGAAGGTGAACTTAAAGGTCCTGATGTAAATCCTGAACAAATTACAGGGAAGCAGAACCAGCTGGAGGGAGAACACCGCTGCAGTAAGCACACTGCCTTGACCCGGCCTGCCAGCACTCTTCAGTTCCCAGCTATACCATTTCTAAACACCTTGGCAAAAAAAATAAGCAGAATGTGTTGCATTTATTCAAGAAAAACAGGAGGAGATCCAAGTTCCTTTATGAGAGAAGTTGAAGAGGACCCTAGGGTTTCTATGCCAAGTCACTCTGTGCGCTCTGAAAAGCTCAGCAAAGGCAGCTTTCTAAAGGGAAGCTTAGGAGAGTGTGGTAAAGGCAAAGTGGTTTTGTGGGAAGTGGATGAATACAAGTACACTAGTGGCATGGGCAAAGTTCCTACTTATTTATCTGCTACACCATTAATGAACAGTGATTCTGTGCATGCTGTAACACTTAGTTTTGTTTCAAATTCACCATCTCAAATTACTCATAAGATGCAGCCTGGATGCCATTTCCCTCTGAAAGGGGATCTTTTCCAGAGGACTTTCGAAAGGCATATACGCCTGCAGGTGCAGCTCTGCGGAGGTGTCTCAATGTGGCATGTAAGTGACTAAGAGCTGCATGTGTCCCATTCCTTCTTTACTCTGTTCTCTGTGGCCAGCCTCTGAGCTATTAATTTTTTTTCTTCATCAGTTAGGTGTTGCCTATGTAATTTTTTGGAAGGATGGGTTAGCATTTACTCATATAACATCAACATGACTGATCCCTAGCTTGGACGGATCCTACCAATACCTAAATATTAAGGAATGTTTTTTACATTATATGGAACATATAATATAAAATGAAGTGAAAGAAAAAGAGTGAGAGAGAAGGGGGAAGGTTGCAATGGTGGACGGATCTTTACTGTAGCAGGCTACTCAGTAACTGAAACCTGGAACTGCATGAGGACTGTTTTTATAAGCTTAAGTATTGAGTAATTAAGAGAGAAGTTTTTGAAATTCTTGAAGTTCTTGAGAACTTCAGGTTCAAAACAAATGGTTTTCTAAGAAAGATACAATAGTTCCTCCAGAAACTGCTGGCTCAATGCAGGACTCCTCTGGCAAGATGCTGTGACAGGCAACCTGCAGAAAGCCAGATTAATCCTCAGAATGGTCCCTCATGTTCTTTAAAAGTCTTAATACTCCAGCTCCATTTACAAACAGTTAATGGGTAGTTAGCAAATTTTTCACAGGGTGTCAATGAAAGGCTAATCATTCCTTACAGTAACAGTGAAATTCTACAACAGCCTTTGTTGATGGACTCTGATACAGCTTGTAAATTCTTTGTTTAAAGAGTCTTAATATAAAGTGTTACAATGACAATAATAATATGAATGTGCAACCAATTCTCCCTCCCGTGCTGCCAGCAATGCTGATAATGAGCTAACAGAAGTGCCGCTGGTTGTAACTGCAATGGAGCCTGCAGGGAGTAAAACTCTAAAGGCTTTTATAAGCAACACCAAAACACAATGCTGTTTCATTCCAAACCAAAATGAATCACCTTTTCTACTTCTAGACTGGAAACCATTGCTTGCATTGCATTGCACTATAGTGCTACCCATGTTATTAGTTA